>NC_051156.1:68732770-68917746 GCF_013339745.2 Dermacentor silvarum
CACGCCATAAGCCTTCATAATCTTCCTCTGTCGAAGCGCGTAAACATTCACCGCGACTCTTTTGATAAGCTAACAGCCACTATTCTAAGATCAGGTATCACGTAGCACCACAAAATAGACGTTCGAGAGTCATTTCTTATTCATAAGTTCAAGCCTGTCCCATCTGGCATAAACTAAAGTCCAGGGAAGTTAACGTTATTCTAGACGCACTAAAAATTTGGTTGTTTCACCTTCATCACAACTTAGTTATTCCTGCTTGCAAACTTTTTTTGTCGCACTTCCTTGTTGCATATTTTTGCGCTTCTAGTTTTTCTTCTTACCATACTTAAAGAGTTAAGTCATTTTTTTTCGTTCTACCGCACGAATGTAGTAACTGGAGCACTGTTGGGTAATTTCTTCCTAGATATATCTACGCACCCTCGTTTTCAGTGCTTTTGTGTTATAATTTTTACATAGATTTTGTTGAAGTCTTTTTGGTTACGTACGCCTCTCTTTTATTCTTGCGTTTTTATCCCGAACGTCTGACTCTTCATAAACTTTTTTAACCTGTTTCGTTCTAACCTTGTAGACAGATTTTTATGATACTACCGAATTGTTAGTTTTACTTTTTCTACTTTTTTATCGTTGTTTGTGGTGCAGGCAAGTGATCCGCAACACTTATCACTGTTATTGGCTTGTAGCTACATTGATTGTGATGTGCCAATTGATATTGGGTGAGCACGTTCTCAGGGGCTCGCCTAACCTGTGTGTATTTAAGAAACGCGCATTTCTGTTAGTTTTAACATTGATGAAGGCCGGACCCCGGCCGTAATGTAGGAAAGAGAAAATGGTTTCGTTGCGTGCATCATATCATTCAAGCACCTGAAATCACTGAATCCAGGGCTATATATATATATGTATACAGGGTGTCCCAGCTATCAGGCAGCACAATTTAAAACAAGGGGAAGGGCGTTTCGCGAAGCAAACCTTGTGCGTATTGTTTCCAGTACGGTGGAGTAGCCGCCAGTATTTTTTTCGTTACTGAGGCTTAATTAGCTAATTGTAATTAATTATCTAACTCCAGAAGTATTGTCCTAATTGTCAAAGTGTCAATGAGAAAATTGTTGAGCAACCAGAAAACCCCTCGATACAGCTTTTCTATGCTACATAAATGTGTTTGTCCTAGTGCGAAAGGAGCTCTCGAATACACGCAGAATTGCCGCGCGACTGGTCCCTCGAGGCACTTTGCGTGTATTCGCGGGCTTCTTTCACGCTTGAAAAAAACACTTTTTTTTTTGTAGTGCGTACTGAGCAGCAGAAAGCTGCATCGGGAGTTTTTCATGTTGCTCTACAATTTTCTCATTGACACTTTGGCAATTAGGACAGTGCTTCTCGAGTTAGATAATTAATTACAATAAGCCAATTAAATCGCAGTAACGAAAAAATTACTGGCGGCTACTACACCCTACCGAAAATAATACGCACTAGGTTTGCGTTCCTCTTTTTTTAAATCGTGCTGAATAGCTGGAACACCCCTGTATATATATATTGAGACGTCTCATTCGGCAAGACGTTTATTAGGCCCGGGAGCTCGTCACCAAACCAGAACAGGCGATGATGATGATCACATATACAGGCGAATTAGAGAGAGAGAGAGAACTTTAATGAAAAGAATGGCTCAATGGCCTAAGCAGGGGTAAGGGTCAATGGCGGGGTTCACAAGGAAAAAAACACACAAAAAACAAGAAAACACTAGGAGGATAGGTAAATGTGTGAGGATGATGATGATAACATACAGATGAGGAAGATGTGCGTAATGAACGCCCACACTAATTTCCCCCCGACGTGAAAGCGGCCATCCTGGCCGGCCGTCAAGGGGTCGAGGCACGCCGCGTGTAGGGCTTCATGCGGGAGACGTGGACAACCTCGGTATTGCGGCAACGGCGGTCTGTGGGGGCGTCAAGAGGAGTAACGCGATAGTTGGCAGGCGAAGTCTGTCCAAGGACTATGTACGGCCCAATGAACTGTGGCTAGAATTTTTCACATAAACCAGGGGTGCGAACAGGAGTCAGGAGCAGGACCTCGTCACCAGGTCGAAAATATGCAACGCGATGGCATTCGTTGTAAATATTTTTCCGGTCTTGTTGTCTGACCTCTGTGTTCAGGCGAGCAAGCTGGCGACAGTGGTCCGAGTCGGGAAATGTACTCTTCGCACGATGATAGAGATGTATTAGCCTCGGAGTTGAAGAATGAAACGTCCAGAAAGAAAGTAGGGGAGCGTCCATAAAGGAGGTAAACTGGCGAGGAGCCAATTGTGCGCTGCACGGCCGTGTTATAGGCGAAAGTGACGAATGGTAAAAGAACATCCCAGTTTTTGTGGTCTGATTGAACATAAGCGGCAATCATGTCGGCAAGGGTGCGATAAAACCGCTCGGTCAGGCCGTTAGTCTGGGGGTGATAGCTGGAAGCTGTCTTGTGGGCAGTGCCGGAGGCTCGAAGAACTTCGTTTAGCAGTTGTGAAAGGAACGCCTTTCCACGGTAACTTAGCAGTACACGAGGAGCACCATGGCGTAGAATAATGGCTTCAAGAACAAAGTGAGCAACTTCCGAAGCAGAGCCAGTAAGCACAGAAGCTGTCTCAGCGTAGCGCGTCAGATGGTCGACGACAGTCACTATCCATCGATTGCCAGCAGTAGTGACCGGAAGGGGCCCGTAAAGGTCGATCCCAACAACCTCGAACGAGGCTGCGGGGCACGGAAGCGGCTGTAATTGGCCGACAGGAGCAGATGTTGGGAGTTTGCGACGCTGGCAGGGAGAGCAGGAACCAACGTATCTGGCGACGCTAGCAGAAAGGCCAGGCCAATACAAACGACTTCGAATGCGTTCATAGGTGTTATGGAACGCCAGGTGGCCAGCTGTCAAATCATCGCGAAAGGCGTTGAGGACACGAAGTCGGAGAGAGCGTGGTAGAACTGGCACCCAGCGTTGCCCGTCAGGATGGTAAATACGGCGATACAGCACGCCATCGTCCTGCTTAAAGTGCGCGAGCTGGCGACGGAGGCGCGCGTTAGGTGGACGAGAAGCCCCAGAGAGGTGATCAATGAAGCGTTGACAGTACGGGTCAGCCAGCTGACGAGAGGAAAGTGGCTCATCATCGTCGAAAGGCAGTTGGTACACTGAGGCCAGGGTGGAAACCGTAGCAGTGTCGGTCGAACTGGTGACGTGCGAAGCGATTGCAGAGGCGTCGAGCGGGGCCGTAGAAAGCGGGTAGCGAGAAAGAGCGTCGGCGTCTTGGTGTTTCTTTCCGGACTTGTATATGATTTCGAAATCATAATCTTGGAGGCGTAAAATCCAGCGACCCAGGCGCCAGACAAGTTCTTGAGCGTGGAAAGCCAGGATAAGGCGTGGTGGTCCGTAAGATGGTGAAATGACGGTCGTAGAGATAAGGGCGAAACTTCTGTATCGACCAAATAGCCAGGCACTCTTGCTCAGTGATCGTATAGTTCTTTTCAGAAGCTGTGAGTACACGGCTGGCGTATGCAATGACTCTCTCTCGCGAAGAGTTGTCGCGTTGCAGAAGAACAGCACCTATACCGTGGCCGCTAGCGTCTCTGTGTAGGAGAGTCGGTGCGGCCTCATCAAAATGGCAAAGCACAGGTGCAGACGTGAGGGCGTCCTTCAAGCGTGCAAACGCTAATTCGCATTCCTGGGACCACAGAAAGGGCACACCGGAAGCTAGTAGCTTGTGTAATGGAGCTGCGATGGAGGCAAAGTTCTGGATAAAGCGACGAAAATAAGAGGCGAGGCCAAGGAAACTGCGCAAGTCTTTGGGTCTGTCAGGACGAGGAAAGCGAAGAACTGCGGCAGTCTTGTAAGGGTCAGGCTGAATGCCATCCCTGCTCACGACATGACCCAGTATCTTAATGGCTTTGCTGGTGAAACGGAATTTCTTGGTGTTCAGCTGAAGACCAGCGCGGGCGAGGAACGTCACAACTTCATCCAAGCGTTGCAGGTGCTGGTTCAATGTCGATGAAAAAATGACAATGTCGTCCAGATAACAAAGGCAGGTCTTCTATTTCAGGCCACGCAGCATGGTGTCAATCATGCGTTCAAAAGTCGCGGGCGCGTTGCAGAGCCCGAAAAGGCATTATATTGAACTCGTACAGTTCATCGGGGGTTGCGAACGCCGTTTTTTCTTTATCGTCTTCGTGAATGGGGATTTGCCAGTAATCAGAACGCAGATCGAGGCTGGAAAAGTATTCCGCACCTTGAAGGGAATCAAGGGTGTCATCAATGCGGGGCATAGGGTAGACGTCTTTTCGAGTTATCTTATTGAGCGCCCGGTAATCGACGCAAAAGCGCACGGAGCCATCTTTTTTACGGACCAAGACAACAAGACACGACCAAGAACAAGCCGAGGGGAGAATGACCTTGCGTCCCAGCATGTCGGCGATGTTGTCGTCGATGATTTTCCGCTCTGCTAGAGACACACGGTATGGGCGGAGCCGCACGATAGGTGTGTCGTCTGTCAGAATGCGATGCTATGCAACGGTTGTTTGGCCCAACGTCGACGAATAGACATGGAAATAATTAGCGTGCTTTTTCAATAAAGCCAACAGCTGTTGTGTCTGCGCGGGTTTCAAGTCGGTGCTGATTACTGCTGTAAGGGCGGCGGCCGAAGAAGAATCACCAGAAGATGGGTCCCGAGAAGAGACTGGTGCAAGTGACAAGACGCAGACAGGCTCCAGATCGGCGACGCATGCAACGGTTGTGCCTTGCGGAAGGAGGATTTTTTCTGGTGTTCCGTTCGTGGCAATGACCAGTGCAGATCCATTGTGGAATCGAACAACTCCCAATGTAAATGCTATGCCTTTAGTAAGGCAACGGGAAGAAGGCAACACTAAGACGACACCATGGTCAATGTCGTTGGATAGGAGGGTAGCAAGTTGGTTTTGTCCTGGGGGTAGTTCCGTATCTTCCGCAGCGGTCAAGTGAAATGGCGTGTGGGTTTCTTCGTCAAGAAAGTGTTCGGTGTCGGTAAGGTGTACCACACGCTGCCCACAACAAATAGCAGCAGACGCAGACGATAGAAAATCGCATCCTAAAATCAGCTGGTGAGAGCACGGGTATAGCACAGCAAACTGTATGTGATGGAGAATGTCATCAATAAGTACACGCGCCGTACAGAAGGCAGAAGGTCAAATAGAGTTCCCTTCGGCTGCAACCAGCGTGGGACCTTCGTAAGGCGTCATAACTTTCTTTAGAGGGGAACGCAAATAAGCATTCATAACAGACAAAGCCGCCCCAGTATCCACTAAAGCATCCACGGGCGCTCCTTCAACATACACACGAATCATATTGGATCGGCACGCTGGAGGAATTTCAGTCTTATGTGTGTATGCAGTTTTTCCTCCGGAAACTGCATCGCTTAGTTTTCCGCGCGAACGGTAGAGGTAAGTGAGGCAGGCCGAAGTGGTGACGATGAGCGGCGGAAGGGCGATGGGGACCGGCGTCTGGCTGAACGGTAAGCGCCGCGTGCTTCAGGTGATGCAGGCGGAGATGGAGAGCGGTACGAAGCTGAAGAGTAACGCCGCCCTTGGTAAGAGGCGTCACTATAAAAATCGCGCTCACACATATCGTAGCCCCGACGCTCGTCTTGCTGGCGCTTTCGGCAAAAACGTGAGATGTGGCAATAAGATGTGGCCGCAATAATAGCACGTAGGACGAGACGAACGCCAAGGTGGGTAGTAGGGGTTGTTCGGTGTACCGTGTGACAGTGAGGTCAGATGGGCCTATGAAGGCTCTGGCGGTGATGACGGGAAGTGAACCGTGGGCGCAGTAGCAACCGACGCGTAAGTTGGTAGCGGCAACGGAGAAGTGACGTGGCCGAGAGGCTTGGCAGCAACTTGCGCGTATGTCGGTAGTGCGGTAGTGGGTAATGCGTGAGGGACAGGAGTTTGTACTGGCACAGCGCAGGTCAAGGACGCCAGTTCTTCCCTGATAACGTCAGGCAATGATCCACCAAAAGGTTGGCTGTGACACGTCGAAGCTGAGGGTAACCCCATAGATTGTAACTCTTCGCGTATGAGCGGGCGAATCAGTGTACGTAGATCGTGGTCCATCGTAGTATGGGTACCGTCAATGTTGAGCTGTAGGCGGACAGACTCGAGCTCATCTAGGCGCTGACAAGTGGTGACGACGTCAGCGACGGTAGCGGGATTCTTAGTTGAGAGGGAATTGAAGGCAAGAGTTCAAATGCCTTTTAGAATGTGACGTACCCTGTCCCACTCCGACATTGAAGAATTCACACATCGGCAGAGTGCAAGGACGTCCTCGATGTGCGAGGTGTACGACTCGCCCAGGTGTTGTTTGCGAGCATCGAGGGTTTTCTTGGCGAGAGTGGACCGAACGGCCGGTGGGCCGAACAGTTCACGAAGCTGGTGCTTGAAGAGAGTCCAGTTGGTCAAGTCGGTCTCGTGGTTAAGGAACCACGTCTTCGCCACACCAGACAGATAGAAGGAGACATGGCGGAGTTTATTAACATCATCCCAGTGATTGGCGGAACTGACTCGCTCATAATCGTCCAGCCAGTCTTCGACATCCTCTCCGCGAAGAACAACGAAGAGATGGGGTCACGCTGGGGGCTGTTGATGATAAATGAAGGAGGCACTTGAGATGTCGGAACGGTGGCAATAGGGGCGCCAGGCTGCACGTCCTGCGGCATGCTAGCTGACGGCGGGCGCAAGCGGCGACCTGAACGAAGCTCCAGGAGGCAGACCGGACGGCCAGAGGAAGTAGGACCGAAGAGCACACTCCACCACTTGTGACGTCTCGGTTGGGACGACATTTATTAGGCCCGGGAGCTCGTCACCGAAGCAGCACAGGCGATGATGATGATCACATATACAGGCGAAGAGGAGGATAGGTAAAAGTGTGAGGATGATGCTGATAACGTACAGGTGAGGAAGATGTGCGTAATGAACGCCCACAATATATATATATATATATATATATATATATATATATATATTGACACATGTACTTATTTATCTTGCTCTCGTGACCGCTTTACACCGGCTAACCAATGTTACACTTTATCACCCAGCGCAAGACGCGCCTTTCTGTATCTGAAGTTCCGGGAATGTTATCGCTGGTTCCATCCGTTATCAGTTGTCACCGAACCTTGTGTAATCTGATTGGACGCACGACACGAATTGTGTAGTACTTTCTGGACGGCATGCGGGCACAAGCGTCGACAGGTCATGTATAAAAGACGGCGCGCTTAATCCGCAGCTGGGATTACGATGATCGCCGGCCGTGCTCGCCGCTATCGTTGTGCTTCGAGTGTCACCTGCTTTTGTGGGCAAAGGTTCGCCCAATAAAAGGTGAGTTTCCTAATTAACCGTTTTGCTACGATTTTCTTCACTGTCACTACAAGGTGATATTATTGTTGTGAGTCATGCAGCAATCTTGCGGACAAAATAGAAGTGACAGAGCAGACAAGAAAGAGGACGAGCTGTATCCCGGCCCCCCATCTTTGTTGTTCTGGTGCTGTCACTTGTAAATATCTTTGGTGTAGGTGCGGGGTATATCCGACATCTTGTGGTATATATCCAGAAGATGTCGCAGCGGACACCTTGTGGACCATACGATCACGTCGGCTGAGAGGCCCGATGACTCAGCCTCGGCTACCTGCGGCAACATCGGTTGTCATGGCGCAACTCTTAGACCCTGGTGCCTTCTGCGGTACGAACGCCATGGACGTGATGACTGGATAACGGAATACGAGCGAGTCAGCGAGACCAACCGGTGGGACCCAACCATCATGCTGGCTAACGTTATCTACTACCTCAAGGGAACGGCCCGTGTTTGGTTCCAAACACACGAGGAGAAAGTGACTAGTTGTGTCGCTTTATCGTTGGCTTGTAAAGAGAAACCAAGCGCCTGTACGAACGATTTAGGCCGAATGGTGTTGGCACCTAATGTAATGGCAAGAGGCAGGTCTTTTCGCGAACGTGACTCGTGCCGGAGCGTGAGGGTGCGTCCCCTTGGCTCGGTCGTTATCGCGTCCAAACGCAGTACGCGTTTCTCGTGTCTCTGGACACCATTTAACTCCACTCGCACGAGTCGCGCGTGTAGTGTTAATGCAGGTACAGCACGGCTGCCGCATCGATGCCGATGGCGCGAGCACGCCTGCAGTGTCCCTATAAGTGCTATCGCAATAACAACAGCCCGTGCCACCCAAAGCAAAATATTCAAAGTGGTAGCAAGGTTTATCGCTGCGCTGAAGGCGACTAGAAGGCTGGCATTATGAGGAGCGCCGCCAGCATCGTTGCAGGCGGTGCACTTCGATGTTGTAGGGGATGATGTGGAGCAAAAACTATCAGATCTGTCAGCGCCCGAGGAAAGGACTAGATAGATTTACCTTGACGTTTACTGTCCATTCCGCCCAGACCAGTGTGCGCACTATGGTATGCTACGGCCACACCTGCTCAGCAGGAATGCTTAAATAGGCGCACGCAACCTGGTGTTAGCAGCGGAAGCCAGAATGCTGCCCTGGTTCTGACAGAGCCAATTGAGCCTAATTGGAAGGTGCATCCGCTTGGCTTCGTCGCTTTTGCAGCCAACCGTACTGCGCGTGTCTGGAGACCTTCTAACACTCCACACGTGGGCCGTGATCGCGGAAACCGTGACAGCACGTTGTTGGCACCGTCCGCGCGAACCCACGTCGAATTTCCGCATAATGGCAATCAGTGGGCATAGAAGCACGTACGGAATGTAGGCCTTACGCACTTTTCCGCTCTTCTTGCAGTTCTTTGGCTTCCTGTCCTTCGACTGGAGCATCTCTGTTCCGGTGGTTCACATGGAATTCGGTAGCAACTCGCATGCTCCTGCCTTCGACGGACGTGTCGCCGAACAAATCTCGACAAGTGCCTTGCCTGAGTTCTCAGGCTTTACCTTACGGGCCAACTTCTGGCTTGTATCACCAGTACGCGTGCACTTCGCTGCATTCCAGACTGGAACATCAGTGCGCAGCCGCAACGCTATCAACAGTGCCTGTGGCGGGACAGATAAACCTCGGCGCTGCGAAATCACTCTTCAGTGGTCATGAAAACACGTACGGAATCAAGGGCTTACGCACTTTTCAGTTGTTCTTGCAGGTTGGTAATCGTTGCCATATTGCCTACGCTTGTTTTAAGTCTAACAATGCTTTCATTGTCGTGCTTCCATGCCCAGAAGCCATTATTGCACCGTTCTGTTCATTATCGCTTATGTTATGTGGCGATGTAGAAAGTAACCCTGGTCCCCCTAAGGAACAACCAGAACCTTTAGGTGAAATTCTGAGAACTATCAAAGATCTAAATCAGAAGACCATTAGAATGGAAGATGTACAAGCAAAGATTTCTGACGCGATTGTTGAGCTTAAAACTGAGCATAAAACAGTCGCTACGGTGATCTCTGACATCAGTGAAAGGCTTGAAAAAGTTGAAAGCCCGACGGAAAACATTGATCATCGGCAGAGCGAAGTGAATGAATTACGCGAAACAGTGCAAACTTTCGCGAAAGTATTAAATGACTTGCGTGTAAGGCTTGAAGATGCAGAAGATCGCTCCCGCTGCGAAAATGTTGTGTTCTATGGAATACAGGATGATGCCTCAGAGAACGCTTCCCAGTCTGAGAAAAAAGTGTTAGAAATCATTAATGAAATGTTAAATCTTCACATAACCAGTGACAACACTGCAAGAGCTCACAGGATTGGTCGTTTTTCCACTGGTAAAAAGCGTCCCTTGATTGTTAACTTTGCCACCTCTAAAACACAGGAACAAATCCTCCAGAAACGGCCAGAATTCAAAGAAACGTCTGTGTTCATAAGCGAAGACTTCTGCCCTGCGACATGATTTGCCAGGAAAAAACTGGCCCAGTTTGGCAAAAGCCTCCAGGTTCTTTATCATTTGCGATATAAGAAACTGTTTATTGGAGGAAAATCTTATTATTACAACGTGGACGATGATTCTGTTCAAGAAATCTGTCTATCAAATAACCACGAAAGCGAACAATCTGCCCCTTTCCTTCGATCTAGACGTTTGATGCAGATGAAAAAGCGATAGGGAAGCGTTAGGGGTTGCGGCTCAAAGAAAGCAAGACTAACTTAGCTGTACTATTTACTAACATACGCAGTCTAAAGCCAAAAAGAGATGAATTATGTAGTCTAATCGATCACTGTAACGCTGATATCATAGCCATTACTGAGACATTGTTGTCCGCCAAGGTGTCCAACACTGTATTGCTACACTGCCATAGAAAATATCAAATCTATCGCAATGACCACATTAACTCCATTGGCGGCCGTGTGTTACTTGAAATTAATGAAAACCTTAGTAGTTTTTCTATTCCCATTACTACTGATTTGGAGGCAGTATGGTGTTGTTTGTGCACGAACATTAAAAAGATGATTATCGGTGTTTGTTACCGCGCGCGATTGAGCAGTGCATCATTTAGTGAAAGCCTTCACGACTGTTTAAACCAAGTTACCGTAAAATATCGTGGTGCTGAACTACTGCTTAAGAGTGATTTTAACTTTCCTAACATTGTTTGGTCTGCCATGTGCCCATTTTCGAATCCCTCATCAACCGAGTCTAATACTTTTATATCTCTTTGTGCTGACTTGCAATCTATCACATATAGTTGTCTTGCCCAGAGGTGGCACACAAAGCTCATCGTCCCTTTTAGAACTTGTTATGATGTCAGTGAATGACACCGTCCCTTCAGTCACCCACTTACCTGGCCTTAGCGACCATGACACTTTGACCTTCAACCTGGTTATTACAGATCCCAAAACATGCAAATGGTTCAAAACTATTAGAGATTATGGGAAAGCTAACTATATTGCTAATAATAAGGACCTTGCATTATTTCCGGATACTTTTCTGCCTGGCGCATTTCAGCGATCAGTACAAATCATTTGGAATATGTTTAAACCTACAAATTCAAAACTAATTCAGAAATATGTACCTATTGGATGTATATAAAGCTTTAATCACCTTGCTGTCTATAATACAAACATGGTGCTCGAAATGGCAGATGACTATCAACCTCAAAAGAACTGTTGCAATGACCATTACTCGCAAGAAGAATCCCTCAACATTTACTTATAGCATTAACAGCCTGTCTTCATCTGTCGTGTCTACGTCCAAACACTTGGGAGTAGTAATAACATCAGGTCTTAGGTGGAATGAACATGTAACATACATTTATAATAAAGCAATCAAGAAACTAGGCTTCTTAAGGCGATCAATAGGAAACGCTTCACCTGAAATAAAACATTTAGCGTATAAAACATTCATCAGACCCATTATAGAATACGCTGCGATTGTCTGGGATCCGCACACAAAAACTAACATCACTGAAATTGAGAAAGTTGAAAGAAAATCAGTTAGGTTTATTTTTCATTCGTACAGCTGGCGCACATCCCCATCATCTCTTCTAGAAGCTGCAGAACTGGAAAACCTCGCAATAAGGCGTTACTGGTACAGTATGAAAGTTTTATTCTTACTCTATAACAATCAATTAGAAATAAATAAAACATTATATATTCTACCGGCTAGCCACCACTGCACGCGTTCTTATCACAACAAAAAGGTTACAGATTTTTCCTGCAGGACCAACGCATTTAAAAATTCATTTTTTCTGCGTACGATTTCCGCATTACACGCCACAACTGTTGATTGTCCAACAATTTCATCCTTTCTATCGGCTCTTTGTGAACAAACCATAGCATTCATCCCATGTCTCGACCCGTCAAATCATGACTGTTAAAAGGTTTCTCTTGTGTTGTTTGTTATGCAGATTCTTGTTCAGTGTCTGCTATCTTGTTTGATCATATTTCATACTCGTGTTTTGTTTCAAACGCCCACTCCTGCCTAAGGCCTGGTAACAAGGCTGGCAGTACTTGTAAAATAAATAAATAAATAAATAAATAAAATATTATCCAGCAAGAACGCACTTTGGTACAATAGGCACATAAACCGACTTGCTAACAAAAAGAAACGTTTCTTTTGAAGAGCAAAAACTTCTCAAAAGACATCTCATTGGCTATCGTACAAAACAGTCGCTTCAACGTACCTTCTCGCTTTGAAATTGAGCAAATATTTATTTTTCAACACCACTCTTCCAAAAATGCTGAAAACTAACCCGAAAAGCTTTTGGAATGCGTTAAAAAACAACAATGACCATAAGTTAGCATTATTCTATCCATCTGGTGAACCAGTGCCGCCATCCCTGACTGCCTCTTTATTGAATGATACCTTCGTTCAATCATTTTCATCTGCGAAATCGATTGCGACGCCTAACCTTCCACGATTCAGTTACCTTCCCATGGATCCGATAGTTTTTGATTCAGCTGGAATCGCAAAAATAATCGACAAACTAAAACTAAGTTCCACTTAAGGACCAGATCAGAATAACACGAAATTCCTCAAAAACACGAAAGAGGGCTGTTCAATTATTCTAGAGTGTCTTTTTTTCGCAATCGTATGACTCTTGTACTTTACCAGGCGACAGGAAAATAGGTAAAATTGTGCCAATTTTCAAATCAGGTAAACGAAATAGCCCGTTAAACTTTCGACCTTTTTCACTCACGTCAGTTTCATGTAAGGTTTTTGAACATATCATTTTCACACATCTTGTCAACTATCTAGAGGATAACAGTTTTTTCTCGACTTCGCAACTCGACTTTTTCTCGACTTCGTAAGTTTTTCTCGTGTGAAACCCAACTTACCACCTTCACAAACAACTTACACGAGTATATTGATTTTGGATTTTTTGTAGATTGTATTTTTTTTTTAGATTTCGTCAAGGCATTTGATAAACTTAATCACTCCTTACTGTTACATAAACTAAATGCGTTAAATATTGACCCGCAAGTACTTGATTGGATTCACGAATTTCTTTCCTGTCGTGTCCAGTATGGTACAGCTAACGGCTCCGATTCTCTATTGACTCCAGTCGGTTTCGGCATACCTTAAGGGTCAGTCCTTGGCCCCCTTTTATTTCTCATTTCTATCATTGATCTAACTGCTAATATTTCTTCCAAGCTTGTTCATTCGCTGACGACTGTGTCATTTACCGGAAAATAGCCATCGCTTCCGACGTAACATCACTTCAGAACGATCTAAATATCGTAACAGAGTGGTGCCACACGTGGCATATGCAATTTAACGATGTTAAATCCAAAAGCATGCGTGTAACTAGGCGTCATGTTATCTATCTGTCCTACTTTCTTAACAACTCCCCGCAAACCACAGCTTCCTATCGCTATCTTGGTGTTTACATATGCAGTGACTTGTCATGCAAAGATCACGTTGATTATTTAATAGCTAAAGCGAACCAAACTTTAGGCCACTTAAAGAGAAACGTTTACCTTGCTCCACTGTCACTAAAACTGTTGCTTTATACAACTTACGTTTGGCCCCAGCTAGAATACGCCTCGTCTGTGTGGGATCCGCATCATTCCACATTGATACAGGACATAGAGGCAGTGCAAAATCGCCCCGCTCGCTTTATTTCAGCTAACTATAACCGCACTGCCAGCGTCACAGAAATGAAAGCTACTCTTGGTCTTCCTTCCCTGGCCGACCGTAGAAAGCAGTCACGCATTTGTCTTTTTCACAAAGCGTGGTTGTGGTTTTTCACCACAACCACGCTCTTCGATCCTTGTTCATCCTACCAGCACCATTTCGCTCACAACGGCTTGATCATCCCCATAAGGTTAAGATACCGTGTCACAAACGAGCGCGCAATCCAAGCGCGCGCCGCGTTTCACGCAAGCCAGCGAAAGAACACGCCGGCCCCGCGGCAACTTCAACAGAGGGAGAGAGCGCATACGCCTCCAACAGCGACGTGAACAACGGCGCCGAAACGTCTAGAAGAGCCTCGACGAAGCGACGTTAACCATAGAGAGAGAGAGGACACGCGCGCGCCCAGACACCTGCTCACCCGGCGAGCCGAAAGAGATAACTACAGCGTGAGCGTGCGCCAACAGCATGAGTCATCACCCCTCCCCCCCCCCCCCCCCTGACAACACTCCGATGGCGGCGGTCGAAGGTACGAGAAAAGACGAGAAGCTTCCCAAGCTTTGGCCATGCTACGAGATCACGACTCCGATAGGAAGGTTCGAGAACGCCTGTGGAAGCTATATAACGGCCGTGCGAGAATCAGAGTGTGGAGTTCGAGAGTTCAGTCCGCACCGGTGAAGTGATGTAACGTGAAGACCGAGCGTCTGCGGAAGAAGGGGATTCCCCGGCAAGCTAGTAGAAGAGTTCATCGAGCGTCTGCATTTCCGGAAGAAGTTCTTTCTTCGAGATTTGCCCAGAGCTACGCCGAGATCGTCTGACTCGAAGACCAACGCGGGTGAATACGATTGGACACTTAGTGTTGTTTTTTATTTTGTACTTTACGTGTTGGACTCTTAGTGCTTGTCGTTAATTATTTTCTAGTGCTTCTTAATACCCCCCACGTATAACGCCATCCTCCAACACTACCGACTGGGACGCAGGGTGTACCCGCCAACTCATCCAAAACTGACGAAAGAGGAAAGTACCGCATTCCGAAGACTGCAGAGCAATACGTACACCCATGGGATCCTCATGCATCGCATCCACCCGACACTACACACCTACAACTGCCCGATCTGCGCCGTGCCAGACACTCTGGCTCATTTGCTACTCGAGTGCCCGTGGCGCCCGGAAGATGCCGTTACCAAACATACAACGTCCGAAGACGTGAACCTCCTCGCCGAGACGTGGGAGGCCAAGATCTCCACCCCGGCCCTGGACGAACAACGACGTCTTGTCGCCAGAGCCCGGGATGCTATCACGGCCAGAGGATTCCTGGAATGAGGGACCCTCCCGCCTAGAGTGATCCACAGCTAAAACGCTCGGGAACACCGTCTCGAAAATTAAAGTTTATTTCATCATCATCATTATTAATACTCATCTCATTTGTATTGTTTTGTGTCTAGCCTAAGTGTGCAAGTGTGTGTGTAACTGCCTTGTGTGAAGAATATATTTTGTTGTGTTTTGACAACTCTGGGCTCTGACTCGGTCTTTGGATAGCAACCGGCGTTCGCTGGCGCACCAAAGGGCCCATTCTTAATTGTCCTTACTTTCGTGGGATTATTTTCGGAAGCTCGGATCCAACCTTAAGCCTTCGACTTCCAACAAGACTTCCCCGAAGAGATGCGACCCTTCTGTGTAGGCTATGGCTGGGCGTCGCGTTCACCAATGCCTACGCGTTACGCATAGGGATGGCCGACACATGCAGCATGTGACAATTGTGGAGACGCGGAAACGATTCGTCATGTTCTTTGTCAGTGCCCACAATACAGTGTGCAGAGACAATCGCTCTCCGTCGTGCTGAACCAGTTGGATGACCAGCCGTTATCGGAAGAAATAATTCTGCAACATCGACGCGACTCAACATCGCATCAGAAGGCCGTGCAAGCGCTCCTGCGGTTCCTGAAGTCCACTGGCCTGTGTGAACGTCTGTGATTGCAACTCCTCCTTTGTTACCTATGCCTGTTTTTTTTTCTGTTTTTTTTTCTGTTTTTCTGTTTTTTTCGCTCTCTCTCTCTCTCTTTGCACTCTCTCCAACCCCTTTATCCTCCACCCCAGTGCAGGGTAGCAAACCGGAAACTGACTTCTGGTTAACCTTGCTGCCTTTCCTCTCTCGCTTGCTCTCTCTCTCTCTTTTCGGAAACTGAAAAATCGGCTTTGGAATTTGGTCCGGCGTCTGCGCCTTGTTCACGGGGTCTGTGACATACCGTATTTTTCAACTACTGCAGGCTAGCAATCTTTTGTCCCCAGAACCGCAAGGGACTGTAATCACTTACCCGCCTTCATAACGGACATGGCTGATTCAATTGCCTTTAAAAATTCCCTATCAAGCTTATTGCAGTACAACGCATTACTTTCTCGTGCGTACTTTACGTCAGTATGTAATTATTCGGTATAATGCTTCGTATATGCTGTATACTGTTTTGTATATGTCTGTGTAATGCTTGTATCATTCTGTTAGTATTTATTTTTGGTGTTCACATTTACTTTGTATACCCCTCCCCTCTGTAATGTATTTAAACCCTGAGGGTACTGAAAATAAATAAATAAATAAAACTGAGGGCAGGCCGATCCTGATAATAACGCACGATTGCAACGGTTTTGCAAGCTCATTATATTGATATAAACTTGCCCTCCTAAAGCCCCTGCATCTTCGAAAAAATAGCGGAAGGCTTTGACCTCAGCACCGAGCTACGCGATCGGGTGGCGATGATGATAAGTTTGGTGAACAAGGTACGGTAGCCTCATTTCGCCCTCATCTAAATGGGGCCACTACAGCCGGGATTTGATCCCGAGACCTTGTGTTTAGCAGCGCAACACCACAGCTGCTGAGTCACCGCGGCCGGTACATGTGTTGCATTGTCCGCTAGTAACACACTGCACTGGGTATGTCGCGCTTTTAAGTAGACGCCTTTCACACCAATGCTTTGCGGAGATGCGCCATGAATGCATCGGGTATGTGCCGCTTATAACTAAATGAACCTCTCGCCAACATGGGTCACTGAGTATGTGCCCCTGATTGTGCGTCAAGCGAGGGAACAATTGTCAGCGTTCGTAGGCACCGGCGTGGCACGCTTCTGGTCTCGGGGGCTCACGCGCGGACTTGGCGACAGTGCCCTAGTTGGCGCAGCGTGTCCAGAAAAAAAAAAAAGCGCTAGAGAGGATTCCGGCTGCCGCATGTTCTCAGCGTTCGCACGCACCGGTTCCATGCATTTCAGAGGTCACGCGTAGGCTTCGCGGTGGCGGCCCTAGATGGCGCCGAGTGCTCTTACGAAAGCGTGAAAGAGAAGTCTCGCTGCAGTAGACGCCTGATACATTACTCTTTCCGGCGGTGGCCATACGCTGTGTCGCTATAATGATTCAAGGCTGGCGCATTGCCGTCGAGTCATCGTCACATCGTGCGACGAGGATGTGGGTCCAGGCCTCAAACACACAAGGATGGCACAGTGAACACAGAGAGGCTTTAATGACACGGGGGGAGGGGACTAAGGCAACCTACACGGTAACGCATACACAATTCACTTCATGTCGCTCAGATAGCCATGTACAGCCTCACTGCAGGATGACGTCCGATCGCGTGTCGCTACCCACACCAAGGCACAAGGAGGCGCAACGATGAATCTGTAGCAGCGGTTGGCGCAGGGGATGGGAACCGGGGCGGAGGCCCGTCACACGACGAGCCCCTTGCGTGACAGCTGAGTCGGGACGTCTGCCCACCACAAGGTAGACCGTTAGGAAGGCTCGGCAGCACCAGGACACGCCGGCGTCGAATGCTCGCACAGCAGTGGAGCAGGCCTGTTCAGGCACAGGGACAGTCCGACCTGCCCTCCCAGCTCGCCCAGGAACACCGGCCTTGGGCAGACGGACTGCTCGGCTCGTTCGGAACGAAAGCCCAGAGCAGGCAGCTGAGGCTGGTGGCACGACTGCCTTGCTAGCTTGCTTGTTCCTCACTTGAGGCGCTTACCCACTACCGGGGATTCGCCAAGAAGCCGGTGGTTCATGTTTAAACGGAAGGGGGAGAGAGAAAAACCTAATCGAAAAAGCAAGTCTAGGTGAAGTATAGCGTTTATGATAATTAGGAAATAAATATACTGGTAGATACAGAAACTCAAATAATCGTAAATATATTTTTGGGTGGTATTAGAATTATTTCTAACACACAATCAGCGATTTAGTATGCTGTCCAATAATTGATTTGAATTATTGATATGCCATCTGGACCCGGAGCTGTGCCAGCGAGCAGCCGAACAACGTGCTGAAGCTCTTCCACTGTTACCTCTGTAAAATCATCCCCTGATAGAGCCCCAACGAAGTTTACCTGGCAGTTGAGTTGGGCTTTAGCAATTTTATCTAATGATTCTAACAATTCTTTTGGTGACAGAAATACTAAGTATTTATGGGCACTGGGATGGCCTTGCGAGAACGGAGAAACCTGAACAGTGCTTTCTTATTACCACTTTTCGATAAAAATTAGTGTTTTTCATCATAATTATCCTTCGCTAATGAAACTGCTGTTTTAAGCATGGCAGCAGTATACTCATAATTACTCGAATTATTAGGGCACTCATTGAAAATAAGTTTCTTCCAGGCAGCTTTTCGGCGTCTATAATCTCGTGCGCAGTCACTATTCCAACATGAACAATCAGTACGCCCTTTTGTTGACGATACTACAAATTCTGATTTTTAATGGTACTTTCAAAATTGCACAAAGGCTCATCGCTTTAATATCTCTTTCCATACCTGTCATAGAAGGCAAAGCAGACTGTAAATAATTTAAAATTTTTAAGTAGTCCACAAACATCTGCGCATGTTTATTTAAAGAAATCAGGGGATTGTTAACATCATTTACAATCAGGCTGTGGTCACTTCCATTGGCGGTATCACCCATAGCCCAAGAATAGATGGAAATGTCTGCACTAGCAAATGTCAAATCTAGGACAGATCGCGACTGCGAACGCACGAAAGTGGCAACTTTAGCATTTAAACATGTAAACTTGTTAGCATTAGCCCAATCCCATAAACGTTTTCCAGATGAGTCAGTTCGGAAGCCCTATGACACCCGATGTGAGTTGAAGTCAGCCGCAAACAAGATGTTCTTTTGGCAATGGGCCACTACGACGTCAAGTGAGCGTACGTCTTGCACCCCAGCGGGAAAGTTGGAGCTAATAATAGAAAGTGGGGCACAACCCCGAATAGGTATTTCTAAAATTAATATTTCACATTCGGAAGATAGAGTATGAAATGGAAGTTTTGCTTTATGATAGCATTTAGAAGAAATAGAAAAAAGCTACTCCACCACCTCGGGAATGTCTATCTAATCAAAAGCACTTGTAATTGTTTAAATGAAAGTCTTGTCCAGCGGACAAACGAGTTTCTTGCAATAGTGTAACGTCTGCAGATTGTGGGAGTTTAAATACAGGGTGTCCCAGCTATCGCGCAGCACGATTTAAAAAAAAAGAGGAACGGCGTTACGCGAAGCAAACCTAGTGCGTATTGTTTCCAGTGCAGTGGAGTAGCCGCCAATAATTTTTTCCTTACTGAGATTTAATTGGCTAATTGTTATTAATTATCTCATTCGAGAAGTACTGTCCTAATTGTCGAAGTGTCAATAAGAAAATTGTAGAGCAACGTGAAAAACTCCAGATACAGCTTTCTGTTGCTTTCTGTTGCTACATAAAAGTGTTTTTCCGAGCGTGAAAGAAGCCCGCGAATACGCGCAAAGTTCCGCGAGTGCCCAGTCGCGCGGCAATTCTGCATTTATTCGCGGGCTCTTTTAACACTCGGAAAAACACATTTATGTAGCACGTATTGAGCCACAGAAAGCTGTATCGGGAGTTTCTCACGTTGCTCTACAATTTTCTGATTGACACTGATAATTAGGACAGCACTTCTCGAGTTAGATAATTATTTACAATTAGCTAATTAAATCTCAGTAACCAAAATATTACTGGCGGGTACTCCACTGTACTGGAAACAGTACGCACTAGGTTTGCTTCGCGTAACGCCGTTCCTCTTTTTTTAAATCGTGCTGCGTGATAGCTGGGACACCCTGTACAATAAATCTGTAGCTGAAGAAAATATTGAACAGCAGTTCCACTGCAGTATCCTTAGGCACCCTATGTTGACGGAAGACAAGCAGCCGCAACTGCTTGGTCCAGAATACTGTCTGTCAGAAAGTCAGTCCTCGTAAGTGATTCTTTCATGCAATTTTTTGTTTTGCTTTAGGGTTAGGAGAACTGGGCAGCTTGTTGTTAGGCGATCTTGTGCGTTTAAGAGCTACAGTTTCCATATCCACATCTCGATTGCGTAGAGAGTCTGACTCAGAATGCTATTCATGATCGACCTGGTGGGAAGTCGACTGCCCCTTCAGCGCAAGACACCAGATCCTCCTCTTCTTCGGCCAACGCCTCACCACAACAGTCACTCGCATTCGACTGCGCAATTCAAATAGTCTTAACTCCTATCACAGATGGGTTCTTCCTCAATTTATTATTATTATTACTAATATTATTAGACGTCGTCACATTTATTTGTTCGGTTGCAGTAGTAATCCACGAGGTTCTGCTCAGCTGTACTGAGTGTACATTTACCAAGCTGGCCACTGCCACAACCAGCAGCGGGAGCTCGAAGAGGAAGACTCCTTCCAGCTGTACACGCGCCTGTTACGTAACGCGGATTGGGGTGGTAATACGATGTGTCGCTACTTTGCTTCAGTGCTAATCACCTTAACGTCAATATTCACCGCAAGATGGGTGCTGCCGGATTTTTGCTAACACGTAGACGATATAGAGTGACTTTGCTCTTCCAATTAACTAAAGACCAAATTAAAATTGCTACGGATATTCAAGATACTGCTAAAAGATACCCAGGAACCAACCATCATAATGTCATTCTGTGCTGGCACATTTTGCTACTGTTTTTTAATGTTATTGATATGTGGAATGAACTACCCAACCATGATGTATTGAGCTATGTCGGTAAACTTAATCCTATTGTTGAGGTGTATTTACCTAAATGTTCTGCGTCCTAATATTATGCCATTAGGCTTTTGGAATTTGGACGCATTTATTAGGTTCGTTAAACTTTCTTCTGTCGTCGATGTTATTACCCTCAGTCGAAGGTTACGATTTTTAAATAAATTTCGGTTGTTGACTGCGGGGGAACGCGCAAAGCTATAGCACTGCGTATATTTGGTATGCTCTTTTTCAGGCGGCGATATTTTCTGTTTCGGCAAGGTAATTTATTACGAGCGATGAGAAATCAGCTATCCGGATGCTTGCAACATGAAGGAAGATTCATCAAAAGGAAAAGTGACATCCACCATTTACACAGTTGCACGAAGCCCTAAAGGAATCTGCATACGGGAATATCGTATGAGCTTCCTCTGTCACTTTGTGCGGCTCTCGGGTAGATGAGAACTGTGCTTTTCAAAATATGAATAACGATAGCAATTCTAAGGTTCTCTTGTTTCTTTAAAAATAATTTCTGGTGATCTCAGAAGGAACCCGGCCAAAGAATGTCATGCTGCTGTGTTATATGGGTTTATAGACCTCGTCAAGCCGCAAAACGCCACTTGAGGTCCAGAAAATTTCCTGTCGAAAAAGAAAACTCGAATTACGCCATGATGTACACAAACTTATTTCAGTGATTAGAAGAATATGTATCAAGGTACAAGCTAACTTTAGAGCTCTGCTTACATTCTGCACGCGAGGGAGCAATATATGCTTCCTCTGTTCACAAGACAGCTGATCCGCATGTAGCACGCTTTGTTTTTCACGTTTGAGAAGTTTGAAGGTCCCATTAAATTCCACTTTCTAGCTTCATGCTGACGTTTCTTCAAAGGGCAGACGTGGTCAGTGCATGACGCCTGGTATTTCCTCAGCTACGCTTCCCAAGGGTAGCAACTCGACATTAACGGAGTGCCTACGGCGATTGTGGTACAGTGGAACAAGTCTTTGTGTTCGGTCTGCTGTCTGGGCGCGGGGAGGACATAGGAAACGGCGATCGGGGCCCCGGGTGTACTAAGGACAACGCCCAAGTTTTGGCGATTCTCGCACAAACATTATTCAGCTTATTGGTCATCGTAGCGCCTAGGAAATATTTCTGACCGTCAAGGTCCACTGTTAGAAACAGACCACCGAAGTGACAAGCTCGTAATTAATATCTACGCATATTTCTCAGTCATCAGTGTCCCACTTCGTAGTTGTCACTTTGTTCTTGCGGTGATGCCCACCTCATCCAACAATATTATTACGGAGCAGTGGGGCATGGTGTGTCTATGAACAACGAAGACGATGTGGCAAGAAGAGCGCGCGACTCATTCGCACGCTCGGGTGGTGGAAGCTGCCTTGCGCGAACGTTGAGGTCTTGACGCCTGCCAGCCAAGGAAGTGCAGTCCATTGCAAGAACGTTCGAAGCCTCTCGGTGATCGGCGTCCCGACGTCCACGCTGAAGTCTCCTGGCAAGCTAACAGCGCGTTGGTTTGGCTGAGTTTTGGGTGGATTTGACCTACTCATCTTAACCATCTCATATTTACAGGACTTACTTAGTGCTTGAAGCAGCGCTGATGTCTAAAAACTCTCCTGGGCAAGGGCCTAGCCCTTGGTCAGCCTCCCTTTCTCCTGATGATTTACCTTTGGAATCTTTCTTCCGCAGCGGTGTTAGCAGCATCCCTGTCGCGCTGGTGCCCTCGAGTGGTGGATTCATCCGGCTGAACAACCCACAGGCTGTCCAGGCCGAGCTCCAAGCCATGACGCGTCACTTCCAAATGATAAGCGATGTCCGACAATTTGGAAGAGGTGGGATAGTTTGTAGGTCATCAGATCCGACCTGTGTTGCAGACCTCCTAAAGAGTAAGATGTTTGCATCTGTGCCGTTGAGTGCGTTCATTCCTCCCCATCTAGCATGCACTAAAGGCATTGTCCGGGGCGTAGACTCTCGATTGAGCCCAACTGAGACTCTGGAGAAGTTGTCTGATGCTGGTGTCATAGCCGTATACCGATGCAACCGACTCGTAAACGGGGAAAAAGTTGCCACTGAATCGGTCATTGCTACGTTTGCTGGTATGTCCTGCCCATCTGAACTAAAAGTGTGGCCACTTATTTTTAGAGTGGATCCTCTTCCTTCCCGTCCACTACAGTGTCGGAACTGTTGGCGTTTTGGCCATAGTGCAGGAGGCTGCAAATCAAATGCACGCTGTCGCGTCTGTGGTGAGGATCATTCCCCTAATGAGTGCACAGCTGAAACCGAAACATGCTGCCTGTGTGGAGGAAACCATGCGGCTGACTATGCAAACTGCTCGGCAAAAGCTAATGAAGTGCAGGTACTCGAGGTAATTGACAGGCGAAGATGCTCGCGGCAAGAGGCTATTGCAGTCGTCAAGGAAAGAGCTTTTGGATACGCTGGCGTCACTGCGAGGCAGTCGACTTTAAATGAAGACAACTTGTCTAAACTCATTGAGTCAGCAGTGGAAACAGCGATGACAAAGGCTATGCAACATATTGTTCAAACTGTTACAGAATGCATTTCCCAAGTGTTTACTGCTCAGATGACACAGCTGTTGCAAACAGCCGCAACACCAATCACCAAATCGCTTGCTTGTGCTGCAGAACAGGTAGCCAGTTCAGTCCTAGCGCCGAATACCAGATCGGACCCAACGTTGGTTGGATCCGATCCTTGTTCTTCGCGTCAGACAGACTCACAGGATGACATGGAAACAGGTCATGATACCAGGCCGCATAAGCGAACTGGTTCTCCAGTAACAGCGTCTTGTCCCTATTCCAAAAACAAAAAGGGTAATCCTATTTCTCATTCTGGCATCCAAGAAAGTACATTGCGACGGTAGTCGCTGAAGTAATTATATCAATTAGATCATCACCATAGCTTCTTTAAAAGTGCTACAGTGGAACTGTCGTTCCTTGATTTCTGCTTCAATAGACTTAAATTGCTTAACTACACATCTTAACCCCGACGTAATAATTTTACAATAAACCTGGCTTACTCCAGAGAAAAATTTTAATTTTAAAGATTTTTGACCTTTTCGATTAGATCGCCTTTCACTAGGAGGTGGTTTAATGATCTTGTTGTCACCTAAATTCTGTCATAAGGCTAAAATAGCTTTCAAGTTAATGACTCCGGAATGTGAAATTTTGGCAGTACACCTTAGCATACCAGGCTACCGTACTTTTTCGATTATAAATGCTTATTTCCCTACGGACGTACACAGTACATACCAATTGGATAGTGCGCTTGCTAGCTGCAAAAATCAAGTCATCCTTACTGGTGACTTCAACTCGCATCACGTATCATGGGGTTACAGAACAGATGCATGTGGGACGCGTCTATGGGACTGGACCATAGATAAAAATCTTTCATGCCTAAATATGAGACGACCCACATTTGTCCGTGGCCAATCTCGCTCAGTGTTAGATTTGACGTTTTCTAGCACAAGTATTGCCGTGACATCTTGGACTACGATTGATTTCTCTACAAACAGTGATCATCTCCCAGTATACTTCGAAATTGCATGCCCATTAACATCAGGTGAGCGACAAGACAGAATATTTGTTAATTGCAAAAAATTTAAAGACTGCTTACACTCTTCCATTGCGTCATTAACTAATACTAATGACGAATAAATTGGCTTGAAAATTTGTTCAGCGTTACAGATGTCCCGACAAAAGTCTGAATTCGTAATTCAGACAGCTAAACGTACATCATCTAGTCCCTGGTGGAACAATGAGTGCTCACGAGTTTATCGCAGAAGAAAAGCTGCTTGGAAAAAACTTCTACATAATCAGAGCCCTCAAAATTGGAAAGATTATCAATTTATTTCGGCAACCTTCAAACGCACTGTCAAACACGCAAAAGATGAGTACCATAAAAAAACATTTTGATTATCTATCTGAATCCAAAAACAAACGTGCTTTATTTTATTTCCTTCGATCTAGAAACAGACTCCCACTGAGCGTTAATGTAGACTCAATTGTCTATACCGCACAGGAAATGCAGGAGTCCTTAGACCTATTGGCTAAAGGATTGGAGAGCCGGTTCACAACGCGTCTTCAAAATTCTGTTCTTACTCCTACATTCTCAGACTACAAAGAGATATCCTATTCGGAACTAGCACAGGTCATGTTACGGTTACCAACTACAGCGCCTGGCCCGGATGGAATAACAAATGCAATGTTAAAAATTTTCTTCAAAGAAGCCCCACGTGAGCTTCTGAAGTTGCTAAATTACTCTGTTAGCAATGCATGGATTCCACATGAATGGAAGATCGCCAAAGTTATTCCGTTACTTAAAAAGCAAGGGGCAGGGTATACTATCGACAACATCAGACCAATTGCGTTGACATCAAACATAGCAAAACTTATTGAAAGAGTGCTTCACGGGCATATAATGAAGTTTATTGATGAAAATCAATTGTTGAGTCCTTGTCAAATTGGATTTAGATCTGGCTATTCAATATGGCACGCGCATGTAGACCTTGAAAGTCGCATTAACATCGCCAGACAGAAAAAACAATATGCGGCGTTAGTTACTTTAGATATATGTAAAGCCTATGACAGCATTGAACATGCAATTTTAACAAATCGGTTACAGGGCCATGGCTTTCCAGGATATATTGTAGCATGGGTGCATGAATTTGTGAAGGACAGGGAATTCTTTTGTTTTGAAGCGGCTATTCATCTGGTAAACACAAGCAAACAAGAGGTGTGCCTCAGGGATCGGTACTTTCACCAATATTATTTAATATTTTACTGAGCGGAATCCCCGTTCACCCAGGTGT
Organism: Dermacentor silvarum; assembly: GCF_013339745.2. Taxonomy (NCBI): domain Eukaryota; kingdom Metazoa; phylum Arthropoda; class Arachnida; order Ixodida; family Ixodidae; genus Dermacentor; species Dermacentor silvarum. The sequence continues at coordinate 68,758,154 of NC_051156.1, forward strand.
CAGTACCTACGTTTATGCTGACGACATTGCCTTTTTTGGTATGGCTAGTGACCTATACTCCCTTTACGAAATTTTGCAGTCCTATCTAAAGAAACTGGAAGGCTGGCTGAATAGCTTACACTTAAACCTGAATGCAATAAGTGTGCTATCCTTGTTTTTCCCGTTAAAGACCCCGTATACATATCGCTTAACTATCATCTCGAAGATATCCCACAAGTACAGTCACTGAAGTACCTTGGAGTTATCTATAACAGAAATCTTAACTGGCGGCCGCATATTGAATATCTTGCAACAAAAGGAGCTCGTACAATGGGCATTTTGCGCAAGTTAAGCAATCGAAGAACAGGTATGCGAAGAAAATCCCTTTTGATGGTATATAAAATGTACGTTCGTCCAGTATTAGAATTTGGCTGTGTTTTTATTCTCAGGTGTTCCGTCATACAAGCTTCGACCGCTAGTTTTATTAGAGCGAGAGGCGCTACATCTGTGCTTAGGCCTTCCAAAATACGTTGCAAATGCCGTATTATATCTGGAAGCGAGAATCCCACCTATTATATGCAGATTTCACCTTCTGACCGTTCAGACTTTCTTACGACTATATGAATCACCATTAAGCCGTCCTCAAATAATTTTCATCTCCGATCCACAATTATTTTTTCCCGTTCATTGGCCCAGGTTTCATACACCACAGATTATATTTGTGCAAAAATTACTTGAACCACTAAATGTGCAAATTCGCGATGTGCTTCCTAACAATACTCATTCAAATTACCTGGATATCAAGTTCGACGATATTTTCCCAAACCACGCAAAACTACTACCTTACAGCATCTTAAACGCCATGTTACAAGACCACCTAAGCTCCTTAGGAACAAATATTATCATTGCAACAGATGCATCACAGAGCGAGGAAAAGACTGGCATTGGGATATTTTGTCCTGCACTCGACAGGTCTTTTTCTTTAAGATTGCCCGATTTTGTGCCTATTTTTCTGGCCGAGTTTTTAGCAGTAATCCTAGCTTTACGTAAATTAGACCAAACGACTACCACAGCTGCTATCCTTACTGACTCCCTTTCTGTTTGCTCTTCCCTTACCGCCACTATTGATTCAGCTATGCTAAAACTATTTTACTTGCTAGTTCGTGCCCATGTGCAATGTGTTCATTTGATTTGGGTACCTGGTCATAAAGGGTTGTTTTTTAATGAAACTGCCGATTCACTGGCAAAGACCTCACTTTCCGGCCCTGTTCTTCCCATTCTACCAGTGACTGCACACATCACGGCGGCTAGATTTCGGATACGATCAATCAGAAAAGCCTCATCAAACCCAGTTCTGACTGCTTCTCCAGGTTATAAGCCCCTGATATTTCCCTGGCGTAGCGAATCCTGTAACACAAAGATGCTTGAGGTCTCTCTCACCAAATTACGTTGCCGTATACCCTCCCTAAATTTCTACTTAAACAGGTCGGGTTTGGTTCCCTCCCCCCTCTGCCCGTTTTGTAATGAGGAAGAGACGATACACCACTTTCTTCAATCTTGTCGCCGCTTTACTGCGGCAAGAAAACGATTGTTGGAAATACCTTTTCGAAGGCTTGGCCTGGACTTAACAGAGCCTAATATTCTTTCGTTCGGGGCGTCCACTTTGGGATTCAGCCACAGGGATGCTTGCTTCGCCGTCCAAAGGTTCCTTACAGACTCCAAACGAATACCCTGCTAAATTCTATCCTTTTTTTTGTACTTTCAAATTAATGATTACTCATTCGATATGACTTTCTTGATTTACTTTAACATATAACTCTACGCTGTTCAATACTAATTTCATAGATATTTGGAAATCTATGCTCCATATTAATTTGGAATAATCCACCCATTTCTTGGCCAATCCCCCTCCGTGGGTAGGAGCCACAGGCGTGATAGGCTACAACAACAACAACAACGACTCATTCGGGCAGCCATCTCGTGTATTCAGCATCGTTGCAATTGTAAATTACCTGTAAATACGCCTACGCTTCACTAATTCTGCCTCGTGGCATTGTGATGAAGGTACTGGCTGCCCCGAGAGACCACGGAGCTCCGCAGTGGTCGTCGCCCCGGTATTAGCATCATGACGGAAGAGGTGGGGCCTGCGCCAGCGGCGACAACCCCAACCGTTGCCTCGGAGTATCCCAAAGATCTAGGAACATTCTGTGGCACGAATAACGCCGACGTTGAAGATGGGATTGCCATGTATGAGCGTGTGAGTGACCGCAACAGGGGGGATGCAACCATAATGTTGGCCAACCTCACGTTCTACTTGCAAGGCATGGCGAGGGTCTGGTTGAACAACCACGAAGATGAGGTTACGGATAGGGAAACGTGTAAACAGAAGCTGAAGGACTTGTCCGGCCACCCAATCGGGCGGAAGAACGCCGCTAAGAAAGAGCTAGCGACTCGTGCGCAAACTTCCACGGAATCATACATCGCTTACGTCCAGGACGTGCTTGCTCGGTGCCGCAAGGCTGACAGCGACTTGTGTTAGTCGGACAAGATCGGGCATGTTTCTTTAAGGGAATCGCTGACGATGCTTTCAGCTTACTGATGTGCAAGAATTTCGCGACAGTCGGCGATATTATCAAGGAGTGTGAAAGCTTTGAGCAGGCAAAGAGCCGCCTCATTGCAACGTCGTTCGCCGGCTTGCCAAACACAGCTGCGACACGCTCCTGTGAGGACAGGAAAATGCAGCGCCGACCCACGCTTTTTCCACGCGTCAATGATCCCGACAGCTTGCCCGCAGTACCACATGCTCAAGCAGTAGTCCAGGCAGAACTTCAAAATATTGGAGTTCATTCTGTCTGTTCTATTGCAACTTCACGGCACTCTGATGGACCTTATCCTTCACCTAGCCAGCGGTACCCTCCAGGCTATCGAAACCCGGCCGAGTGGTGAACTGCAGATGATGGACCGATCTGCTTTGCCTGCCGTCGAATCGGTCACATTGCCCGCCATCCGCAACCGTGTCGCCTCGTCACTTTCACTACCGATCTATGGTTATTGGCGTTCCGGACTGAGCCCACGCCCTTTCCAGCCTCCATTTGACCAGAAACAGCCTAACACTGACGCTATATGGAACAATTCCTCACCTACATTCCGCCGTAATCAGTCCCCTTCGCCATCAGCTCGTCGGCCACCATCCTTATCACCTCAGGCTCGTCGCCCGCCGTCCCCAAAGAACCTCCGATGCTCTTCCCTGGAAAACTAGCTGCTGCAGCTACCGGAAGTAATGCTGCACGGACGACTTGACCCAAAAATCTTCTGCTCACATTACCGACCAGAGAAAACCTGATTGACGCTATAGTCGACGGCGAAGACATACCGGCATTGATCGACACTGGTGCGCAACTTTCTGTGATGAGTGCCCAATTTGCGCCACCGCCTCAACAAAGTCCTTACACTTGCCGCATCACGAACCCTCTGCGTCGCCGATGGAGGAACGCCCACCGTGCTCGGAATGTGCACTGCTCGTGTGAGCATCGCAGGGAACATCACCACTGTTTTTTTTCGGTTTTGCAACACTGCCCTCATCACTTTACACTAGAATTGAACTTCTTATCATCTCATGACAACCTGTTGACTGCGCATCCGCTGTGATTCAGCTTCAACTGCCCCAGAGCGGCGGCATTTCACAAGAGACCCGACCGCGCTTATGTTCCGTCGACATCCGCCTGCCTCCGCACGCCATCAAGTATGGTACTTTGATTTCATTTCTGGCTGTTCCTGACGGCGTCTATGTGGTGTGTCCACGTGCTCACGTAATGTTTGAAAGGAACATTTCCGTTTCCCACACCCTACTTCCTGTTGCATACAGCCGGACCACAAACCCTCTCCTTAACTTTAACTACTTTGCGCAGGTTATCTCGAGAGGCGTGTTGCTGGCCGATATCTCGCGATGTCGTATTGGTACCCACGACAGTAAGATGCTGTCGGTCCATCTTCACTTTTGAGGCACTTTTTCCTGACAAGTATACATCGTTTTAATTTAATCGCCTAGTGTCTCATTAAAATACACGTAAGGAGAAAAGAACTCACAGTTCCTCATGCAGAACTTTGTTACTGTAATAGCTATAGAGCATATTGAACGATTATCATTTGGTTTCTATCCACGAACGTCCACAAAAACTTCCCGAAAGTGACACCACGTGATGTCTCTCCACTGAGCACTTCAAAGTAACACGCCAAGGATGCCAAAGCCTTACTAAACATAGAGAGGCCAACTATGAAAAAACAAAACGTCTGCTATCCTTTCAGAGGCGTTTTACCCTGGCTCATCTAATTTTTATCCCACAGTACGCTTCCATCTGTCGGCTGCACTCTTGACTTTGAATCTCTTGGTTTATGTTTACGTGAGAAATATTTCTGACCTGCTCTTTCAGTATGGCGTCATCCAGTCATCCAGTATGGCGGAATCAAAGAAAAACTCGTAGCTATAGTTGCAATGCGAAAAAGAAGCTCACCTGGGTCACGTGAACTTTACTGACCAGGTCGCCAGGGATGAAATAACAGGTCCCAGAAACAATTGAAGCTGATCTCTTAATCCCCCCGCCCAGAAAATTATAACACGTGACAATGTAAGCAGCATGCGCGACATAAGAATACTCCCGTCCGCTTACTCTGCTTGTATATTTTCTTGAAAGGTTTATGTTTTCCACTTGCGCAACTTTCAACCAATTACCATACGCAGCGTTCCGTGGACCAAAACAAAAAATTGCTGGCTCTCCCATAATTGAGCGTAGATGTAAGCATGAAATGGCTACCATATGGCGTCTTTTTCTGTCTGTGGTGCCGCAACCTTCAACCGTTTTTTCTTCTTCCAACAGTGCAGCGCGCTCAGAATCTGTCGCTACCTTTTCTTCTTGTCGTGTCGAAGTGGTCGGCGGCAAATGTGCGGCCAACTCACGTACTGCTGGCGTTGAAAAGAGCACAGGCAACCCTGTCTCAGCGCCAAAAGATGACATTCAAGAGTACGGTGCCCTGTATCTGCCTTTGAAACGTCGCTATTGGAAATGACAAACAGAATGTCAGCCTACTAGAAGTTACAACATTAGTGACATTTGAAACAAACATAAGGCAGAACTCAAAAGGAATATTTTTGTAATTTCTTTGGGCGTAACTAGCGTATGTATTGCGGTGGTGTACAAAGGGTTGGCGGCCAGAGACCGCATTTTGCTAAGCTTTGACTGGTTGCCCGGATGATCTCGTTTTGTTGCCCAGATGATCTCGTTTGAGGGCCCGGATATTCTCGTTTAGAGCGCCCCTAAACCACCTCCGATATCTTTTAGAACATTTCAAGTAAACACGCGCGTCGAGTTCTGAATGCCGTCACGATCAACGATGACAAACGCTGCAGCGCTACACGCCGCGGGCGCGCCACAAAATCAAAAACAATGCCGTGCTCCTCTCCGAGCCTTTCCTGTATTCCCAGCGGTCGTCATGACGTCACCTGGGTGCATCTGGTGACTTCATCGGGGCTGACGATGTCGATTGGCTGAGCAAGAACCTACGGCTTCCGGTTAGTCTGCTAGCAGGTACGCTCGCTTCCTGCTCTTCCTGGTCGTGTTGCTCGCTTGTGCACCCTTACGAATCGGTAATTACAGCCCGCAACGCAACGGCCAAATCGCTCGCGTTCCAACAGAGCCGTGCTTAGCGGTGTGATTAGCTGCGCGAACAGAGTGCGACAGTGTTGGCCTTTCTAGACATGCGCGCAACAGAGTGTCCATGGCGGCACGCTTCGCATGAGCACGGGCCGGCACGGCAGCAACAGCAAGTAGCCGAGAAGCGATGAGTCGCGGCCACGGAGTAAGATAAGACAGGGCCGCCGACTCTGGAAGGGACACATTCTGAAGCGTCGGCTCCTGCTTCACAGCCTGTTCGCCAGACGGCGCTACGAATGATGAAAAACTCTGCAGCGGAGAGGCGGGCCCAACAAATCGAAAGAGCAAAGGCGCGGGGACTTTCTCGCGGCGCCTGCTTGCCTATCCGTTTTGTCGTCTGCTCCGCGCACGCCCTGACGCCTGTAGCGCACATAAGTCTTGCGGTTCACGGAGTGACGTTAGCAGGAGAAACAAGTCATGTATCATTTTATTAAATTTATTTTATACAGGCCAAATGCAGGGCATTTGTCAGGTGGCCTACATGGAACTTTACAAGACACAGGAACAGAAAATAAGCAAATTACGAAAACTAAGACGGAAAAAAAAACTATAGCAAATGGTAAGGCGATATAATGGTAGTTCGGGTGGTCTCGAGCAATGACAGACGACAACGAAAAGAAGTTTTTATGAAAAAGCAGATGTTTATCACTCTTTTTTTATCTGAGCACGCATCAAGTGCTAAGATGCTTCGCTTGCTTGTTTGTTTCTCGCGGTGCCTTTCGCGTCACCCGGTTCTCTTGCGAGCCGAATCGCCTCATTCTCATTAAACATAATAATTGGGAATTACTGCCAGTGTTTCTGCTTATTATTTCGCAAGAGAAGCTCTGATTATGTGTCTGCATAACTAGGGGAATCATCTAGAAGGCGAGACTGAGAATTTACAGGGTAGCCGGCCGGTATTTACACTGGCTAACCTCCTTGTCTTTCTTTCCCTTTCTCTACATAACGGCATGTCTCTGGACAAGAAAAGGCACCTGCACTGTGTATAGTTGTAGAAAAATTTAAATTGAGCTCCTCCTGTCCTTCCGCATTGGCGTCTTCTGGTTCCTCCTGGCATTCAGCATCATTGAGCTACGCCATGCTTCCCTAAACAAATTGAAGAAATGGCTCCGCTTCGAAGTCGAGGCACTTTCTTTACATCGCCTTTGTCTTTGCTGAAGTAACTATAAAAAAATAAGCTGCTTCTAGAAGTGTCGCGCACATATTGTAACGTAGATCGTAGACGGAGACTTGAAAAAACAGACGGTTCTCTTTAATTGCGGACCAGAAGAAGAGCGTGCAGCCTACGCGCTTCGTCGTCTTTTCATGGCGCCGACCTTTGCGCGCGCTATCCCGCGGTGCGGGAGCCCCACGTCATTGTGTCAATTGCCCCCCGTCCGAAAAGCGACCGTCTCGGTCGCGTCAAAAAGTTCTTTCAGCCACGATAATAAATGGAGGTCCTCAGGTGCATCTTGGCGTTCACGTACGCGCATAGTATGGTTTCATGCGCACTACGTGAACAACTTCAGCGTGAGGACGACGACGGAGCGAACCGGGGTCGGAACTGCAGGGGACGACTTCGTAGGTTACGTCACTGAGGCGGCGTGTAACCTTGTAGGGACCGAAATACTGGCGGAGCAACTTTTCTGAGAGTCCACGGCGACGGATGGGCGTCCAGACCCATACGCAGTCGCCGGTATTGTAATGGACGTCGCGTCGACCCTGGTTGTATCGAAGGGTGTCGGTACGTTGTTGGCTCCGGATACGATGCCGAGCAAGCTGGCGAGCTTCTTCGGCTCTTTGCACAAACTCTTCCACGTTTTCGCTGGTCGGGCTATTATCAGACACAGGTAGCATGGCGTCCAGAGTTGAGGTGACGTGCGCCCGTATACAAGTTCGAACGGCGTAAACTGTGTAGTCTCCTGTACAGCAGTATTATACGCAAAGGTCACATAGGGTAAAATCTCGTCCCACATCTTGTGCTCTACGTCGACATACATGGAGAGCATATCAGCCAGCGTTCTGTTCAGACGTTCCGTTAATCCATTGGTTTGAGGGTGATAGGCAGTGCTCTTGCGGTGAGAAGTATGGGTCAGCTGGAGAACGTCCTGCATAAATTCGGCTGTAAATGCTGTACCGCGATCCGTGATGAGAACAGACGGTGCACCATGTCGTAGGACGATGTGGTGGACGAAGAACTTGGCCACTTCAATATTTTGTCCATTGCTTTAAGCGCTCGCTTATTTCAGGAATTTTTCGACGCCACTGGTGCAGTAGAAGATCACATGGCGAAGCGAAGAGGGAAAACTTTTCGCGTCCTTTGCCATAACCAGATTTACAGCCGGGAACTAAACACTGTCCTGTTGCTCACTCTCTTCACGCACAAGTAACAAGATACCTTGTTCCGTCAGGCATGAGTAAACATACTGCAGACATGGTAAACAAAGTGAGGAGGACGAAAATTTCGCACCTTCCCTTCCGCACAGACATAGAGGAGTGAAAAACAAGTACTTCTGCTGTGTCTTTTTGTACAGCATCATTTATCGTCTGTTTCCTCTAAAGACATCTAAAAATGTTTCGTATGCGTGCAATAAAGAGCTAGCGCGTGTTTATTTGCGCTTTTATTATTTGTGCGCACATATTTTTTGTGTTTGATTGCTGTCAAATTGAGACGGCCGAGGGTCCACGTTTGTGGCAGACGACACGCTCTACGGGTGCCGCGCTGCTCGTTCTGCGTCGACGTCGCCGCCGGTCTCCGCCACTCAGCGCATGCGCACATGGAAGTAAGCTGTTGAGTGTTTTACACGCGCCTCGACAGATGGCGCTACGCGATGTATAATTTGTAGGGTGCCTCGATGCCCAGCGCCACCGTCCAGGGTGGAGACAACCCCGCTGGCGCCGCCATATTGAGTCACACGAGCTGAGACTCAGCTACGCTTGCGTTCATAAATAGTGTTACTCGCGGCGCACTTCCAAGTGCTTTGCCTTGATGAGGATTTTTTTATCGGTATCGCATCTGCACATCTTTATAACCAATAGCCGTTAACTCGCCGAAGGTCCAAGACGTAAATGTATGGCGCCGGGAACATGCCCCAAGTTCCCTAATTCAATTTACATTTAATATGCCGTGTATATGTTTGAAATACGCACTATTTCTTTTTTTGCGCTTCGATGCTTGGTATATAAGGTTTGCGACCCCCTGTGTGTGGATGTTTTTCTTTTTCGCTGTTGTATTTTGGTTTACGCGTCACGCCTCCTTTACCGTAGCCAGCCACTCGGCCACGGCGGTTAGTTTCCCTTGCGTTGCGCGTGCTCTTCGCGTTCGTTGCAATTATTTGACAATATCTACGCGCAATTTTGCTTTTTTTGCCCACAAAACTGTGTGCTTACAGGATTAAGCTGGTGTAAAAATAACTGCGATGTGAAAATAAGGTTTAGTTAGTGCTGTAGAGAAACATACCGTAACTTGTCTGTGTCAATCTTGCGTAGTACACACAAGAAACCAAACGATGCACAAAATACATTTACTTATAATGTCTAGTACAATCAATCATGAAAGAGATATGTACATGAAAAATATATGTACTGTGTGGCGCCTGAAGGTTATGTTGAAAGACGAGATAAAAAAAAATTCGCAAGGTAGGCTCGAAACACAATTCGGGATAGTGAGAGTTTTTTTTAATTTATTCATTACATGGGGGGGGGGGTTCAAGTGAGTACGTCAACCTTATTACACACAATATAAATCGAAAACAAGAATGCAAACAAGAAAACGCAACCGCGGGTAATATTAATCAAGATATCCAGCCAGAATACATCAGCTACCATCGAATACGTCGCATCAGCCACACACATCGATGGCGAGTACAGAACATTTTATAAATAACCATTAGAACACTGATAACTACATTGAAAAAATAAACAACACTGCATAGATATCGCGTACAAAAACTGTAAATGAAACTAAGACAGTCAAATACAGATTAGCAATGTTTTTCACTTCGAAAGTATAGTCCATGATGATGTAGGGCTGTTGACTTTAACAGACGGCGCCCATCCTGTCGATTTCCCTCGTACTGGTGCTCTTCAAAGTGTTTATAAGTACAAGTAAAACAACAAAAGTGATTATTGATATGAAAAGTTGCCTCGTAAATACAGAGAACCCATTACAGTGCTTAAAAATAAATTTTCGCAGAAGTAATGCTGTATTACCTCGCTTCACACGTTTCGAAGAAATGCACAGGCTACAAGAGACACCATGCCAGAAAGCGCTCAAACATTTTGGTCCCATGATGCCCCTTAACTCTACTACACCTGGGCATACCGTCCACAGGCATTTAAATACCGTCACAGTGCCCACTACGATCGGGAATGAGCACGAATGACCATCGGCTTACGAGCACCACGCTACAAATATATTCGTCTAAAAAATCAGCTATCATCATCAGCCTATATTTATGTCCACTGCAGGACGAAGGCCTCTCCCTGCGATCTCCAATTACCCCTGTCTTGCGCTAGCGTATTCCAACTTGCGCCTGCGAATTTCCTAACCTCATCATCCCACCTGACTTTCTGCCGTCCTCGACTGCGCTTCCCTTCTCTTGGTATCCATTCTGTAACCCTAATGGTCCACCGGTTATCCATCCTACGTATTACATGGCCTGCCCAGCTCCATTTCTTCCGCTTAATGTCAACTAGAATATCGTCTACCCCCGTTTGTTCTCTGATCCACACCGCTCTCTTCCTGTCTCTTAACGTTACTCCTAAGATTTTTCGTTCCATTGCTCTTTGTGCGGTCCTTAACTTGTTCTCGAGCTTCTTTGTTAACCTCCAAGTTTCTGCCCCGTATGTTAGCACCGGTAGAATGCAATGATTGTACACTTTTCTTTTCAACGACAGTGGTAAGCTCCCAGTCAGGATTTGGCAATGCCTACCGTATGCACTCCAACCCAAGTTTACGTATATAACGTAACAACCTGAGATCCGCAAGATATCTGCCGAAAATAGAAAAAAATCACAATGCTTCGCTTGCCACGTACACAACAGCCGCTCTCCCCAGAAGAAGCACAGCGCTCTTTAGTCCCAAATAACGAGTAGCGAAAAAAGAAACTGAGGAAAAAAAGAAACAAGAGACACACGATGTGTGCTTCCCGTGAAAAAGTAAAATAGGTGGTTTACATGACCATTTGTAGCTAATGTAAGGCTATTTCGCGGCGAAGCATTTTTGTCAGTTCTTAAAATAAGGGTACTACTCGCATAGACTGCGCCGATCAAAACGACAAAAGCCTATGCGACGCGCGCTCGCAAAGCATAGGCTACTCAGCATCGGTGTAGTGCTTAGTTCGCGAGCGAACGTAGGTACGTGAGCGAGGATCGGAGAATACTTTCTTATTTAAATGAAAAACACGATGCGATAGTCTAAACTTTCTTGACACTTACCTCGCAAATGTAGGAGCTATCCGTTACCTTCCAGTGATACCGCTTTAATTGGGCTTCCCATCTCTTCCTTCGCTCTGTGTCCCGGGGGAAGCGTAAACACGAAGCCCTTTACGCGTCGATCCGGTGCACTTGGGAACACAACAGCCCGTCATGTCGACTCGATGCACTTGAGAAGCTTGTCATTCATGCGGCTGAACACTGTCCAGCAAGTAGAAGCGTCACGAAGCATCCGCGCGCACTGTGTCTCGAACTAAGCACCCGCACCAAGCACTCGCAACCGCTCGCTGTGACTCAAGATGGCGTCGCAGCGAGAAAGCGGCGGCGCGGGTGCGGTCGAAGGATGGCACCACTTTGAGCAGCGGCGCTGGCATCGAGGCACCCTATATAATTTGCGTTGCACGGTTTCTCCTGAGCGAATGCGTTGCGCGACGGCGGAGTCGGCGCTCCTGTTTTTATCTTACTCCGTGGTCGCGGCTAAGACCTGTCCACGTTACCGGCATGGTAACTCGCCGCACGCCGTTTGGCATTCGCGCGCCGCCGTTCGATGGCGGTTTTGCTCGCGAACGGCGAGATTTCCTTGCCGTAGACAGGATGAGACCGGGACTCATTCGTGCGGCAGCCTCACCGCCGCTGATCGCTCGACGCCGCCGATATCGCCGCTAGGCCTTCTCCGGTTCACTTCAAAGCTAAAACGGACGGCGCTTCGGAATGAATCGCCGACGCTCAGAAGCCGCAATATTTTTTTTTACCGTTGTTGTGGCTCTTCGCAATAATTGTACACAAAGAAGAAAATACGCTCAGATTAGCAGTTCTGCCGGCGGCGATACGAGCAAGGCCGAGCGGGTCTTCTGCCGTCGGTAGCCGAGCACTGCAGCTGAGCTCGACAAGTATCGCAGCTCTCGTTCGTGTTTAACGTTAGACAGTGGATATCATTTTTCATAGAATGAACAATTTATGCATCACATTATCTAGCGGAAATTATTTTGCTTGGAACAGAAGCTTCAGCCGATGTTTGCGTCGGCGGTGACGGAGTCGCACAGCTTCGCGGTCGTCGATTGGCCCATCCATCGTGCTGCGGGCGGTGCGCCGGCCGAACTGCCGTCTACCTTGGACACCTCTCGCGCAGCAGACGTACTACGGCACTGAAGGCCGGTTCGCGTTTGCTGCTCGCGTGGACGTTCCTTAACCGGAAGTGGACAGTGTTTTAAAAGCGCGTTGGTGATGACGTAGGTGACATGACATTTGGAGGAGCACTCGCCGAGGAGGAGAGACCAGCCGACGAACCGAGAGTAGCGAAGGAAAGAGCGAAACGAGTGAGGGCCGTGTTTCGATCATCCAGCGCGTATAACGCCGCTATTACGGCACCATTTCGAAAAATTCTCGCGGCTACGTGTTCGTTGTAGACTCGTGCACCACTGCAACATCACAACTAAATTTCGATCTCTGGGTGGTTTAGGGGCCTTTTAAGTGTAGGATAACGGCTCTGGCCTTTGGCACAAGTTCATTTGAAGGTCGCTGGCAACGGGAGCTAAAAGCATTTCATGCTTAATATAATTGTGAGGTGAGAAAGCAACTACCCACAACATTTCGGGCAGTCAGCTAACACGAACGCTAGAATCTCTGCTCATCTGGAGCCTGACAGCTCGATTATCGATTAACTGGAGCCTGATTTTTCTCAATGCCAGCAGTGTTCGTGGCTGCGGCATCCATCGCAAGCTGCTTTTATTTCTTACCAAAATGCGTTTGAAAAGAAAGAAATCACGTTCCTTTTGCAGATAAAAAACAACCGGCATTTCTGGGCCTGTATTTGTTGCACTGCGATGCAACCTCTGTCTCTCTCTCTCTCAATAAGAGTGGGGCTGCAGCGTATCAAAATGGGTTGCGCCGCTCTCTCGTGGTTATTTATCGGCTTTTCTTTTCTGCGAACGCCACCGCACCGAGGGTGCGTTCGCGCACGCATCAAGGTTTGGGCTTCTCCCGAAGGATTCGGCACAAAGAGAGCCGCCATATCCTCCGCCTTTCGCCCTCCTCCCAAGCAAGATGAGATTAAATTTTCTCTGCTACGTTTCATCTTCGAAGCACGCATCTTTTTGCAGGTTCGAACGCGTCTGGCACACCTGCTCATGTCAGAAATGTTAAACCTTGGCGAGACACCGGTAAAGCCTCGAGCAAGGCGATCAAGCAAAGAGACATGTAGCATAATACCGATGCAAGCACAAATTACCGTGAGCGTGCGATCAGTTTCTTCGATTTGCGATGGCCCCTTTTCGCGCAAGTTTCGACATTGCATTTACGCAGCGCATTACTGTAACAGGAGCAAAGCTCGGCGAGCAAATTGAGCCGGAACTCTGTTAATAACGAACGCGACGACGAACTACTACCAGGCCTGCCGCCGAGCAGCTACGATCCCATTTTTTCCGAGGTTGCGTGCTTCGCCTCGCATTGAAATGAGCGTGTTTTGCTGTTTAGTGGAGGATTAGAGTCTTGCTTGGTACTGTCAAAAGCGAGAATATATGCGGAAGGGGATCCCAGTTTTGTTTCGCTCGCTTTCATCTATTTCAGCTCCGAACTGCGATCGCTCATGGCGCAAAGGTTGCGAGAAGGCATCGTTGGCGCGTTGTTTCAGATGAACAGCTGCCTTGTGCAGGCGGCGAGATCTAAAGCTTCGATTGTTCCCAGAAGAGTTTCTTGTGCGAGATAAACTTAAAGCTGTAGGGACTATACAGCATTGTGCGTGCTCTCTATGTCGATATGAAGACGGTTACTATTTCCCCAAAGCACCAACGTCTACTGTGTCGCTGCCTTAGCGGTTCGGCGCACAGCTAAACAGTCACTAAAGCTATTGAAAGAATGGAAGAGGTTGGTCGTGAGGAGCAAGATCCCTTTTGAGTAATCATTTCTTGAATCGCTAAACAAGTAAAACAAATTTTTTACAAAAAATGGCAGGACCTAGTGCAGATGCCTTTTTATCTGAAGGAAATCTGCGCTGCTTCCAGGCGAACATAAAAAACAATATGGTCTCGTGTTGCAATAGAACGAGTGTTAGTACTTCTTATGGTAAGAAAGGAAACACACTAAGGGAATTCCTTTAGAAGCGCAGTTGCTTGATGAGACGAGCTTTATAGCACTAATAAAATATGCACTTCAAGCGAACACCCGAAACGCAGCCAGGCATCTCTGAACGTTCCTGTGATGCTTTCTTAGGGAATTACAAGGAACGTGTAAAAATCACTAAATAAGTAGTTATGGGAAAACGCCTTGCTGTTTTAGCATAATTTCTTGCATCCCGACTAAATTGCCAGCTCCATGACTGAGAATTTTGCCACAGTGCAAGGAAAAGGAGTAAGAACGCCGGTGCTAAAAAATTACAAAACAGCCAACAAACTATATTACACTTCATCGCGCTATTACGAACGCTGGAGGGCATTGCATGGACCCCTAAGTATACGAACGTGAGGCTGGTCTAGGAAAGCTCCCTTCGCTGAAAATATGTTCGCTGCCGAAATGGCCGGCATGTAACTGAATCTGAAACAAAATCGGATTTGAGTTTTAGGTATTTAGGTTGAATTACGCGCTCTAATATTTCGCAAAGGCAGTGCATTCATCAGTCTGCCACGACAATGGCGTCCTGGCAGGAGAAAATACGTGTGCTTTTATTATTCGTCTAACCCAATTTGGGAGCAGAACCTGAATAATTCAACCTGTGGCCGAATATTAGCAAAGTTCTTTCCGCGAAGAAATGTAGCGACCGACCATTTTCCTGAAGTCACGTTTATTTAACACATGCACTGGTTCCCGGTTCCGTCATGGGCGGAGCCACCAACTTGATTGGGGTGCCTTCGGCTCCTGCAATCTTTTTCCTCAGGACCTTTTAATAAAGTTCTTGTCAACTGTCAACTGCACTGGTAATTCTGGGACTTTCGCTGCTTCAGCTAAGTCGCTTTCTCAGTTATCGTTCGCTTTGCTATGGCACTCGCTTGTGAAAGTCACGAACGTAGAGGCACGACTACGACTGTGTGACGCCGACGCAGTGACGATGGATTGATGAAGGAACGATGTAGATGAAAGGACGGAGGCATATAACGAAGAGGGCATAACGACAATAATATGCCGATTCTTAAATTATAACGCCGACAACGAGACGACCAATACATGAAGATAATGAGATGACAACTGTATGACTATAATGGCGTGACGGCGACGGTATGACGACAAGTGGATAAAGAAGCAGGAATGACCACGATGACCGGACCAAGATGGCATAACCGGACAACGGCGGTATAATCACAATGGAATGACAACGTTATTTCAATCGAATGACGAACAAGGAATGACGTCAGTGGATCGACGACGGCATGACGACAATGGGACGAAGAAACTGAAATAATGACGATGGTGAAACGCCAGCATGACGACGATGCAGTGATGGCGATCGCATGAGAAACGGCACGAGGACACTAAGAGGACGAGAAATGTATAATGAGATTGGCGTGGCCATTGCTCTGCCACGAGAGAGAGGGAGAGCGCGCTCGAGAGAGGAAAGGCAGGGAGGTTACCCCGAGGCATTTTGCTACCCTGCACTGGTGTGCGGGATATACGGGTTAGAAAGAGTGTAAAGAGAGAGAGAGAGAGAAAAGAATGAAAATGGGAATAGGCAACATAAAACGTGTTCCAATCACAGGCGTTCCCACAGGTCGGTCGATCTCAAGAAGCGCCGTAGCGCTTGTACGGGCTTCTGATGTGATGGTAAGTCGCGTCGATGTTTCAAAATCGTTTCTTCCGACGAAGGCTGGACGTCCAACTGGTTCATCAGGACAGAAAGCGATCGTCTCTGCATACTGTACTGCTGGCACTGGCAAAGAAATTGCCGAAATGTTTCCACGTCGCCGCAATCGCCACATGCTGCGGTTTCGGCAATCCCTATGCGGAACGCCTAGGCATTGGTATAGGCGACGCCCAACCACGGCCTACACAAAAAGGCCGCGTCCTTAGGGGAAGTGTTGGTGGAAGTCGAAGACTTTTAGGTTAGATCGAGGGTGTATAAATGGGCGTGCATAAAATGTGGTTCATTCCACTCTGACGTAGTGCAATGGCGTGCAAGTACACTCTAAAATTGTTCACGTTAAGCAAGCATGAGTGTCGACGATTTTTTGCACGCTTGTTCCAAGCGTGGTGTGTTTCACGCTGAAAAATCACCCTTCCTAAGCATGACTCGCGGGATGCGTAACGCTAGCGAAGCGTGAGAGAAGGCTATTTTTTGCACGCTTGTTTTAGGCGTGGTGCGCTTTCACGCTAAGCGCTCACGCTTGCCATCCGTGCCTCGCGACCTTCGTAACGCTTAGTGAAGGTGATAGAGAGGATTTTTACTTACTTGATGTGGCATTTTCCTGCTCTGTAAGATGCATTTCTGGCCGTCAGAAATCATTTAAAAAAAGAAAGCTCAAAGAACATAATATTGGTTGTGCCGTATTTATGGGCTTGGCGGCTGCTTTGAGAGTTTATACGACCGCCATAAGATAGCTAATTACAAAAATCAACTTTCAATTTTCATATTGTACATGTGAAAACTAGAACACTGCACTGCGACAGCGTAACATGAGCTTGCTAGCTATACTATAAATACGGAATGTGGTTTATGGGATACAGGTGCGTAGTAAGCAAAAAATAAGAGACAATAAGAGACAAGCTTTCATTAATTCATTGGCTACTCTTTCCATGTTGTACCTAACGGCACATATTGCGTGCTTACGCACAGCTCAAGAACGGCAATGAGTCAAAGTACGCTACTAGCCCACTAATTCGCGCTATTTCTAAACTCTCTGCAATCTCATTAAGCGCAAGTTCGCATTGTCCAGGTATCCACAAAAACCGAATTTCTGTAACATGACGCGGAATGTAAAAGTGCAGCGACCGGTGGAATAGTTAATTATTCGTACTTTCAACTGACATAAGAGTGATTCGACAGTCGGAGAACATCCTTAGTATATGTGACACAATGTTGGAAATTTTGTACAGGGCGAAGCCAATCGCTAGAAATTGGGCCACAAAAATTGGACTACGATTTGGAAAATAGAAAGCAAAGTTTCATGACAGTGATTCGGAGAAAATTCCTATTGCAGATCTCTTATCTTTCTATGAGGTGCCCGTGAACACTGCTGCGTTTGAAGGAAAATTATCCAGATACTTATTCAAGAGTCCTACTGCCGTCTGACGGGCTATTGGCTTAGCATTCTATGAAAAACGGGATCAATAAAGCTTCAATAGAACACGCACATTGAATCGATCGTAGGTTAACGTTTATTTTTGATAAAAGAGTCTGCGTAAAGACAACATGAGGATTCTTGAGCCTAGGCTATATACAGAATAAATAACAGCGCCGGTTCTGAGACAGACAGACAGACAGACAAAGAACTTTATTTGTGGTCCTGAGGAACCGCTTTAGGGTACCTCCCTTTTCAGGGAGTCCCCGTAGCCGTCGCGGGCCGCACCCACGTCGGGGTCGGAAGATCGTGGTCCTCCGCCCTGTCGCAGGCCCTCTGGACAGCCCGTAGTTGCTCTGAGAGGTCGCCGCTCTTAAGGGCTGCCTCCCAGTCCGTTAGAGTGGTAAGCGATGAGCTGCGTAACGCAGGGCATTGCCAGAGCATATGAGATAAAGAGCAGTACGCCTCCCCACAGTCTGGACAGTGGGGATCTACATTAGGCGCGAAGTGACTGAATCGGCCCCTGGAGGGGAACGACCCCGTTTGGAGCATGCGAAAGGCCGACGATTGTGGTCTAGTGAGGTTAGGATGCGGTAGCGGAAAGGCCCGCCGAGCAAGTTGATAATGTGCCAAGATTTCATGGAAGGTGAGGAGCGAATCCCTGTACAGTCCTAAGTCGCCGCCCGTGAGTCTACCGGAACCACCGCGGTGTGTTATACCTCGCGCGCAGTCATGGGCTAACTCATTGGCGTTAACAACCTCAGAGTGCACATTGATTCCCATATGGGCCGGGAACCATTTTATGATATGAAAACCAGCAGCCCCCTCGGTGCCGAGGATGGCCGCCGCCTCCTTTGATATCGAGCCGGAGGCGAACGCTCGGGCTGCAGACCTAGAGTCTGTAAAGATATGGGTACGTAGAGGGTCCTTCAGTGCTATAGCTACAGCAACCTGCTCGGCTACTGTTGCAGAAACCTTCCGCACGGATGCTGAGTTAATGAGCGAGCCATTGGAATCAACCGAAACTGCGACATAGTGATCAGAACGCCCGTACTGGGCGGCGTCAACGAAACATGCAAGATTCGGAGTGGCCGCAGCCACTTTTAATAGGGAACGAGCCCGGGCTACCCGGCGCCCTACATTGTATTGAGGGTGGACGTTACGTGGCAGGGGATCTACCTTGAACGTATCTCTGACCATGGGTGATAGGGTCGCGTTGCGCTCCATGATTTCCTGGTGACCGCATCCAACGGATTCTAGGATGCGTCTCCCCGCTCGCGATGATGAGAGTCGTATTATTTGGGCCACTCGTTGGGCCTCGATCACCTCTGACAGGGTGTTGTGCATGCCTAGTTGCATGAGACGCTCGGTGCTGGTAGTGAGTGGTAAACCCAGCACGCGCTTGATGCTTTTGCGCATGAGGGCGTCGATTTTGGCCTCTTCCCGTTTAGACCAGCGCAAAGCGGAAGCTACATAATTAACGTGGCTCATAAGAAACGCGTGGTAGAGCCTGAGGAGATTGCTTTCACTTAAACCCCCCCGGCGGTTCGAGACCCTGAGGATAAGCCTAAGCATGTTCTCCGTCTTGGTGGTGATGCGGGCTATAGTCTGTGAGTTGCCCCCGAGCGATTCCAGCAAGAGTCCGAGGACCCGGATGGTATCCACTCTGGGGATTTGTTCTCCATTCCTCGTATAGACGGCTATGGGAACTTGATCTAAGGGTGTGGAGCACCTAACCCCCCCGTCTGATGGGCCTATACAATAGAAGTTCGGACTTGGTTGGGGACAGACTCAGGCCCGTGTCTAGTAGGAAGTGTTCCGTGATGTCGAGCGCCTCTTGGAGCGCACTCTCAACTGCAGCGTCAGACCCTCCCATGCACCACACGGTAATATCATCCGCGTAGAGGGCGTGACCAGTTCCTGTTACTGTGGCCAGTCTTTCCGAGAGGCCCTTCATGGCGATGTTAAACAGTAGGGGAGAGATGACCGCCCCTTGCGGAGTGCCTCTAGCTCCCAATGTAAATTCCTTGGATTTGACCTGCCCTATTTTGACAGTGGCCTTGCGATCCCAGAGGAAGGAGCTAACATACGCATGGAATCGTGACCCCAGGCCCAGGTCCGAGATCGCGTCTAGCACGAACCGGTGCGAGATGTTATCAGAAGCCTTCGACAAGTCTAGAGCCAGGATGCCCCTAGTGTCTCTAGTGTCATCATCAAGGATTTGCCTCTTTATAAGCAGCATGACGTCCTGTGTGGAGAGTGCCGGCCGAAAGCCGACCATGTTTTGAGGGAATAACTCATTAGTTTCTATGTGCTTAGATATACGGTTGTGAATGGCATGTTCGGCCACCTTGCCTACGCAGGACGTAAGTGAGATGGGACGCATGTTCTCCGGCGCAAGAGGTTTGCCTGGCTTCGGGATGAGCACCACTGAGGCTGTCTTCCAGGAGTCGGGAACGATGCCCGTTTCCCAGATTTTATTGACTTCCTCGGTGAGCAACGCTACTGAATGTCCGTCCAAGTTTCGGAGGAGCTTATTGGAGATTCCATCCGGGCCCGGTGCAGAGCGACCGTTGAGCGTTTGGAGCACCTCCCAGATTTCGGATTCTGTGAAGGAGGCGTCGAGCTCCCCCACTGCGCCCCCCCCCCCCCCCCGGTAACGAGGATAATCCCCGTCACAGGAGGGGCCCAGCGGGAGATACTTTTCGGCCAACTCTTGCAGGAGGACGTGTTCAAATACGCCCGCCGCCTTTTGATTGTGAACTATGCGATCAATGGCTAGTCTTTGATTGCTTTTGCTTTGCGAATCGTCGAGTAAGTGCTTGAGGAGGTTCCATTTTCTCCCCGTTCTCATTTGCCCATCAACCGAGGAACACACCTCGTTCCATTGTTGTTTGGACAGTTCGATGGAATGAGCTTCGATTGCACGATTGAGCTCCGCAATTTTCTTGCGAAGTCGGCGATGGAGTCTGTGCGTTCTCCAGCGGGCCAGGATGGAGTTTTTGGCTTCTAGGAGGTGCGCAAGGCGTGCGTCCATCCGATCAACTTTTAGGTCGGTCATAACCACCTTGGTCGCAGCTTGTACGTCCTTCTGTAGTCTTGTGAACAGACTATCGAGATTATCGTAGTCGGTCTGGTCCGCTTCCCGCAATTTCCGGAAGGCATCCCAGTCCGTCACTTTAAATTCCCTGGTAGGGGCTGCGCTAATTGTTAGGGTAATCTCCACAATGAAGTGGTCGCTACCCAGATTCTCTTGCAAATTTCGCCATCCTGCTCCGGGGGCGTTCTTGACGAACGCCAGGTCCGGAGTGGTATCTCGGACTACCGACGTTCCGATTCGCGTCGGGTATTGAGGATCCGTAACAAATTCCAGTGAGCAGTCAGAAACTGCCTGGACTAGGAGATTGCCCTTGGTGGAGTTGCGGGGATATCCCCAGGAATCGTGGGGTGCATTGAAGTCACCCGCTATCACTATGGGGGCCCCCTTGGTAAGGGCCACCGCCTTTGTAATGATCGTGGCGAATGCCTGCCGCTGATCCGATGGCGAGCTGTATATATTTAAAAGGAAAACACTGCTCTTAAGCCAATTGTTAGGGATAATTTCGACCATAATGATCTCCACCCTGGTTTTGCCAAGTGGTAATTTGTGTACTTGGAAGGAGCACTTCCGTGCGATCAAAGTTGCTAAGCCCCGCTTTCCCTCCTCCCGTATCGATACGACCCGGTATCCCGGGAAAGTAGGCATGTCATCGAGAGTTTCTTGTAAAATAATTACGTGCGGTTTGACCGCCTGTGCTGAAACGAATTGCTGCAGCGGAGCTTTGCGCCGTTGGAAACTAGCGCAGTTCCACTGCCACACAACCAGCTTATTTGAATTGACCGCCATGGTGATTGCCTTGGATTGGCCATTCCACCGTATTGTTGACGGGGGAGGCGCTTGCGGGTAAAGGTGCCCGACTGGGCTCTCTCGAAGGCTGCCTAGCCGTAGCTAACGCGGCCTGTCCACTTTCCAGGGACGCCATCCTTTTAAGGAGGGCAGTCACGTTTTCAGTGAGCTGCTGGATTGCGCGCTGCATGCTTTCTAGGGCTTTGTTATTCGACTCGTTTTCCATAGAGTCAGCGTCCCCCTCTGGGGGCGTGGCCCTACGTTTACTCGAGCGCGCCTGTGGCTCCCCTGTTGGGGGCACCTGTTGCTTCTCGGCATTGCGAGGGGTAAGAATTACGGAGCGACTCAAAGTCGGCCCTCATCTGCTGCATTTCTGCTTTGAGTCTAGCGTTCTCTTGCATGAGCTGAGCGACTCTGGGATCTACTTTATGCTCCGGCAATGCTACCTGCGTTACCTTTGGAGCCGGCGTCGTGTGCTTCGGCTTGACACGATCGGCCCAGGTGGGCGTTTCCCGGATCCGCACCCGGGAGGTAGAGCGCCCTCGGGAACGAGAGCGCCCTCTGGAGAGGCTGCGTTGTCTACCAGTTGGCGTGACGGAGCGCTCCCTCCTGGGGGCTCCCGCCGCGCTGGAGTCACGTGGCCGGTTCTGCTTGGCCAGCTGTTGCTGCTGGGGCTTGTTCTTTGCGCGCTTGCGGCGCCGCCGGCGTCTTCGTACGACGTATGGGACTTGAAAGCGCTGCTTACACGTTTTGTCCGCCGTAAGATGCGCGCCCCCGCAGAGGGCGCACACCGGCGAACACTGGTGGTCATCGGGTGGGGAGGCTAGTCCGCAGCCTCGGCAATCCTTATTGGTGGGGTTGGGACAGACGTCCGCACGATGTCCCAAACCGCCACACGCGTAGCACACCTCGGTTTGGCGTTTGTACAGCGTGCAGCGCAGAAGGCTGACGCCGCACATGACATAGTTAGGCACTGTCATGCCGTTGAAGAGGACGACCACTGTTGTGGTGTTCTTGATGCGTTTGATTTCCAGAGCCTTCGGGTTGCGGTGGTTGACGATCATGCGCTGGAGTTGGGTCTCGCTGATGTCTGCGTCGACCCCTCGTATGATCCCTTTGCAGGTGTTGTCTGGGGCCGCGATGTAAGCGGCCACCTTGTATAGTCCTTCGCTTATGCGAATTTGCTGGATCCCTGCATAAGCGGAGGCGTTCTTCTTCTCCGGGGTAGAGACGACGAGAACGTTTTGCGTGAAATTAGGGCAAACTATGTCGCCCTCGGTTTCTGTGGGGGCTAGTGCAGCCGCCATGGCCAAGGCTTGAGCCAGCCTGATTTGGCTTACTTTCTTGACGTTCAACCCGTCCCTTGGGCGGACAATAATTCTTATGTGCTCCCTCGGTAGTCTAGGGAGCCTCGAGGAGGCTGCGAGGCGTTGCAACACGCCTTGCGGGGCAGCCGTGCGGCAGCCGCCCTTCGAGCTCACGTAGGATTTATTGCTCTTTGAAACTGGTGTTTCTTGCCGAGTTTTCTTATTCTTGCCCAACGCTGTCGTCCAGCCTGGGCTGTTGGCTTCTTCGGAGGAGATGTCCTCTCCTACAACCATTTCTACTTCGGGCATAATGCCCCTCTTCGTCGGGTTAGGCCTAAGCCTACCCGCGCCTAGCTTCGAAGCGGCGTGATCGACACAAAAAGTTCCACAATTTCCGCACAAGGGCCACTCACCGAAGGAAGTCCTCAGAAGAAACCCTGACGAATGACGTGCATGTCAGCGATAGGTGACACCAAAAACAGACCAAAACATTAACGAAAGCGGGAGCCGATCTTTCCACGTCCGCACTAGTCGGCGCCTTCTCCGGTTCTGAGACAAATGCCGGGTAATTTCTCCCAGGAGCATGTTAGTATGCTCTTGTAATAGGTTCACTGTGAGCAGTTGAAATCTCGAGGCTAAATTTGCTCCGTTTGCTTGAATATAAAGACCAAAATTGGCAACATACTTATGAATCCCAAGGCAATGACGTAGGGCCTGCTTTCCTATCAAAAATAGCAACTGCAACTTTTTAGGGAGCCAGGGATGGAATAACGCAACAAAATTCAAGACCGTCTCTTACATAAGTGCAATAAATGTGAAGTAGAGTACCCGTACGCATACAAACATGCTGTTGCATTTTCTCCGCAATTGGCCTAGATAAAGTTTTCCTTTACTCACAGTGTTTCTTTAAATGTAGACGTCAATCAAGGCCAGCATCCTAAATGACACTGAGGTACCTTATATTGTCCACCTGCCGAGTCAGTTGATTCAGATACATATCTACTAGGGAAGCTGACTGATGCGAAGGGAATACAAGCAAGGCATTTTTGTTTATTTTGTGCACCAAGCGCTACCTACCCATGCAGTTATTCCGCCGGAATTGTTTTATTCTGTCACTGTGTCTACCATTGGTGTCCCTAGTTAACTAATTAGGAGCTGTTATGTTGCTTATCAATTTATTTACTGGAATAAATAAAATTAAAGAAAGAAAGACGCAGTGGCTGAGGACAATTCTTTGAAGTGACAACCTGTCCCGACGGAGACTGTAAACTCGCGGGTGCACTGTTAGTAATTTTATTTCCCACTGCCTTTAGTTGTTCATACACTTCCTCAGGAGCACTTTGGCATTGCTGCGGTTGTCACCTGCGGTCATTAAAGAACACTAATTACCAGAATCCAGCACAGCCCCCTTTCTAAAGGAACAACGATGGCAAGAAATTACATGATTGCTGTCAGCATGGGTGCAGGCAACCATAACGAAAGTAAAAGGACATCACAGAAAAAAAAAAGACTCAGACTTGAGCTGCCTTGCTGAATCAAAAGCGGGATTCCAGATAAGCAGGGCTAGAGATAGGCCGTGCGATTCCCCGGCTGGCGCAAATATTTTTGGTGGCAAAGGAGCGCTTCGTTCCCTCTAATTTTTTTTGTGCCCCACATCCGCCTTTACTAACGATATCTTGAGACGGGAAAAGGCGCAGCTGTTGCGCCAGCGTGGGCGGCCTTGAACGCACGGCCGCGTACCAATAATACCTTCAAATAATGAATTCCAGGATGCGAAAAATACTTCGAATGGCAGAGAATAAATGCTAAAAATACCTAGTATAATTTTGCATGTTGCGAGCAGAATGAACGGCACGTTTGTTTACAGCAAGAATTGTAAACTTGATTTAGATTCCGAACGAGCACTTTAATGGCTTTCAAGGGTGATTCGAAACTTTATTGCTGCGCTAGGAATGTATCTACACTCCCGAATGTTGCGCAGCAAATTTTAACAACTCACAATAGATTAACAACTCACAATTTTAACAACTCAAAATTCCACACCTACCACATCGCAAATGGCCAGCATTTCGTCCTCCGACAAGCGTAGAAAAGTAAGCGAACTATACCCGGCAACAGCTTCTTGTGGCAGCACAACAAAAGCTGTGCGCCCGCCCTCACACGTTGGGAGCCTCTGATTCTGTGTTACTACGCCAAGTAGTGCTGAGGTCTTCCTGCTTGTTTACAGGACCAGGAAAACTAGACATATAGGCACCGGAAAGCCGAAACTAGGAACAGCAGGTAACGGAAATCCTCATCCTAAGCTAGCTGGTTATTCGTAATGAGATTAACCTTGAAGAACAACAATTTAAATAAGAATGTTTACGATTTGTTTTACGCTACGTAGCTTCCAGTTGCTTCCGTTCGCGGACTACATGCAGATGCGCAGTAAAGAAATGTGCACTTCGGCTCCGCAGTCTTAGCTTAGCTGCCACAGAAAGTTCTCGCAGGGTATAGTATTGCACTGCATAGTTTCCTGCGGAACCCCCAAGGCACCGAAAAATATGAAACGGTGAAGGGTCACAAGCGTACATGAAACGGAGTACAAGCAGTGCTCTAGAAAGCAACAGTGTGGCAGGTTACGAACCGCGCGTGTTTTTCTGTGCAGGCGCTGGTCTGTAGCACAAAAGCACTTCTTGGCATCCGTAGTAATCTGGCAACAATGGCCGCGTCCGCCATCTTACCTGAGTCGCAGTTGCGAAGCGTCCGTATGTTGTGCGGCGTAGTGCGGCTCAGGTTATCGTCGATGTGTGACTATTCACGACTCGAAAGTGCAACTGTTGCCATCATCGTCCAGCGATTAATGCGAACTTGACTGTGCCCCCAGAAATCAACGAAGCCATACCTGCTGGTTCTTAGCTGCGCCCTTCGATATCTGTTCGTAATGCATTTTCAAGAGGCGTACACCCTAGAAACCGAAACCTTTGCCGAGCCTTTCTTCGTGGTGACGTACACTTCATACGTGAGCTATGTACCATCAACAATATCTCATACGGTTTTGAATTCCCTACAAAATCCTCTAAAACAACGTTCCTTTGCATTACGATCTCCCAGATTCGTTGAGTCCACAAGAAAATGCGACTCATGTGAAAAATCTAAGTTCTGGTAGTAGCGCCGTGCATGCACGCAACTAGAAAGCTCCATGCACGCAACTAAGAACCACTGGTGTTGCTGCGTTCACGTTTGATTCTCGCTTCGAACGGGTAAAGTGAAATTAAATTGTGCCACTCAGGTCCCCCATGCAGGTCCCGCGAAACGGAGGACAAACGTGACCGGTGGGCTGAGGGCCAATATTTAATTTAGGGCCGTATTCTGAAACGATCCACTTCAGCGACAGTATCGCCTCGGCGACAAATCGCCGTCAGGCGCTAACCAGCCAATCGCGTCAGGTGCGCTTGGCTGGTTGAGCAAAGTTGAATGATGTAGTGCTCAGCCAGCCAATCAGCTCATAAATTTTGATAAAACAGCCAATCAGTGCGGGCGTTGGCAAAGCGATAGTATCGCCGAATTGGATCGTTTGAGAATACGGCCCTTGTTCCGTGTTCTGTGTTTTGCTGTTCGCCTGCGCAAGTATCAAGTTCTCGCACGACAGCGTGTTGTGCGTGTTCTCTGTCACTCGCGTTCCGCGCGCTGGTAATTTCTCTCACTGCTTTTCTGCTTAAGGCCTTCGTAAGTATTGATGACTTCGCTTCTTACACGCGCTGCGGCTTGAAGCACAGCACAAGAACGCTGCAAACGCACGATTAGGCGCACTCTATAGCACGATGTCTCATTACCCGAGCCAAAAACGAATAACGGCACGGTAAATAAATTGCAAATGGAAGTGCTTAAACAAACACAATGCCATTCAACAGTGCGCTTCTTGGAGAAGCGGCGATAGCTTGAGTTTAAAGCGCGCATGCGTTGTCCATCTGTATGGATGCCTTTGGTGAAGCGTTGAAGATGTGTAGAGCGATGTGCAACAACGTGTGGAAAAACCTGCTCTGATGGCCTGAAAGGAGCTAGTTGGATTTATCAGATAATAAATGCCAGTAATAAATGCTCCATCGGCACATTTATGCGAATGTGCCATAACGCCTTTTTTCAAGTACGCGCATGAAGATAAAAATTTCGTGAACATCGCGCTGTGTTCTCATAAGTTTCCTTCATTTATATTTTCCCTGGAAAATACTTGGAGAAAACTGTCCATAGCCTCAACGTATCAGGTGTTCTTCATTCCATTCTCGAAATTATTTCGTTGCTGCTAAAATGCTTAAGATAGCCAGAATCTCTGAATGTATTATACACAAAACAGCAATGCCTCTAATAAAAATCAATCAATATCTTGTGCTTATGCACACAAAACCAGTGTTCGCACTGCGGAACCATTTTGTTGCTCCAAGGAAATCGTTTCCCGTGAGCACTAATTTAAACGAGGCATCGTGAAAAAGCTAAGCAAGAAAAAAAAAATGTGGGCAGTTTGCACTAGTGGTGCAAGGCTGGAGTAAACAGTGGAGCTGGTGATTGACCTAGCTCCTTCCAGGTTTTACTAGGCTTGGCTAAGTTTTGATAGGAAATGCTAAGTGCTGCTAGGCACGGTATTCCGAATCGGCTCGCCACCGACGCGCAAGATTCTCGCTTGGCTGCGCGACGCGCTTCAAGATGAGCGGCTTTTTCGGGTGTCCGGAGTTTCTTTGGTCGTCCCATGTTTCACACACACAAGAGTGTGTGTGAAATCGTCTTTCCTGCGTAAAACATCGGCAACGGAGACTCACCTAATGCTTCAAGAGGCGTTCCAGTAGGACGCTATGAGCCGCACACAAGTTTTCGACTGGTTTGGGCGCTTTAAACGTGGTGAGATGAGTGTTGAAGACCAAGCTCTTTCCGGACGAGTTGCGACGTCGCAATACGAGGAAAATATTGAGAAATCCGCCAAAAAAATCAACGAGGATCCTCATTTCACGATCGACCAAATTTCAACAAAGACAGGCGTGAGTTGGAGCCCGTGCCAGTGGATTTTGAGGGAGGATTTGCACCTGAGACGTGTTTCCGCTAAATTTGTTCCGCGCCTTCTTACATAGGAGCAGAAACCATGTGCATGAATGTGTCCAGGCGTCCAGAACGAGTTTGGTCTTCAACACTCATCTCACCACGTTTAAAGCGCCCAAACCAGTCGAAAATTTTGTGCGGCTAACAGCGTCCTCCTGGAAAGCTTCTTGGAGCATTTGGTGGCTCTCCGTTGCCGATTTTTTAAGCAGGAAACAAAATTTCACACATACACACACAATTTGTTCTTTTAACGTTGTCATAATGACTTCGCAGGCGGAGCACGCCAACAGTCAGAGAAACACAACACTATACGCTCACACGTTCACCTACACACTGACACCGTCTGCGCAGTCGTTTCGTTGATGATGATGATTTCATGGCATCCCCTTTGAAATGGGGCGGCAGCAAATAGTCACCTGTACTGCTTCATTTAATCAGGTATACTATTCATGTTCTTTATCTAGCATTTTCGTATAGCTCTCATTAATCGTTTTCATTTTTCCCCAAAAATTTACCTTGTACTGCTACCTATGATTATATCGTGAAGGTCTCTACTCACCCCCTCTAGCGGATGAACTCCGTACTACGTCTGCCAATGGCAGCGCCCTCTCAGTGCGTTTTCTTTGGGGTCCTCCCTCGTATGTACATAGCTAAATATGTGTTTATTATATTCCACCTTGTCCTGTATGCGCGCAATAAAATTTAAAAAAATGAAACGTTGCATTAGGAACACTAGTAAATAAATTACGTCTTTCTGTTCCGTTCCTGTATGCGTTGTACATTTGTAGCGCTAATTTTATACAAACGTAATGCATATAGGTAGTTAGTGAACTGTCCCAAATGTTAACAGAAAATTTATTTCGGATCACCAGCCAGATCTGAGGATTGCAAAGAGATGTTGTAACCACAACTACTATAGCAGGTGTGACACAGGCTATAAAGAAAGTCTGCAACGCTGGATAACATTGTTACTGTGAGTGGGCTTTACTGCTACAAATCGATCGAGCGCACTCCTTTGCAAGGATACGAGTGCATTTTTGTCTTAAGAATTTCATTCAAGAGCGCTGTTCTCTCACATATGCTAAAATTGACTAAGTCGATATAAGAAGAAACAGCAGGACGTACGTTCAGCCGATTCTATTGATCAAACGCGCATTTCTTCGCAGGGCAGAATGAAACAGAAACAGCTCTTAATTCACCATAGGAATACCCCATTGCACTTCTGAAATGTATATATGAGATGTAATAATACAACTGGCGGGCTAAACGCAATGAAGAATATTGCTTTCACGTGCCGAAAAGCAGTTTTTGTAGTACTATAGGGTTAGAGCACGAGTCTTGAAAAGCGGTCAATGCGTTTATATTGTGTCAGTTCTGCTTGCTTGATTTAGAAGTGGAAAGAATTCACTAGAGGTAAGCATTGCACTAAATTCACTATGTGTTTTCGTTTAGGACAATTCAATTCGTTCGTATTTTGCCAACTACAATACCGTCACCAGAAAGCTTATTTGTTTTAGTGATAGCATTATTCCAGGAGCTGGCATGGCCATGTGATGCACTCCGCCATATCTGACCTCCGGACAATGGCTTCACTTATTTTTGTTGAAAAGAATCGTAAATGTTTTAGGCAAGACGATGCCCTATTTTGTCTCGGCGTAATCCGCAGCTCTAGAAGCAACACCGTCACATGCAAAAAGATACTTTCAACCTACAGATATATACAGTAGTACAATGCCCCACTGCATGTTTACAAAATGTTGTGAGGAATGCTGCGATATTCTTGTGATAGGAAAGATGTAACCTCACAATATCAATAACATCCATTGCGTGGTAAGCACCATGTAAGTGTTACCACACGCTATGAGCTCTATAGAACAACAATAATGAACCATTGTTCATTATTATCCTCCAGTAACAAAAGACTATGATGTAAAAGAAGAGTAGCTAGTGTCAGATATAGGCACCGACCTTTCTTTAAATACAGTTAATAATAAAAAAAAAACTGAACTGCCCGACAGTTCTATTAGTCTAAAATGTAGAATCGTAGAGTTGGGCAAATATTCGGGCGCCGCAGCACCACAGCTAGTTGGCTTGCTTTAGAACACACGCTAGACCCTAAGCCTTTAGGGCGGAATAATAGATAGAAAAGCCCGCGTTAACTCCCGCATAAACAGAAGTGACACAGTATGCGTGTCTCTATGACCACACGAAAACCGGCGTATTCAACATGCTGCGACTAATATCGGCCATTGCATGCCTGATCCTTATGGCCAGGAAACGCAATATGGCCACCATTGTCCATAAGGCGAGGCGTCACTCTTTCTAATAACATTTCTCGGTCTGCTCATATTCCGAATATTACAATATTGCTAAGAAAACCAATCGCATGCTTGGTCACCTACGCCAGAACTAGCGCGTTGACCCCCCCCCCCCCCCCCCGATTAATTTTACCAACTTACCTAACTTACTGATAACCTTTCCAGGCCTTAGCCTCAAGGCGCATGCTCTGTTTGTGACCCATACCCATCTGGCCTTTCTACCATTAACGGAGCAGTTCGAAATCGTACAGCTCGTTTATTCAGCAAAATCACATGTGTCTCAAAAATACAATTTAAAAAAGGAACTCCCAACCTATACGTAAGCGTCATATTTTCAGACTGTGTCATTATTACAAATTTTACTATTTTCGCCCTAGCACTTCAGCCGTTATTCGA
This sequence comes from Dermacentor silvarum, assembly GCF_013339745.2. NCBI lineage: Eukaryota > Metazoa > Arthropoda > Arachnida > Ixodida > Ixodidae > Dermacentor > Dermacentor silvarum. The sequence goes on from NC_051156.1 coordinate 68,788,433, forward strand.
AAGTGGCGTCTATCTTGCCGCATAAAGCCACGAAGTAGTTGTGCACACTCTGCCTGCTCAGACTACCGCGCACCTTCATTCTGTTTTTGTGAAGTCCGCCCGGGACAGGAATGACGTTTCCACCGAAGCCGTGCGCCATTCCTACCCATATCACTTCAAGGCTATCATAGTATCCACACTTCACTGAAATAACCGGCACCCTTCATGTAATACCTGAAACGAAAGTCTTTGAGGTACATTTAGATAAATAAATAAATGCCTTCTCTCTTCATTGAGTCTAGAGAGCTATCGAAATGAGAGACTAAGAAGCCAATTAAAGCATGGGGGAAGTAAATCGTCTTGTTTCATTGAGACTAAGAAATAGTAGACTAAGGGAAAATGAATGTGGACGAAAACAAAACTTTCTGCTACGTGGGAACCAATACATCTCCAAATTACGCGTGTGGTGCTCTACCTACCACGGCACGATCCCTCCGGCCACATTCTTGAGGGTTTGTGTATAATATTAGCCCTGGGAGTGTTAGCAACCGCCGCTCGCAGTCAAGGAGGCAGTCAAGCCATTCCGCCAATAGTTCTGATACTTCCATGGAGGTCTGCTGGCGTACATTCCCTTTTAGTTGACAGTATCGTTGAGTATTATTTGAAGAGAATGAGCTTTGTCCACTCTTTTGTTTTGTTTCTTTTCGATAAGTGGCTCCTTTAATGAGTTATCATTCTTAGCCTACATCGTGCACTTTCCGTGGGCTATGTATCTATGTTTGTACCTATGCATGTTTGTTTGTAGCTACCCCTTTATCCGCCTAATATGGTCACTGGGTAATCTGTGGTCGAATGGGTAGCGCTTCGGGTTGCTGTGCTGGGGTAACAAGGTTAGAAGCCAACCAATGGACTTACTTGAGTCACCGAGTATGTGGCCATGTGTTGTCGCTCTTCAACGCACCTCTTCCACGCCGACATGGGTCACTGTAGATGCGGGACTGCGTAGGTGCCGCTGTTCGAAGGAACTCTTCGACACCGTTTTGGAGCACAGGATATGCAGCACTCGGTCTTTGCTGGTCTCCAATAAACCTACTTGATGCCAATTTGGGCATCGAACCCAACTCCCGATGACCGTCGACGATCATGCGGGAGTAATAAATCAATATAGCGAAATAAGGTATCACCACGGTAAAAACGTAGCTATCTAGGAGCATCGCGCTTCGGATTCCGGTAACGAGCCGGCGGATAAACATCGAGTTGCATTTGTTGGGGATTGAAGCATGCGTAAAGTAGAACCGGTGATAAAAGAAAGGGTAAATAGGTGCAGGCGAGCGAGTCCCGATTAGCGTGCTTCCGGGGAAGCCGGTCAGGGAAGTGATAACGACAACCAAGCCATACACGCGAGGCACAATGAAGGAAAGGCACCTAGTGGTGATAATGCGCGGTGTGATTGACGTACAGCAAGGACGGGGGAAGGGGATCTCGAATCAAATAGCCAAAGCGGTTGCGTACCGATCCGCGCAATGTTTCAAAAGTTATGCAAATCGCAGTGTACACGGTGCCAGAGGTTGAAACGCAGGGGTAGGGAATTGAAAGTGCAGTGCCTGCAGTAAACAGGTACATTTACACGCTAGCTTAGGCAGTGAATTTTGCAGTCGTTAACATCAACCGAGAAGTGCAACGGGCAGTGCGCGAATGCGAATTTCTGCGTGGCTAGGAGCAGCTTACCTGTGGAATGGTAATGATACCAAATCCAAAATAAAGAATTTATGAGTTGATTAGAAGCGATATTAATTAGTTGTGGAAATCGGGCCAGGTAGTATTATATAGGAGATAGGGATGCGCATGTACTGATTAAAACGGTTTTCTAGCGCTCGATCTGAGCAATCAACAGAACCTTAGAGTAGTTAACAGGCAGAATGTGTCATTGACAGGTACATGGTAATGCGGTGCCGACAGTCATGTATTCATTTGCATGAACATGCCAAAGATAGCCTGAGCAGCAATCATAAACGTTTAACCCTAACATCTGCGAGAGGTATTAAAGCAAAAGACTAACCGATAGCAGCAGAATGCCTAAAAATGAATGAAAAACATAGCAGGGATCGGATGAAAGCATAGAAAGTAAATGTAGGTGCTTCATACACCAGTCTGAGTATATAAGGAACGGGTAGACATTACACAGAAAGAGATAAGACAAAAACGGCCAAATAATTGCTGGATAGGAATGAGGAAACCAGGCAAGTAGTGGAACAATGAAATATAGCAACTTACGAAAGAGCATAAGCAGGCGTCAACGGATCATCGAGAAGTCAAAAGGTTGGAATTATACCAAGAAAAGGTGCTTCTTAGGTGGAACAAATACCGAGAAAAGAGGGTGGCGAGTGAGCTGGTGCAAGAGAAAATTAAATGCTGAAGTGAACGTTGAGTGTATAACATTCGCAAAAGAGACAAAGGCGCACCAAAAAGATTATGGAACCATGTAAGAGCACTCGGAGCTCCAGCTCAAAATTCGCAAACGGCTATAAGGCTATAAGCCCCTGCTGTACGTCACGTAAATCACGGAAGTTGTTAGGGATACCTTCGGCAAGAAAGAAAGCGTAGTTCTCACTCAAAGACATCCAGCAACTACCGAGAAGTCTGAGAGATCATTATTTAGCGTATCAATCTTTTACTCGAAAAAAAGTTTGCCGTTTCGCCCGAAAGGCGAACCAAAGATTGCGATAGCAAGTAGCAGACAGCTGTACCAAGTAAGGATAGCGTTTTATTGGCCGTTTAAACTTGTAAACATTTGCATAATAAGTTAAAAAAGCACGGTGTCACGTGCGCACAGGCAAATATGAACACATCTCGCTCGATGGCCACGGAAACTCACTGTCAAAACGCTGGAGTAAGGAAGCGCTGCAGCAGCGAGCGAATTGACCGGCGTGCTGTCTTGGTTCAAGCGAAGTAAACGTCGAAAGCACAGCGCATACGAATCTACCGTCAGTAGGCACATTTGGTCAGCATCGCAAATTCTTTTGAAGATGAGGACCACGCTGGCGCGCACATTGCGCACGTCGCAGATAGCTTTCAAGATACGGCGCCAGCACGGCTACGTCGTAAGCAGCAGCCGCCGGACCAGAACGCCCTTGCCCCTCCCTCGCCTCGTCCCCGTGCCTCGCGCGCAGCAGAAGATGGCGCGCTTCCAACCAGCCTTCCTCCCTCGCGCGCGCGAGATTGAGCCGTGGTCGTGAGATTACCCTCACAAGCTTTCACTCGCTCATACAGCGTACGGCGCGCGTCTACGCTGTTGCCGTGTTTGGACTTATACGGAAGAACACGGCGACGACAGAAATGCGCTTGGAGTGTCCATATAATTGCTATCAGCAATAAAACGACGAAGAAAATGTCCCTAAGAATGCGGCCGTGGGATCAGATGAAATACCAATACGACTAATAAACACCTAGGTCCATAGAGCAAGGTACTAGATGCCATATATAGAGCAAGTGATTATAACGAAGAAAACTTTGGTTTCATGAAGTGAAAGCAATAGAAGCCTTATCTACAAAGGCCAAAATGACAAGGATGAGACGAGATCGTTCAGGTCAGAGTAACGTCGCTGATATAAAGAATGGTAATGCAAGCCGTAAAATTAGAACTGTCGAAGTGGGGGGGGGGGAGAAATTTATATACTGGGGTAACAAGACAATTGGTTAAGACCAGGCAGGCACGTAGAGGATAATCTCTTTTTACTAACCCAGAGCAGTGGAGATTTCAATGGCTCAGAATAGACCTTATGAGTAGCATTTGTAGATAATAAGGGAGCCTACGACAATGTAGATAAACAATTGTTATGGGACATTCTCTAGCACGAAAGCATAGATCACGATTTAGTGGAGCTGCTGAGGGAGATATATAGAGACAACCGAGTACAGATTGTATTGGAAGGCCGAAATGCAATGAAGTGGTGCACAGTCATCGACTGAAGCGAGGATGTCCTCTTTCGTCATTGTTGTTGACCGCGCCGAGTTTTTCGTATGTGTTCAGCTCGCCGCGGTCAACAACAATGAAGAAAGAGGACATCCTCGCTGGGCCACTCATGGCCCAGCGCGAAAGACTAAACGCAACACCCCAGGGGCACTCCGTGCTAACACGACTACGATACTCCCATAACGCCACAGTTCTGCGATGACGAGACCACATTTATGCCACCTGATATACGAGCAATAATCCATGTGAACCCCATCTCACGTCACATGAACCCTCCATTCCACGTGAAACGGCGACAATCCCGAGCAGCCGTCCTGCGCAAAAGGCAGGAGGACGCAGACACGTACTTTACTGACGCGGGCTTATACCCCAGAGGTGAGACAGTCACTCATACTTATGTGGCTTGTCGCGACAAACCAGGGGAGACCGATCGTAGCAGCGTCCGTACGCACGACTTCAAGCGCCACGGCGGAATTCGCGTCCATAGCCATCCGAGACGCTGAGGCCAAGAGCCAGTCGGCTTACATACTCACAGACTCGCAAGACGCCTGCCGGCTCTTCCTTCGGGGAGTTCTACCGGCCGGGGTCCTTCGCATACTAGGATCAAGCCTCCAAATGGACCACGGGATAACCTGGTGTCCCGCGCACACTGGACTGGAGGACAACGGTCGGGCGGATTGTCTGGCTCAAGGTATAAAAGGCCGAGCCGCGATACATACCGCTCGAACGGACGCCTCTCCGACACTCGGCAGTACACCGAGAGACATTTTTGAGACACAACGACTAGGAAGACGAACCAAAGCTCCACCTCACCCCAAGTTCAACAGGCGACAGGCGAGGGACTAGCGCCGATTATAGACAAACATCCACCGACACTTACATAGACTCCACAAAATATTTCCCAACAAACACAGCGACAGATGTCCATGGTGCGACTCCACCCCGACACTAGAACACATCACTTATCAATGCACACAGCATCCGGCAGACGCCGTCTCGGCGCTACTTAACGATACACTTAGCAATTGGTCGTGGGTGGCGCGACTCTCTGAACTGGACTTGGGAAGCCAATTGGCGACCCTCGACTATAGGCCCGGCGCGCCGCAATAGCTAGTAGGGCCCTGGAAGAGGGGCTTCACCCACAGTAACCAAGCACGATCTCTATTTAAATAAAGTTGTTTCTCTCTCTCTCTCTCATTCTTGTTGACTATTTATGTCAAGGACAAAGAAACACGACTGGAAAACAGTGAATTGTAGTTTGATTTCTCCGACATTCGCAATGAGCAAAGAGCGCAAAAGAAGGTGCCGGAACTGATGTATGCGGACAACATGGTACTACTAGAGGACAATGGAAGAAATTTACAGTTGCGACTAGTTGTGAAACGAAGCAACAAACGTAGGCTTTAAGTTTAGCACGGACAAATCGGGAATTATAATCTTTAATGGAGAAGCCAGTAATTACGTGGTATCAATTCAACATCAAGTCATGCCCGCAGTCAAGCAGTATAAATACCTGGGCGTCTACATATGCGAAGGAACGACTTACTCAAGCACCCAGAAAGTTAATCAGATGTTAAAGGGTAAGCTAAATGCAGCAATAATGAAACATAGAACACTTTGAGGCTACAATAAATATGCGGTGCTGCGTGGGATCTGCCAAGGAGTAATGGTGCCAGCGCTAATGTTCGCAAATTCCATTCTATACTATTCATGGTTCTTTGTAAACGCCATTTGAGAGGTCAGCGCTTGTCCCCGTCGCCTCTTGTGTTCCGTGTCTGTTTTCACGCTTTTCGTATCAAGGTACTTAAAGGCTGTTAAGGCGTGAAGAAAACCCATGTTATCAGAATTTTGTTTTATGGCAAGTAGACATCTACCTACACATGCTTCATAACGCGCGACCTGCAGTGCTCGCAAAGCGCGTACCTCGGTGACTGGTATGGATAACCCATAGATGCACATGTCATTGCAGAAGCTGGTAAATCAATTGCCTTGAAACACAGCTTTGCCTTCCAGAATACCGCCAGCCTCCAATATTTCAAGGCCACCTCAAAGACGATATTCATAGTGATGCAAGCGCTGCCGTCACCAGCGAGATGTTCATGACTCTGGGTGCTCAAAAAACGGAATTTTTTACCTAAACTGGCCGTAAAGGATAATTTTGCGCAAGTTGGAATACGACACACACTGTCAGACCCAATGAAATCTTAAGCTTCAGAACATAGTATAGTAAGGGCTGCTTACTAGACCACAGCGACGCCAAAATGAGTCAGGAGCCCAATTACTGGCCCGAAGATTACTTTTGACCGCGCTTTTGCGGATCACAAATGTCATTGGCAACTTACGCACAACTTTGGCCTGCTCTCCTACGAAATGCTAGTTCCAGACGATCAGTAACATGCCCAAGACTTATAAGATATGCAGCAAGGAGCAGGAGGAGGATGTTGTTGCCTGCAGAAGGGTAAAGTCCTCGCTTAAAATGCCGTAAATTGCAGCGCCCCAGCGCGCCCTTTCAGCAGAACTTAAATACCTAAAATCTATGTCATTTAGTGTGTCTTCATTCAAAAGCGCACGCAAATCCCTCGAAATAAGGTGGCGCGCACAGTGACCCAGCCATCTAACGCACGATGCCGTGCAGGGCCGCCCAAGCCTCCAACAGAACTCCCCAAAATGAGTCGGCTAGGCGTTAGCAACCACAATCTAAGTCCACATCGCTGAAGAACGTAAGTAGGAAACGAAACACCGCCCTTCTGGATGTCCATTGTCCTCGTGAAAAGAACTTGCGTTTACATTAGCATACGGGGCGCTTTGGCATTAAAGCATTTCAAGTAATGAATTGCGCTATGTAGCGAGCTTAGAACACCGCAACAAATAATGTTCCACCTCTCCTTGAGTCTTACAGGTCCCACGCAAGAGAGACGCGGCAAGTCCGATGTTGTTTGACCATGTAGGAGTACGCGCTGACCCCGTGCGGATGGACGGCAGGGAGGCTTCGGGCCTGACTGCTAAGTCCCTTCACCGCACAGCACTAGTGAGGTGGTGACAATGAACCCTGAAAATGACTGGTGGTGGCTTGTTTTAGAAGATGTCAACGGTCTCTAGGAGCCTTCATTTAACGCGATAGCGTTAAGGGCCCCGTGTCTCAGAAAATCCGCCGTCGGTGCCGGCTTAAGCATCGGCGTCTATAGTAGAAATAAGCATGCGGAACCGCATCATCCCGAACCACCCCGACCGGGCGGGCCCTTTGAGTGGCGCAAGGCGTTAGTGAACAAAAAGCGAATTTATCAAAGTAAAATTCATCATAAAAATCGTAAAGTGCGATTTAACCACAACGTACAGACGTGATAGCGTCGGATTGTAATCTGAATATAAGAGAAAAAAATCGTGATAAACAGCCAGAGATCGTTAAATGCTATCGCGTTCCACTCTTAAAGGCGAAGCTTAAGCGTACGGGGGGGAGGGGGGAGGGGTAAGTTCTCATTCATAGCGACCAAGTCTATCAGCTGATTCGTTTCCCGTTGTGCCTACATGCGGAGGGAGCGGCTCCTTACGAGTGTTCATTGTTAATTTTCGAGCAGCGGGGCTTTCTCCTTTCGTGGGGCACCAAAAGAAGCGTGCATAACTTCCACCAGGCTCCCAATCGAAGACCCCACGTTAACTCTCGAAGTTTCTGCAGTGCCTTGATGGAAAAAAATTATGCAAGTAAAACACACACGCACGCACAAACACGCAAGCAGCTGGAAATTGCCTTATCGCTGGGAAAACGCGTCATGCATGACGAAAGGCTATCAATACGTTGGAGAGTGCTTTGCCAGCTCCACAATGCGTGCTTCTGCAGTCTCTCAATTTAACTTCGACATTAGCTTATCAAAAATGCCTTTACAGCAACTTTATTCACTCTATATCCGCAAGCAGCACCACAGGGATGCAAATATTCCCTCCACCTGATCCTCGGCGACTCGCTATCTGCGCAAACGCCCTCTTTTTTGGAAGAAAAAATCTTTTTTGGGGGGAAATAGAAGAGGCAACGAATATTTAAGGAGCCTTCTTGCACACAATGTGAGCTCAGTATGGGAGCGTGTGTGTGCATTAAAACTGCTCAGTTGCACCTTTGATTGTGACAGGAGAAAAACAATCTTTGAAATCATGTAAGCTGACAAAACCTGCTATACTTCGCACGAAAAGAGGCGTTTCAAGAAGTGCGTATTCCTGAAAACCGTTCAGTGTAAATCACAACACTGAAATTTCTGTGTTGGTTTTTATGAATAAATATGCGTTATGCACTCACACGGATCGGTGTTCGGCTGAGCGCGATTGTCGCTTTCGAAACGGCAACGTTGAGCTCGCCTGTCAATGTCGTTGGCAGCGCGACCAACTCAGCTGTCACCAGCACCTGCTTTGTAGTTAACGTCGGTGCAAGTGGACTGTAAACTCGATTGAAACCACCGATAACGTGAGCAGGCTGCAGATCGTCTATTGTAGTACAGGCTGTAAAGAGAATGTGCTGCGGCTCGTTCGATAACGCTCCTGCTGTGAAACGTTTGCGTTTATATTTTACTCTACCCCGTCCTCTATTTGACAGGCGCAAATAAAGTCACTTCTCTCTTTCTCTCTCTGAGCTTTCACCCTTTCGCGCTTTCGTGATAGCGAAAGTGTCTTCAAGAAAACACTTGTCTGTACGGTCTGTATGATAAACAGTTGTTGAGAAATAAACAGAGAAGGCAATGTAGTGACGTAACTGCACATCGATAGTTGGCTACACTATACCTATGGTGGTTCCCAACAAAATAAACTGTATTCTTGCGGAAATGAGCTTAGTTTATAAGTGGTGTCATTCCTACTCATTTCCATCGTTTGTGTGTAACTTTTTCCTGGTGAAGCCCGTTAAGGTGAAAGAAATACCTGACATCCAATAGATGGTGCTCCCAATTTCGCGTTTACTGAAAGTTCCTCCTTATTTTGTTTACGCGGGTAGACGCCCTCGAAAACTGTGGGCTTTCGAGCGTTTAATATGATCCCTAACCACCGCATCCTAGAACTATAATGCACTTAACGCTACACCTCTACTCGATATTGATTATTGTTTATTATCATCCCCTTTGATGCGGAGAGGTGACAAATATTCATCTGGCCTGCCTGAGCTATTCAGGTATGCTGTACGCGGTTTTAAGTGTAGCATTTTGTCTATGTCTCGTTTTTTCTCTTCCTTAACACTTCTCTATCAAGAGAGAGAGAGAGAGAAATCCAAGAGCGGAAAGGCAGGGAGGTCAACCAGATGAACGTCCGGTTTGCTACCCTACACAAGGGGTAAGGGAAATGGGGAATAAAAAGAGGAAAAGAGGAAGAGAGTGAGCATTGTGTGTGCAGCGAAGCACCATGACACCGAAGTCAACTCTCATAGCTGGTGATGTGCCTTGAAGACATCTGACATGAACCAAGGGCCAGTGGTCGTTGTGTGAATAAAGCCATGGGGTTTACTCGAGACTTGCAAGCACTGGATTAAGAGCATCCAGTACTTGCACTGCACTTCGCGCTGACGGAGTGTGCAGCTTGCTTAAGAGTATACGAAGGGTACATATAAGGGACCGAAGCATCACAACCACTTCCCGGTCTTTTTCGGGCAATTTATCGGGAGTCGGCATTGTGGACTCTACCGTGGTGCACTGTATCCTTTGATGTGACTGTGGTGCCGGCTGTGGCATCGGTTGTGGCTCCAGCTGTGGCCTCGGCTGTGGCTTCAACTGTAGCTTCAACTGTGGCATCGGCTGTGGCGTCGGCTGTGGCCATGGCTGTGTCTTTGGCTGTGGCTTCAGCTGGGGTATTCGCTGTAGCTTCGGTTGTGGCTTCTGCTGTGGTGGCGGCTGTAGCTTTGGTAGCGCGGGCCAGGCTTCAGTATTGGTATTCTCCGGCACGACCTTGTCAGAGTTAGACTCGACTTCACCAGGCCTAGGGGGCAGAGGAGGAGGAGTTGTCAGATGTGCCGTGCTCTTCATAGAGGAATCTTCCTTCTTTGAAGTCCGACGGCGTCGGGAGCGTCGCTTTCAAATGGCCGCAATAGCTTCCCGACGAGACGAACGGTCTTTTGCCATCTGCTTCAAGATCGCCCTTTCTTTCCTCATTTTAGGGCAGTCCTTTGAGGTAGCATCATGGGACCCAATGCAATTGTGGCATTTGAGAACCGTGGCTACACAGGAGTCTGCATCGTGTGGCTGTGCGCAGCGCGAGCAAACTCTCGTGCTCTCGCACACAGCGCTCACGTCTCCCAGCCTCAGGCAGTTGCGGCATTGGAGTGGTCTTTGGATAAATGGACGCACGGGGTGTCTAAAGTGGCCCACCTTGACGTGTGAGGGAAGGGATTCGCCCTTGAAAACCACCTTCACACAGCTGGATGTGCCGAGTCGAGACACATGAGTGATGGCGCAGCCCTCAACGGCTGGCTTAATTAAAATCGGCAAGTCGGCGCTGGAGATGGAGACGTCCACGTCATTGATGACACCAGTAGTGGTATCACTGTCCTGAGGAATGTACTAGCAGACCTTCATGCCGCCAAGTTCCGTAAGTATGCTCAAAGTAATCCGTGCCGTCTCATGTACGACGTCAATAGCCAAGACATTTTTTCGTGTGTTGACTCTGACATCCGTGACTTGATTTGGCGCCATCGATTCGAGAAATACCGAGACAGACTGTCTGTTAAGTCGCCTCAGGTTGTCGGTAGCGAGTTCTGGTATAAATAGAATTGCACTGACTGCGCTATTCCGAGTTGGTCCTGCAGTCGACGTGCTTGATGACAGGTAAGACCTGGTGTTTCTCCGTTTCGCCTTGCCGCTCCTCACAAGCTGAAAGTCGTCATCGGAGAAGTCTTCACTGCTGAGCGAGTAGACACTGGTATCGTCGTTGTCGGTGTCGCTCTGGAGGCCGGTCCGCTTCCTAGACGCAGCCGCCGCTGAAGTCGCCATCCCCAACAGAGGCGCGGGGACGTCAACTTGCATCCGTGCAACAATCCATGACGGCTACCCGGAGATTTACAGAGAAATCAGGCGAAAACAGCAGAGCTAGAGAAGTAGTAGTAGTAGTAGTTGTTGTTGTTGTTGTTGCCTCAAAACATGGCTCGTACCCACGAGGGGGATTGTCCACACTGGATAAAATAAAACATACACCTAACAACGAACAAAGGGGTAAAAACAGAAGTAGCTTTCTGGCTCGCAGAAACTTTGTTTTCGTCCTTCTCTATCAACTTTGTACCGTTGCCTATGCCGGTAACGGATCCGGACCTATCAATCTCTTCACTGATTTTCTTCACCCAAATAATATGCTAAATGCCTCTTGCTTATTTCGACTGGTGACCGGCGAATGCTTTAAACACTTTAAATCCCCCCGCGTCTGGAATCTGCACGTTACTTATGGGTCTCGCTGGACTAATACCTTCGAATTCGATTAGGATTCTCTGAGTTGGGATCCAAAACTGGATTAGGATCCAGTTTTGGGTCCTAATCCAGTTTTGATTAGCAAAAATCTGTATTACGATCCAGATTTTCGCTGCAGCAGACGCATGCTTCATCCTGCTGCGAATATTTTCTGCGGTATGCAAGTTCTTGTTCTTAGGCAGCCAGCTCGAGTCTAATATAGCAAGGTTAGGTTGTGTTGCCGTACAGATTTTCCCTTAATTTCTTTCTTGCCATTCTAGTAAATCTCCATGGTCTTATTTTGCTTCCGTTCTTTGGGTCCAATTTACTGTCTGTTTCCTCACTATCTTTTTGGTTACTCCTGGTTCTCTATTTACACTTTCTATTACCCTGTACTATGTGGCCAACTTTCATGACTACCACTTAACAATCCACCTCGACTCGATAAGGATTTATCGGCCTCCCCTTTGTAGCAGGACGGTGACGAATATTCCCCTAGCCTGTTAATGCATTTGAGCTACAGATATGTGTTCATTCTACCCACCTATTTATATTCAACCATGTTCTTGAGCTTTCTTCAAAACTAATATTGCTCTGCGTTTCTCTGACTTCAAAAGAGGCCCAACCCGTGTCACCCTGCACTGCATCATTTGTGGTTCCGCCGTGGGCCCCCAAAGCCAATCGTTGGTTGACTTCCCACCTCGACAAGATATCATTTTATTGCGATAGCAATTATATAGACAGACCAGGCGCATTTCTGCCGTCACCATCGTCATTGCCGTGAGATTCCGTATAAAGTGCAAGGCTTGTGAGGGAAGCCGATGATCGCGCCTCAATCTCGCCCACACGAGAGGTACGAAAGCGGGCCGGAAGTGCGCCGTATTCCGTCGCGCGCTAGGCACCCAACGTTGCGAGGCGCCGGCGGGAGCGGAGGGAAGGGGGGGGGGGCGGCGTTCTACTGCGGCTGCAACTGCGTATGTGGCGGCTGCGCGGGGTCGCGTGGCCGTATCTTGAGAGCGCTCTGCGTTGGGGGCAGTGTCTAGGTGCGTCGGCGGGTCGTACACTGTTAGCATGGTAACGTTTATGTTAACCTATAATTGCAAGTAACTTATGACATAAAGGTTACTCGGTGACAAAAAAAAACTTGATCTTTGTGTTTTCGTGAATTTCCGTCGCGGCTAGAAGGTACATGTGCCGAAGCGTATATTTTAAAGGTTACTGCAATGCCAAATGTCTTGTAACATTTAGATTGTAACCTCTAAAGGAGTTGTAATTCGTGGCTTAGGGGACCTACTGTATGGATGGGAAGTTTACTTATCATTGTGTCGTATTGCGATCCTGATGTGGTGATTTTAGCCGGGACTAACCAATACGATATGTTGTGCGGCCGAGGGAATGAGGCAGGTTGGCCTAAATTAATATTTTATTGATACCAGTAGGGACCTTCGGTTTCGCAATGTAAAAAAATTAAATCTTGCATGAGCGTATGCTCAAGAGAGACAGCAGCAATTCATTCATCACTGATCTCTACTGCATACGTGCCATTATAATCTAAAAGGAAGCCACAGAAACAGTGAACATACATCGGAGAATATTGTGGCAAACGATGTTGTGGCATGAATTATCACTACGGTTCAATGGGATGGAAAGCCCCCAGCTACCGATACAGGCATTTAAGGCTGTGGTATAAAACATGGACTTGTGTACCTGCCCAAAACCTAAAAGCAGATGCATTATGGTGATTGAATACATATTTGTACCCAATATTCTTTTTTTTCCTTGTGTATCAATGCTCCCTATTTTCGCGTTTGTTTTATATTCTCCTGAAATGCGACACCCACTAACAGCGGGCGCGCACTGAAGCCAGCACGTGGGCGCACGCTAGAGTATTGTAAAAGCTCGACGACCGACAGAATCAAAGCGTAGAGCAGGTCGAATAACTAATCTGCTGGGTGAGAAAGACGCTTCGTAATCAGACTTACTTGTACACTGCAACTCAATGTTCTGCCACCGCGCTTTCGTTTTCTTCCTTTCTTTCTTTTTTATATTTTGATGTATGAGAGGGAGTGGTTCCCAAATTACAGCAAATGTTGGGTTCATTAGAGAACGCCAGACACGCACCAATTTTGCCCGCTCCCTAACACTCGAGAAGCACGCCGCTACATTCGCATGACAGCGGGCGACAGCCGTTCCAGTAAGGTCTCGTAGAGAGATGAACGTAGGCTCACGGTGGGAGGCCACAATGGCGGCCGGCCAAATGAGCAGGGAGGAAACATACAAATACACACGAACAGCAACATCCTGAAACATTACAATGTTAGAATCTTGATATATATGGTCCTGTGATAGTTTGACGGAACTGTAGTTTGATTATTATCTTTAGTTGCACTAGATGCGGGGTGTAATCAAACGCGATTCAGCTTCAGCCACACATGAGCGCCGTCATATCTCTTCTGCATTGCGCAGCTCTCGCGATGCGTGCCGGGAAGAGCATCGCCGGTGGTGTCGTTTTTAACCGGTCCTGTCGCGCTTTGTTTCATCGTTTTACCCACGTTTTTACGCTCTCCGATGTGGTGGCGGGCGCTTACCAAGCGTGTTGTGTGTCTGAGTCACTCGTGACGGGTGGTAAAGTTACCAAAATGACTCCTAAAGGCGCGCCCGCCGCTGAAAAGAAGCCATAACGCCGGGCGTGGAGCGCGGACATGTTTGGCGTGCTGCGTGGTCGCTGCGACGAGACGCATTGCCGATGGCCAGTGGTAAAAGTTCTTCGCTTACCTGAGAGTGGTGAGCATCGTTTGTGTTGTGACTGCTGTAATGAATGCCGAAGACAGCAATAAATGTGACCTAGGTAAGCAATGCTTCTTGTTCAACTATTTATTTGCTGGTGTTCTTCTTTCTGGGGATTTACGTGCCAAAACTGGTACTGATGACGAGGCACACCGTAGTGAAGGGCTCCGGGTTAATTTTGACCACCTGTGGTTCTTTAACGTGCACTACAACGCAAGCACACGGCGTTTTCGCATTTCGCCTCCATCGAAATGCGGCCGCCGTGGCCGGGATTCGATCCCGCGACATCGTGCTCAGCAGCGCAACGCCTTAGCTGACTGAGCCAGCCCGCCCGGTATATTTGCTGGTGAGTGTCTGTCGTATATTTCACCGTCAATTCATGCTCATGCTCGCACTATTCAGTTTTATTGAAGTGAACTATTTGCTTGCTTCGTAAACACTGTTTTTTACAATTTTTTTATCACTATCAGTCACCGTGTTGGTTATTCTTAAATCTCAAGTTTATGTTGCACTTTTGTGCGGACGCACAACATTGACCTTATGCACGGAACTGGTGTGTTGTGATGATATTCAGTTTGTAATCACTTGATATTGCGTTTTGACTGTTAAACTGTCACATTATTGCGGTGTTGTCTTTTGCACTTGTACTGGACGGGAGTACGAACTGACTTGAGACTTCATTTTCGTTCAGTTTTTTCATCCTAAATTTTTATTGTTACCGACATTTCCTAGACAGAAGAGTATATTCAGCTTAGGCGTGTTTAATTATTTGTTCTGTGGTAGCTTTTCATCTGTTTGTGGTTTATTTATCTCTTTCATTACATGTAGCTGTTGTTTGCAGGGCGACGCTAACAACTAACTATGAGATTGTAAGATTACTTTTCTGTCGTTGTAGGCTCCACTACACCGCAAGGAGATCTCAAAATTAGCAACTGACATACTAACAGCAGAGAGGCATGATTGTGCGCGAAACAGCGATGAGATAGGCCTCCTCGTGGAAGTCTAAAACCTATATGTATTTGTATTTGAATATATTGTACACGAACCTTCAACATTTCTCTCTTTTTTTCCTATTCCTCGTGATGCTGTAGAAATTTGTGCTGCCAGGCAGCGCTGTACTCAGAGGTTTTTTTTCATTATCGCTTCATGGCCGTGGAGAAGAAAACAGACCAAGGCAAAATGTAATTTTGCTTGTGAAGGGAAAACATTGAGTTACTTTGTTTTGTATATGCAAATAAAGTAAACATGACATTTTCACTAAATGTTTGTGTCAGCTTTCCTTCTCACAGCTGCTACTCACATCATTTCCAGAATGTGGGTGCTGCCGTCTCATACCTATATATTTTTTTCGATACAAAAAATGTTGCATGCAGAAATGCGTATTCATTCTCAAATGTGCCGCCTTTTCAGATTGCTTTCCGCTTGTGCAAAATATAATTAATAGAAATATCATTATCATGTGATGACATGATAGTTTTTGCAAAAAACCTTTTAACATGGTCCGCAGCAAAGAAAAATGTTGCGGGACGAACCTTTATACAATGCATTCACCAGTATACAAAAGCAATTTACTGTGGATTTCGTCAATTATATTGTGTTTTGCACATTAATTCCAAAATTACCAATTATGTGCCAGCTTAATTCAAAAGGTACAACTGTCTTGAAGCATTGTGCATTCTATACTAATTCGTGCAAGCTGCCTTGAGTAAATGACGTGCGCTGTAAAATAGCAAGGTGGCAAAGTTTTATACGTTGTTAACCAGTCTGTCCATCAATATTAAAAAAAAGATAATTTGAGACGATATGTTGATTTCTGCTGAACAAATTTTACAGCCATCGCAACAAAATTTCAGCAATAATCATTATTACGAATGGCTGATTAGCATATAAATAAACAATCGTGGTTAATGGCAGAGCTGGTCAATCAGCACTCCATATCCGGTTGCTGGAAGCATTCTTCCACAGAATAGTATCAAAAACACATACTGTGAACATGTCATAAAATGCATTGCTGTTGCAGTTTAGATATTTACAGAATTTTACAACAAACATGCCATAAAATGCATTGCTGTTCCAACTGAGATATGTACAGAATTTTGCTGCAGGTTGTACAGAAAGAATAACTCAAACAGCAACGCACTTCATTGCAGATTCAATTTCTCGAAATTGGTGCCAGGCACAATTATGGAAAATCGCTATGCTTTCAGTACTGGCTGCCTTCAATATGCAATTACATTTCCCCAAAGAAATGAAAAAGCAAATTATTAAAATTTTGTTCCCAAATATATTGAGTATCGCCCAAATGCTGTCTGTCGCCGCTGTGAAGTTTTCACAGCAATAAAATGTCATTTTGTCTTAAGACCTGAATATTTTTTAGCTTTCGACAATGAGTGATGTCTAAGAAATTAGGGCATAACCCCTGCGGCCATATTTAGGCACCTTTTTTTCTGTAACATTTCGTATAGGCATCCAGTACAGCACGTTTTCACCCACGCGCCCTTCTGTGCATGCACGCGAATTTTGTACATTGCTCCTTCGGCCATCCATTGAACTTCACTGCAGGGCACTAGCGTAACTCTCTGAGCAGCGTTTTCAGAAAATATGTATTTCGGAAGATCAGTCGAAGTTCAACAACTTTCCGTTAGCTACGTCGAAAGGATACCTTTTTCCGATAACATAAGCTTTTACGGCGCTTAGTCGTAATTTTCCTGCTGAGTTATAGCAGTGATTTAACCTTGACCAAAGCGCAAATATAACGCAGCAGAGAAGGTATGACTAAGTGCCTTAAATGCCCATATTTTCAGAAGAGAGCATCCTCCTGACGTTGGTAACCGAAAGTTGTAGAAATTCGGCCGATCATTTGAAGTAGAATTTTATGAAGTTCTGTTCAGTGAGTTGCGCTAGTGCATTGCGGTGAAGTTTGGTGGTTGGCCGAAGAATAAATGTCCTAAATTCATGGACATGTGCAGAAGGACGCACGTGTGAAGCCTTGCAAGACTCTATGCCTATACGAAAGGTTACATACAAAAAGGCTACGTGTACCTATACTAAAGGTTACTATATAGTAACCTTTAGTATAGGTACACGTAGCCTTTTATTTTATAGGTTACAAGTTTGTGAGAGTCTGCCCTTCATTAAAGGTAACTTAAATAAAGGTTAATATGTAACTTTTTTCATAGTTGCACACATTTGCGAGAATATACCCCTTTAGTAAACGTTACCGTGCTAAGAGTGTAGCTTTGTGCGTGCTGTGTGTTCCCGGCGCTTAGTTTGCGTTGAAGCGATAGACCGCACAAAGGTCACTTCACTCGCTGTTGCCACCGCGTTTCCTCACGACAGCGTTTTGACAGTGTGTCCGCGGTCATTGAGTGGGATGTGTTCATATTTGCTGTGTGCGCTGACACCATACTTGTTAATTTAGTTAGCAAGCGAATGTTTACAAGTTGATACGGCCGATAAAAGTACTGTCCTTACTTCGTACGGCTCTCTGCTAATTTGCTATCGCAATCGATGCTTCGCCTTTCGGGAGAAACTGCGACCTTTTTGACGCAAAGAATGACATTTGCGAACGTCATCGCTGGCACCTTTACTTGCTTTTTAGATTACACGCACCACCTCATATTTTATTGCAGCCCCAAAGCTTCATTTTTTTTTGCTAAATTCCGCTTGACCTTCATTTTCAGATTATCTTGGTGGGTGCTTAAGCAGGTCTTCCCTTTGTTTATGTGTATCCACAGGCATTGATATTGCTTGACTATGAGCATGACTTGCTCTTGAATTGATACCCATTCATTACTCGCCTCATCACTAATGATCACAGTTCCCGATTTCTCTGTGTTAAACTTAAGGCCTAGATTTATCACTTCATTGCACTGGATATTCGCAAGTCATTATAACTCCCTCGCACTGTCCGCAAGTTCGCATGCATCAACCCAGTGACCTTATGTTGCTTCTTTTACTCATTACGGATATAACAAAAATCAAACCATAATTCACTGTTTTTCAGTCGTCTTTCTGTGCTCTTCATATGAAGCGGGAACAACAAAGGAGACATAGAGAATTCTTGCTTCAGTGCTCGAATAAATTGCAGCACATTACTGCATTTCCGACCTACCCATAAAAATTAATACTCAGTTGTTCCGAGAAAGTGGGTGGCAGCGCCGCCCCTCGCGAGAAGTGGTCACTTCGCTTCATGGACACTCTACGGCAATTCTTGAGAAGTGTAGCGTCCTCACACGAGGGGTGGCGCTGTGCTCAGCTGTATATAGCACAAAGCAAAATTAGTTTTGAAGAAAGGCTCAGGAACATGGATGAAAATAAATGGGCGGCTAAAGTGCACAAGTATCTCTACATGAAAAGCGTGGACACAGAATGGAGGAAGAGGTCAAGGAAGTTGGCAACCAAGTACAGGATAATCGAAACTGTAAATAGACAACCAGGGGTCATCAGAAAGAAAGTGAGAGAAATAGAGACCGTGAATTGGATGCAAAGAATGGAAACGAAAAGGACAATGGAGATTTACAAGACTGAGAAGAAAGAAATTAGAAGGGAAAATCTGTACGATAACACAAAGGGCTCGAGCCTCAAATAGCCTTGCTATTTTGAGGCTCGAGCCGGTTGCCTAAGGACGAAAACATATCGGAACAAATATTCGGAATTAGATGAGGCATGTGTATGCTGCAGTAAAGATCCAGAGACCACTCAGCACATCCTAATGGAATGCGACGGGATCCACCCAGCGAGAACCGTAGGTAACGTGCAACTCCCAGAAGCGCTTGGGTTTAAAGTGGAAGGAAACATAACAGATCAGCCGTAGAGATCAGCAAGAGACGATTAGAGTACTGGTGGAAAAAAAGTAGGGAAAGGATGGATGCGACCTGATCTCTTAAAATCATAGGCAGCGGTACAAGGTAAATTTTTGAAAAAGAAAATAATGATAGGTATACAAAAATGCAAGATAAAGAACATGTATAGTATACCTGATTAAATCAAGCAGGCTAGGTGACTATTTGTCGCCGCCCCGTTTCAAAGGGGATGCCAATAAATCATCATCATCATCATCATCATCATCATCATCATCATATATGGAGCGCCGCGCCAAAGGGTGCCCTTTAACGCCACTGTTTATGATGTACATGGTAAGGATGGAAATGGCGCTAGAAGGAATCGATATCGAGTCTGATATCTCACAGAAACAGGCGGACACGATAGTCGAGCAGCAGCTCCCAGGTTTGTTTTATGCGGACGACATTGTATTGTGTGGGGAGCGGAAGATGAGAAAATTGAGGATTGAAATTTGGCGTTAGAAGTCAGGTTTTATGATATTCATTGAAAACAGTGAACAGACAATGTCAATAAAGGGCTTGAAAATACATCGAACAAAGAATACAAATATCATGGCGTATGGATAAACGAGGAAATAGAAACATGAAAACAATGAAAATAATTATAATTACGTTTCACTTCGTCAACGCGGGTTGCGCGCAGGTGTATGGGGGCTGTTACGGAGCTTCTAAGCAATGGCGTCATGCCTGACACACCCGCATTGTCGCAAGCCGCCTAGAAAGTTCTTCGAGAGTTTCCTGAGGACGCCTAGCCCGCGCCTTTTGCCGGTCTTCAGCTCATCCCAGCGCTTGTCGACGACTTCGGGGTCGGCTGACTCGCGCTCGGCGTGCCGCCGCTTGAGTTGAAGCTCTGTCCTTCTGGCTTCTCGATCGCCAGACGAATGCGTTAATTCAAATAACAAAAAGACTGAACACACCAAGGAAAAAAAGAGAGGCTGATGTTAACGAATGCGTTAACATCCATAGCGCGCACAGGGCCCGTAGCATCTGCCAGAAGAGGTGAACCCAGCGCGCCTCCGCCTACCCTACTCCAACTGCGGCGCTTCGCTTGCGTCCTCCTCCGCCGCAAGCTCCTCCTCTCCACCTCCAGGTGCCCTCCTTTTCCGGCGTTCGCTTGCCTCTCCCAGCTTGGCGGCTTCCTTCTTAAACTCGCCGATTTCACAGATGGGGCAGGTACACTTATGCGTAAAAGAAATATACCAGCGGGGAAGGCAAATGCCGCCATAATCAAACACAAAGCGCTATGCAGATACAATATGTACGAGGTACTCCGGGATATGTGGAAACTTGTAATGATATCAGGACTTACATTTGGAATTGCGGTGTTTTTGTTAAAGTCAGAGGTACATTCAGGACTCGGTTGCAACGAAAGGTCAGTGAGACGTCTCCTTTTCGGCGTTCAAGGGAAGACTACAAATGTAGGAGTGCAAGGTGATACCCGGGTATGATACGCGGGTATTAACTGGGTCACAGGGTCCATCACTTCCTGTGAAAATCGCTCTGAGTGTTCCAGATTGCTACACATATTAAGCATGTATCAGCTTAATCAACTTGTCAAAAACCCGACACGTGGCAATAATATCAGACCTGTTGCTGACAAATCTACCTGATAATTCTGAAACCCACGTGCTGGAGGAACTAAGCGACCATAATGTAGTACATTGCGTTCTTCTAGCTTTGATTCCTGATAAATCAACTACTAAAAAAACAATTTTGAACTACTCTAGGGTGGACTACGGTAAAATGAATAGTATTTTGCAGGAATTTCGCCTGACGTTTGAAGATTCCTTCCTCACCCGCACAATTAATGAAAACTGGTTACTGTTTCGTGACAAAATAAAAGAAATTGAGTGTGCCTGCATACCAAAGTTAACAATTCCAACAAGCGACAATGCTCCTTGGTTCACGAAAGAGGTAAAGAGGTGTCTAAATAGAAAGGAAAGAGTATACCGCAGGGCCAAGCAAACAAACGCAGATCGGGACTGGGAAAACTATAAAGAGGCTTCAATTATGGCTGAGGCTTCAATTATTGCAGCGAAAGAAGAGTTTTTTAACCAAACTTTGCCCAGTTTATTGAGAACCAAGCCAGCAAAATTTTGGCAATACATAAATCCCAAGGCCTAATTCAAGACACCTACGCTAAAGGATGAAAACGATGACGCGCTGTCCATTGAAACCACAAGCGAACTATTTAACAAAAAATTTGCACAAGTATTTACAAAAGAGGCTCCACTACGCGAGTTACCCGATGACGCTGACCCAGTAATATTTCACCAATGCCAATCGATTATAATAAGCGAAGCTGGTGTGGCACGCGCCATCGAGAGACTGCCGCAGAATAGTAGTCCGGGACCTGACGGTATCAGCAATAAGCTACTTAAACTAACATGCCACACGTCAGCCACTTTATTAGCACTCATATTCCAGCAGTACTTGGAATCGGCTTGCATTCCCGACGACTGGAAATTGCGCACGTCATTCCGATATTCAAGTCAGGCGTACGCACGTGTCCTAACAATTATAGACCTATCTCGCTGACCTCAGTTTGCTGTAAGCTGTTGGAACGTATCATTTACACGCGCGTAATGTCCCAACTAAACGATAACAATCTGCTGCTTGAACAACAACACGGATTTAGATAAAAAAAGTCCTGTCAGACACAGTTACCTAAACTAGTAAGCGATCTTTATGACTCATTGCATGCTTTGCACTACGTTGATGCTATATTCGTAGATTTATCAAAAGCTTTTGATCGGGTGCCCCACAGAAGCATAAATAAGAAGGTTCGTAAACTGCAACTTGACGACCATACCACGTTTTGGATCGAAGAATTCGTGCGCAGTCACTTTCAACACGTCAAGATTAGAGATCACATTTCTAGCTGTACTGCGGTAATATCGGCGTGCCACAGGGGTCAGTATTAGGGCCGCTTTTCTTTTAATTTACATAAATGACATAGCTAAGAACATAACTTCTAGCATACGCCTTTTCGTCGACGACTGTGTGATATACAGACAAATAACTAACCCACTCGACGTAACACGCCTACAGGCTGAAATAACCTGCTTGCTTGAGTGGTGCACACTGTGGCAAATGGAGATCAACATAGACAAAATAAAGCTGATGACGTTTTCTACGCTCACTAATACTCCTGCGAATACCTATTCGATTAACAACAGCATAATCGCAAAAACACAGTCCTTTAAGTATCTGGGTGTGCACTTGTCACTAATCTAACGTGGAACGTTCATATAGAGCATACAAGTAAAGCCTTTAAAAAACTAGGTCTCTTAAAGCGCGTTTGTCAGCTGCCAATGCCGAAACGAAGCTGCATGCCTACACAACGCTGATTAGGTCAGCATTAGAATATGCTTCTATAATATGGCATCCACATAGCGTTGACCTTTCAAACCAGCTTGAATCTGTGCAGAACAAGGCCGCCAGGTTCATTTTATCTTCATATTCATCTTATCAAAGTGTAAAGGTGTTGAAGCGAAAACTTCATCTCCATAATCTTGACACACGACGCAGGATATCTCGTTTGTCATTTTTTCACTCCATGTATCACAGCAATACGTTTTTGCAACTACGAATATTCTTCCGACGAATCATGTCTCTTCACGCAGAGATCATAGTCTTAAAGTTGAAACAATTTTCGCAAGAACGGTGAAATATCAGAACTCGCCATTTGTATTGTCCGTAAAGGAGTGGAACGATCTGCCGGAACAAATAGCTACCCTTACTGATATATCGTCCTTTAAGACAGAATTGCTGATGTATCTTGATAGAATGGACGCGCAGCAACCCTAACCTCGTCAATGTGCATGAAGTTGATATTTTATGTAGTGTGGGAGCTGTTCTTTATTGTAAGATGATATCTCTTGTACTTTCCTGCGTTGATTTGTAAACGCTCCATTTCTATAGCTTTTTTTTGCTTTGTATTTATGTATCTTGCTTTTTTTCATATGTATTTGGAAATTTGTTGTACATTATGATTGTATAAAAATCCCGCCCTATGTAATGCCCTTTGGGCATTTAGGGTACTGAAATAAATAAATAAATAAATAGGGCTGGGTAAGCTTTGAAGTGAGCGTAGGTCAGAGTAAAATTGATTTCCAAGAACGACTGAAGAATATATGAACAAAACTAAATAGGTTGCGAGAGTGTTAAAGTATTTGTGCAGAAAAAATATTGACTCACAGTCAGGAAAAGAACTATGAAGCTTACCAAGTGTATGCGACCGGTATGGCAAGCAACATGGCAACAAAAACTCAACGGAAAATGAAAGAGGCTGAGGCAATCAACTGGGGCTAGCAAAGGGAAAAAACCGCTATGAGCCTAGGTGAAAAGGAATTCAGGAAGAAACAATTTATTACAACTTAAAGGGAAGCTCTTTACTTTTCCAAGTATATCAGGATTCCTTAGAACGCACAGTTATAAAGCGAGGTACAACTAGGAAGAATCATGTATGCTTGCTGCGGTAAAGCTAGGGAAACGATGGAAATGTTTTATTATAAGTCTACCCGGCTATGGTTTAAGCTCCGCTGACCCATTGAAGCCCTTGGGTGCAGGATAGCAGGGGAAAGCGAACATGTCAACGACAAAGAGTAGCAAAGATATTGAGATTTCGTGGCGCGAAGTAGGAGGCACACACAATGGAGACGTGGAAAGAGAAGTTCCCAATGATAGTACAGAATTTTTTATACTAGAAATTTTTTACTGTAAAGAAATACAAATAAGGCAAGTCATTAGTCAGAATAACAAAACAGCTTGGTGGCACAACCCACCACCCAGTTCAAAGGGGACATGACATGAACCAACCAACCGTGGAGTGGAGTAAGAGTTTCTAGTCGAGGATTATTTACAATATGGGGATAAGTAGCCGTTTTACATTTTCATATTTTATGTTGCTACTCACCCATTAGTGGACCGCTTTGGTATTTTGCTTCATCGTTGTCAGTGGAAGCACCGAATCGTGCAATCGTATCGCTCCCCCCACTTTCTGCCATGATTCCGCCAGCGTGACACGATGAACATTTCTAGTTGCAGCTCCTTTTTGCCTCGCACCGTAATAAAGTGTTTTCAGGATTCCCTGTTGCCTTGAAGTTTTAATGATCAAAGACACCGGACATGGCTCCTTGAATACATGCTCATTTTTCAATAAATTTTATCTCCAAGTGCTATCTGCTGTCCTGGACCGATGCCGAACATACAAGTTTTTTTATGTGGCAGTTTCTCCTTTACTCTGCGAGAATGACTTTCCAGGGGAGCAGCGTTGTCTATAATTCCGACTTCGTTGTCTGCTGCGAATAGCGATAACAAGGGCATCTAGGGGCGCAATTGTTTTATTAGTGACAACCAATCTAAGAAAATACCTGGCTTCATTGTTACTTTGTACAACCATACGAAGAGACAATAAAGTCAGACTGTTTACGTGGTTGCGAACAGCAATAAAATCTATTACATTGAATGCTGTCATTATAGTCGCTGATTGCATGGCGATGGCGTCGAATCTTGTAGTATTGGTTTCATGAGGTAGCATACGAGGGTTTATTGACAAGTCGCCTGTTCCCAAGCTGATGTATTATGTGATGTCTGTGGCTAAAAGGCTGTGCCCTGTCCACCAACTTGGCCGTGAGTCAAGCTGGCTAACACTCCTGAGGATAATTTGGTGCACATACCGAACACCCAGAAATGAGGACGCGAAGATGGTGTCGCAGTAGCATAACTTGCAAAGCACGGCGCGTGTAATGCATTCGTTCGGCTCGCATTTGCGGAAAGTTATCTTTTTTTCCAGATTCATACTGCTGTACCTTATAATTTCTACATTTCAATTCAACTTAATAATTGATTTCCCCTTTGGTTTCTCTGACTTCATTGTTTGCTTCTTCGTACAGTTGCCGCTGTCAGCTGCGGGTCAGAAAAGTCTTACAATAACCGTAGAATGAGGGCTGTATCCTATGCCTGCAGTGTAGAAAACTATGTGATGTCAACCAGCCGCTGCCAGCGAACGCTCCGAGTCGCATTTTTGACTTCAACAATGTCACGTTCGATCACTTTGAAATGTACTTGCCACTAATATCAAGACATATAGGCCGTTTAAATTTAAAATAAAGTTGGCAAACATTTCATGTTCTGGTACTTTATACCGGTGACTTTTTCTCTTTTTCTTTTTAGTAATTTGTTGCTTCCGTTCAGCACACCCCTATGTGAATAAACGTAAAAATGTAAGTTGTGCTTCCTACTGCATCGTCTTTTTAAATGTGCTAACCTGTAATATTGTTACTCTAGATTCTTTCACCTAAATTATTAGAGCGTAATTCTTACTTCCCGCTTGCTACATGGTATTGCGTATCCTGCCGTCGTCGTCGCCGCTATGTTCCGCCTAAAGTCCACGGGCGATAAGATATGCGAGTGAAAGCGCGCGAGGGGAGCCGATGATCGCGGCTCAATCTGGCGCCCACAAGAGAGGGAAGCTGACAGGAAACATGCCGTCTTCTATCGTGCGAAAGGCCGTGGGAGGATGGGAGGGGGGTGGCGTTGTTTTCCGACAGCAACTGCGTATTTCGCGACCGCAATCATGGGAAACCGACGGTCGCGGCTCAATCTCACGCGCGCAGGGAGGGAAGTGGGGAGGCAGTGCGGAAGGGGGGGGGGGGTGACGTTCTACTCCAGCACCAACTGCGTACTTTGCTCGCGCGCGCGGTCACGCGCCTTATCTTGAAAGCGATCTGCAGGCGGCTTATAACCATGTGCGTGCGGTGTTCTCGTCGCTCACTTTGTTTAAACGATAGACAGCAGGAAGGTCACTTCGCTCGCTGGTGCAGCCGCGCTTGCTGACGCCAGCGCTTCGACAACGAGTGTCCGCAGTTATCGAGCGGGGTGGTTTATGTTTGCCTGTGCGCGCTGACACCATGCTTGGTAATTTAGTTAGTAAGCGATATTTTCATGTTTATACGGCCGATAAAACTACTGTCCTTACTTCGTGTAGCTGTCTACTAATTTGCTATCGCAATCGTTGCTTCGCCTTTCGAGCGAAACTGCGGCTTGTTTTTTGTAGTTGGAAATATCTGCTGTATGTCTTTGACGAGGTATGCATATCTAACTGATATTGGTTAAATTATGGCAGTCATAGTATGTTTTCTTATGTTTTAATCTTTCTCACACTTGTCACAACTTCTCTTAACACATCATTGCGCAACCTTTGTGCAAGGGGTCCCGTTATAGCCACAGGATTCGACCCCTCTTCATATATATCATTAGATTTTACGAAACCTTTGCGCCAATAAAGTTCAATCTGAAATTGAATGAGAGTCGATTGATACCCAGCAAATCTATATGTAGTATCACTACGCTGTCATCTGCGCTTTTTGTCATAATAATTAACAGAGATGTGAAGCCGTGACGCTCACTAAATTAAAAAATCGTCTACCCTTCCACTACCGGAAAATGGGGGTAAGCAAAGCTTGCCCTGGGTGCACCTTGTGTTTGACGGTATGTTTCTTGTGATTAACTTGACTGTGACCAAGGGAAGGTCAGATTATCAGCTCGGCGTTTCCGGAGTGCCGCAGCTTCAGCGGCTCGCAACGTAGATCGGCGCTTCGACGACGCGCCCTTTCCCGGACAACTGCCTGTTGTTCGGGGGTACGCACAATGCGCATCCGTCCCATCGGTTTTCCGAGACTGAACTGAACGGAAACGAAGCGAGCGCAGCGCGTGCGAAACCCTCTCTTGCCGTTTCCCTCCCAGGCGGAAGTGAAACGGCTCCGATTGGCTGCGCATGTGGCGTGAGCGCGCGCCTACGCAGCTAGCAACACCGTGCCTCACGCTCCGGTTCGGCGAGCCGGCGTATGGTAGCGTATACAATCTTCGCTTGAAAATGCCCACCACAGACTTTTGACGCCGAATGCGTTGCAACTTCCAGCGTGCAAGTGAACGTCCTCGACCGCATCGAACAGCGTAGGCTTCGTGGCTTTCGGTGCAGCTCATGGACTTTGCCGTGCTACACATGGTTGAATTGACCCATAGACTACATTACTTTGTAGCAGCTACTAGGATCTGATGATGTCACTTTACGAGACGAATAGACCCCGTCGCTTCAGTAGCCATTCATAAAGAGCGCCCACAGATGCTGTTCTATAGTGGCGCTAACCACGTAAGCATCGCTGCAGCAGGCGCGAAACAGGCGTCACACCTGAAGAGTGCTTCACACTGCGTGGAACCTCGGACGTGATTATTCGTTGCATCACGGCTTGTAAAAAATGTCAGCGTGAATAAATTGAAAATAACCATCGCGTAATTCTATTCCCCTACGGAAATACTGGTGTCTCATTTGTTTAGATTGCACGAACTAGCTGATATTCGAGCGCCACTTTTCGTGAGAATCTATACAGCGAAGCAACATTATAGGCATATGGACATTATATTTGATCGTCTGGCGCCCGAGGAACCAGGAAGTGAATGCAACTCTTATTTTAACTGGCCCTCCGAGAAATCAGAATGAAGAAAACAACATACATAAATACAGAATTGAATGGAATATTGAGAATATTTTAGTCCAGTTTAATAATCGAAACGCTAGCATCGCCATGTCATGATTGTACAGAAATGACTTTCGACCTGAAAACAAAGATCACCTCAAAAATGTACAAAAATGCTATCACCTTGAAAACAGTATTGGCCGCCCACCCCCATCCCGGAAGAAGAAAACAAATACTGAGACATCGATAATCAAATAAACAAGCTACAGATGTATGTAGCAGAGCACATGCGCAGCCAATCGGAGCTGTTTCACTTCCGCCTGGGAGAGAAACGGCAAAAAAGGGTTTCTCACGCGCTGCGCTCGCTTCGTTTCCGTTCAGTTCAGTCTCGGAAAACCGATGGGACGGCAGCGCATTGTGCGCACCCCCCGAACAACAGGCAGTTCTCGCCGAGTGCCGACGGGATATCGTCCGGGAAAAGGCGCGTCGTTGAAGGGCCGATCCTACGGTGCAGAGCACCACTACCTCCCGCAATCAAACATTACCTAATAATCAAGCCAATACCCAAAAACACTCTGGCAGGCAGGCACGATGGCAGGAGAAAAGCCAGGGCAGACAAACTACGCGAAAAGCACGCGCAAGACCAAACCGCGGTCTTTGTCGATGCCGCCAATCAGGGATACAACACATACACCCTGAGTGCCGTGGACGGAAAATCTAGAATCGTAAATGTGACTTCAACTAGAGCCGCATCAATCAAAGAGGCTGAAGAAGTGGCCCTAGCGCTGGCCATCATGAACCCAACTACCCATACTGTCCTGAGCTACTCTAAGAGCGCTATTCTCAGCTTTATGAGGGGCAGTGTGGGACTAAATACAGCCAAGATATTGAAAAACTTTAATCAGGACGACAGAACAAAAATCATCTCTTGTCTGGGTCCCCGCTCACTCGGGAAATCCCGGTAACGAGGAAGCGCATAAAGTGGCCCGAGGGTTAACAAACCGGGACGCGCTCTCCTTGGAACCGGACACCCCCAATGGGAGAGGCAGTGACTTCCTACAACGAACTTACCAACCTATACAAAGAGAACAGGAGAATATACCCAATACCACACAGCAACCTTACGAGAGCGCAGGCCACTATCCTCCGCCGAATTCAAACTAACAGCCTTATCACTCCTCATCGCTTAGCGATCTTCACAGATGGGGAGGTTGACCCAATATGCCAAAACTGCGACAAAAATGCCATAGCCAACCAAAGACATCCTCTGGGAATGCGAGGGTCTTCCCCCACCCAGAGAGCTTCTGCCAGCTCCCTCTGAAACGACATGGGAGACCCTAATACGGTCTCCTGAAGAAAAACTACAGAAAGGAATCGTTGCCTGGGCGGAAGAGGTCGCCGCAGACAAGCGGCCACCTACAACGCCCTGAATTTTTCTAAAATAAAGTTGTTTCCTCCTGTATGTAGCAGGCGACGAAAAAGTGGAAAAAATGTATCTGTCGTCCCAGTGGTCAACAACTTGTGTAAGCCGGATGAAAACCTAGCCTACGCAGAATTAATAGCGCTCCATGAGTGCAACAAGAAAAGAAAAGAAAGAAAATACAAGGAATTGCTATTAGGTGTCATTTCTTGTGTAAAATAAAGAACACACCAGGATTTGCCATTGGAAAACCGATTTGTCAGTGTTTCATTCGCGTGCTAGCAAAGCAAGCTCATACATATGCTGTTTTTGAGCTCTTGTAAGATTTAAAGGAGATTGTAGACCATCTTTAGGGCTTATGCCGTGCTTTGTTATCCTTGCATCTCGTTTGTTAGCATAAATTATCATTTTGGTCTTATTTCTTCATGTTGTTGATAGTCTTTAGCTGTTATTGTTAGGGTGAGCTCATGCCTTAGCTTGCGGTCACATAACGCCCAAAAACTTCATGAAGTGGCCCCAGATCTGTCTCAGACGAATATCGAAAGCGCCGTGATCTCAAGGACTACAAAAAACTACGGAGTGTGCTTACCATTCCCATCCCAACGATGTACTAATGCGCCAGGCACAAACAACTACACTACTAACGAAGCTGTCCAACCCCTCATTGAGAACATATTTGGCTAGCTATCAGGTCAAGTATGTGGTGAATAACTCAATGCACTCCATACTTACTGGGAATAATCGGGAGCACTTTCTTATCCACACTTTCTAAGTCGCTCGGACATCTCTCCCTTCCCTACGCCTGAGAGAGTTGGACATGTCCATCGCAACCGATGCGCCGCACACTAAGGCCATTGCTGGTAGCCCACAGCAAAGGCATCAGTAGATCGAGACAGAGAAGCTCACGACGGCTCGGACTAAGAGCCAGGTTTTATCTCTGTTTACGTTTGACCTTGGTTTTCTTGCGTTGTTTTCATAGATGACAATTCGTGGTAGGCGGTCCTTCAGTGGCGTCACGTTTCTACTCCACAGCTAATAAAATGCATTCAATAGCATTGCTTCACGGACTGTTACTGGTTGTTGCGTAATCAAAAGGGAAAATAATAGCAGCTGTCAACAGTAAAAGTGTACAGCCCGAACATTTTAGAAAACAAATTAAACAAACAATATCCCCTAGGAGAAAGTGTTCCTTATCTCGTTCATACAAACACTCTCTTGGCTATTTCATTTCCAGACTAATCTAGGTGATCGCACAAGCTGAGGCTGGTGAGTGCTAGACGAACTGTAAATGTTGCTAACATACTGCAAGTACTAGATGGCCAGCGATGGCAGCAATCGCACCCTGGATCGGTTTCTTCACAGCGTTTTCTTCCTTGTTTGAAAGGCGTTTCAAACAAGCGCGTGTGTCTCCCGTGGACGCTGCTGCCAGACCCGATGTTTTGAGCTACTTACCGTTGAAGCAGCGCTTCCTGACAACGGATACATCTTGGGTTACCGTGAAACACTGCTAAGCCAGGTGCCACACAGCTTATTCAAAATCAATAATAGAAATTGAACCACTTTCCCCCCAGCCCCCGTGTGATCATGCTTCAATTGATTCAAGGCGTAAGCTGCGAGTCGAGTCATAATGTTTGATGCTTTCAATGTCTGCGTCTTTAAGCATTTCGCAATAGTACCTAAGGTTGCGCTAGGGGGTGAATATTTTCCAAAGCGAAGTTTTATTTGCAAACCCTCCAGCACATGGCTGCTTCGGCTTGTTTCGCCGTGTAGCTCACACACAAACAAATTAAAATAATTATTCGTATGTTTGTAGTATCGAACCTATGCTGTCAGTACAGCAGCCCGACGTCTAACCATTAGGCGACAATGTAGTGTTTTCCAATAATATTACTTCAGGCAACCACCACGGAATATCTTACTGTTCGTATAGTAGTTGCCATGGGAACTAGCAAGAAATTAAGATGGAACTATAGAGAGCTATCATGTAATAGTGCTTAGTGCATAGATTGGAGTTATTTTCGTGCTTGCGGCTTTAGCTGTTAGTGTGGCAGTTACTGCACTTCATCGGCTTTCCTTGACCCGAATTTGAAGTGTTTTTTTTCTACACAAAAGGCAATAAGGCTCCGTAAACATACATAATCACTGCTAATTATTGCACTAATACACAATATATTGCCGAAAATGATAACATTACAAAGTGGCGAAGCAGTTTGAAGCGAGAAGGATGAAGTCGGCGAATTCATGTGCTATCACTACCGTACCCATCAGATCTTGACACGATCTGCAAGCATCAGAAGTATGCTTGCAGATCCCTTAGACACTACACGAGAGTTTCCTGTGCTAAGTTGTGCAAAAACTTTGGGGGCGGAAATCGCACGAATGCTTCTGTTGTGCAAACGCCAAGTAACTCTTTCGAGAATTGGTGCGTCCTGTACGATGCAGGACAGCACTTGACACGCGACGTGAAGCATGCGCCAATCGTCTCAAAGAAGGTACGGGGAGTACGTGCGGTCGCGCCAATAGCGCTTGGCGCACTGACGCATATATACGACGGGAAAATAATAGTCTACCTTACATTGTGTTCGCGTTATATTTCTCTCCTAATTATTAAAGCGAAGCTTTGTACCTCTACCGCCAAGGAGTTCTGTCGTGTCCGTCGTTGTAATCAAAAACGATCCCGACGAACCGCTAACAATTGCAGGTATAGCAGTATAGCTTACTTGAATTCAGGCATTCAGCGTACAGCTAAGCACACGTACGCGAATGATCTCATTTTTTATAATATGTGAATGATTTCTTTACCCGCCGTAGTGGCTACGGCATACCTCATAATTTACTACGGCATGCACTACGGCGTGCCTCACAATCAGCAACTGGCTTTGGCATGTGAAACTCCAAAAGAAGAAGAAGAAAATTTATTACTTTGATTGATGAATGGACTTAACGCCCCGAAGAAACACATGAGTGATAGAAAACGCCGCAGGTGTCGGGCTCTGGACAACATTTACAGACGTGAGGTCCTTTACAATGCTACCAAATTCAAGTTTTTCATTATCATGTACGCGGACGAAATATGTGTTTGGGCCGTCCGGAGTGACACGCCTATAGCTGCGGCCAGGCTCCAAAAAAGCTGCACTCAGACTGCACACTATCTCCGAAATCAAGGCCTGGAGCTTTCATCTGACAATTGTGCACTTGTGACTTTACGCGTAAGCCTATGGACGCATTACAGTGTGTTAATCAATGGTCAGATGATACCATTTGTACGGTCATATAAATTCCTGGGTGTAATAATTGACAGAGACGTTTTCATGGAGCCCCCATGTATTGTACATGAAAAAAACGGTTGACAGGCGTTCTGTAACTTTTGAAATCTTCGCGGAAGACCTGGGGAATGTCGACAAGCGCTATGCTTCGATTATATAGAGTACTTCTTCTCGGCGTCTTGCGGTACTGACTAACGCAAGTACAACTAGCCTACGTACTATACAAAGGTGTGCAGGCCCAGGCGCTCCGGATTTGTCTAGGTCTTCCCGAAGTGCGTCAACGGCGGCAACTATTGCAATCGCCAGAGACCACCTCATAAAGACCCCACATCCGCAGTTGAAGCAATACGAATGCACGTAAGGCACCTTGCACGGACTCCTTGCCACCATCTAGCCTCTCTACCTGCGGAGAGACCACACGCCTCGTTCTGCCGAATGGTATCCGCACATCGTGAGGCTATACCATCTTGCTTCACACCTGCTGCGAGACCCTCCACTCTCCTCCTTGGTGCCTCATTCAGCCAACGATCATCCTGACAGTACCTGACGTCCGGAAAAAAGCAGATATGTCATCGCCGGCTCTTAAACAGCTTACCTTACTCCTATTACATTGAAAAGTACCGGAATTACACCCCGTATACACGACGGTTCGGTCTTGCAGAACAGCTCTACCGCCGCTGTTCGTTATTCCAGAAAAAGCCACCACTATCAAGATGACAACATCTCACTGACAACGTCGACGGCAGCAGAACTGGCAGCGCTTCGAGTCGCATTACATTTTATTAATGATGAACCAGCACACAAATGGTCCGTTTTCTGCGACTCGAAGACGGCGCTGCAGAGTTTACTGTCAGCCTTACGGCGCGGTCCACAGGAACAACTGGTTTTCGAAATCACAGAGGCCATCACCACCTGACTGAAAAAGGACACGAAATAGTCTTTCAGTGGCTGCCACGTCACTGTGGAATTATTGGCAATGAACGTGCCGATCAAGCTGCTCGTTCAGCTCCTGAACAAGACAACCGCCTATCGATCACGCTGTCTAGGACAGATGCTGCAAGGATGCTCCGCCTGCTTGCACGCCAATGCACTCATCAGACTGGAATTAAACCACATTTTATGCACGCCCGATTATACACCTTGGATCCAATCTTAAGCCTTCGACTTCCAACAAGACTTCTCCGAAGAGATGCGACCCTTCTGTGTAGGCTATGGTTGGGCGTCGCGTTCACCAATGCCTACGCGTTTCGCATAGGGATGGCCGACACATGCAGCATGTGACAATTGTGGAGACGCGGAAACGATTCGTATGTTCTTTGTCAGTGCCCCACAATACAGTGTGCAGAGACAATCGCTCTCCGTCGTGCTGAAACCAGTGGATGACAGCCGTTATCGGAAGAAACCATTCTGCAACATCGACGCGACTCAACATCTCATCAGAAGGCCGTGCAAGCGCTCCTGCGGTTCCTGAAGTCCACTGGCCTGTGTGAACGTCTGTGACTGGAACGCCCTCCTTTTGTTACCAATGCCTGTGTTTTTTTTCTGTTTCTTTTTTTTGCTCTCTCTCTCTCTCTCTCTCTTTGCACTGTCTCCAGCCCCTTTATCCCCCACCCATGTTAGGGTAGCAAACCGGAAACTGACTTCTGTTAACCTCCCTGCCTTTCCTGTCTCGCTTGCTCGCGCTCTCTCTCACGTTTTCATCCGCTTTAAGCTGTAATGGGTTAGTGACCTTGTGATCAGCAGTAGAACGCCATAGCAACTGAGCCACCACTGCAGGTCCTAACATTTCCAGTGGCGCAAAATAAACGATGACATCGAGACACATTGAGTGTACGCCACAAGTATACCTGTGGTGCTTGAAGTATACATTTTAGCTACTTTAAAGAAGATTATTACACTAAGGTGCACAGGTTTTCTGCGCTATCATTCAGTTTCGGCCGCGGCGTGTGGTAAAAATAAACGTTATGCCACTTTTCTGCGTACTTGTGCATCGATAAGTGTTTAAGTTATCAGAAAGCACGAGGCTTCAATGAACGAAAATGCGCGTGTTTGTGCAGGCTTCCTCAACCCACGCAAATTTAAGCCAGTGCCATGGCGAGCCGCTCGTATGTTTTCATAAGTTAGGCTTTCATGCCTGGTTAAAGAGGCCAATTTTAAGAAGACCTACGGCAGGTGAAGCGTAAAATAAAGGAATGGGAGGGTCCAAAGCATTCCCTAGAAAGTCCGCGAGATAACCCTCATGACGAGGTGCGATTAGGGCTAACCGCTAACAAAATGGAATGTCGAACCTCGAAGGGCATGCTGATCTTGTTTTCGTTTAAACAGAACATTTCATGTCCAAAAAAAAGTTTTATATTCGCAACTTTATCTGTACTTCTTAAAGCTCTTATTCCTCAAGCACCCCTCATCACCAATAAGTAATAAATATACTTTCAGTAATTATAAGTAATACTGCGAACCGTCCGCGTGTCCTAGCAGGGGGATCTGTAGATGTATTGTGTATTTAGTGATACAATTGTATCAAGTGAATAGTCTAGGAAAAGTCATTTTTGCAGGAAACGAACGCCAATATGCCGTAGGAAAGTTATTTAGTTGATACAATTGTATCAAGTGAATAGTCTAGGAAAAGTCATTTTTGCAGGAAACGAACGCCAAATATGCCGTAGGAAAGTTGAAATGAAATCTAAAAGCTTCCTTGAATTGAAACGGGAAAATTTATTCGCAAGTTGGGAAAGTTAAACAATTCGGTGCCATAGATATCATTAACGGTCCGTGTTCTGTCCGGAAAAAGTTTCAATCATTCATCAATATATGGGGTTTGAAATCCGGAAGCAACACATACGCTCTCAAAGACAGTGTTTTCCAGGGTTGAGGAATACTTTTGGGCAGCTCGGGGTTACTTAAACAAGCAGCAAGAGCAAGCAGGTATAGGCGTCATTGATAATATATTGAAGCAGTATGTCAAAGACGACGTTCTCAAGCTTTTTCGCAGCTACACTAGCTGGAACTGTGTAAATTATATGCACTCCCTTTTTGAGAGCACACTTTCAAGTTTTGTTTGCTCTCATACTTGTCATAGAGCTTTTTCTCCATTTCTTCGTAAAACATTCTAATCTTATATGAGCCCATTGGGAAAGGGGGCATCAAAGTAAGAAAAACAGAGAAGGAGTACTGTTCACATATACACCGAAATATGATTGCGTTGAAAATATTATTGCCGGATATTGGCTCGAAGGCATATTAGGTGGACAATAATATACCATATAATAAGAAAAAAATGCAGAATAGGCATGAAGCGCGCAGGCATATGGTACACTCAGAGGAAAACAGAAGAGTAACGATGAAGTAGTGTAGTGACTCCAAAAGTAGCGAAACAGGGCAATGTCAGGTGCGCGTAAAGTAGTTGTGGTGTCCGTGTGTGATGCGCCAGAAGAGAATGACGATGATGACGGTGCGCGTGCACAGTGCATGATCGGCGTGGTTGGAGAAAGAAAGAAAACGAAGACGGGGGCGTGAGGTGAAGCGAAGTGGAAGAGAGAGAGAGAGAAAAAAAGAAAGTTTTATTGTTCACAAACATTTTGGTGAAATGGTCCGAGCCCCTTTAGTCAGAGCCCCACTGGCCTCGGCTGCCCGCTTGTCCTAGTTTACGAAGGAGTGTTGTCCAGCCAGGTCTGAGCTGATTAGCTGTGCCTCACTTTGCTCCATAGTCTGGCGTGTTTTATCAAACGGGTGTTATTCACACTCCCATGTAATGTGTTGTAGTGTTGGTATGCCGTCGCACGACGGCCTGTGGGTCATGCAGTGCGTGCGGAACATGGTATTTTGTAAATTAAAATGGGGGAATACCCCGGTCTATATTTTGCGCCAGCTGGCAGCTTCCTCTCCACTATGGTGTTAGTGAGGGGGAGTGTACTTTTTTTCTGCTTGTACGCTGATAAGCAAGAATCTCTGGAGCATTTGTTGAATTGGGGTTGTTACGGTTGATTCCCAGTACCGTCCCAGTGGAGTCTTCTCTGTTAGAAATCTCTCGAGCTAGAGGATCGGCCAGTTCGTTCCTTTCCAGGCCCGTATGGCCTGGACACCACAAGATCCGCCGATGACGGCCGAATTTTGTCGCCATTATTGAATGACTTTTTCTTTTTTTGGTCATGTGGCCATGAGAAGCATGTGACATCCTCTAGAGAGTCGATGATTATGGTGGCGCGCTTTTGCGTGCGTTCCGTTGGGTGAGAGCCATTGGCACGGCGAAAGTTTGGGCAGCCGCCGGAGTCACCTGCTCTGACGGCTGCCCTAAATTGTTGTTGGACTTTTGTGTCGACGATGATTGCTACTATGTACATCTTGTTCTTTAATACTTCGCTGCCATTCGGGTGTAGGTTTGCATACACGGCTGCGTCCATGTATATTCTGTTGTACCTGGGAATATTTTCATACATTGTTCTAATATACTGTGTGCGTGTTTTACGCCTTGCTTTATTGTACAAAGCGTTGGTTCGGGCTAGTTGGTAATCCATTCTTATCAGTGTTTTAGTGCCGGATCTACAGAAAGTCAGGCAGAGACACGAACGGAACAGGCGCTAACATCCATCGGACGTTTAATGCCAGATCTTGATCACTTGATTGTACCAATACCTGTGTGTTACTAAGCACTTGTTACTAGATGCCCTCAAGAAAACTAATTTCTTTGTCTGATAACAAAAGAGATCGTGAGCAGATGCGCTCATAATCATAACTATTCTTCACTTCAGCTACCACAATCTTGCGCGTGTAATGATCTTTGTCGCTGAACAAGACTGCAATATCGTCAAGATGCGGAGTACAGCCATAGCCACGGCAATATAACACCAAGTGCCCCTGTCCTTCCCTTGTCATTCCTGCTGTGCTCCTTTAATCGCTCGTTTAGGCAACGTTTCCTCTACCCTACGTACCTTCTGCCACGCGATAGCGGTATTCGATGCGCAACACCTGCGGCCCATGGAACGAACTTTTAGGGGCGAAGCACCTTAGGGCCGAGCCTTGTCCCTCCCTCGTCACCCGTCTTCCGTAGCTCTGGTTTGCATGGAGGGCGTTAGGGGCGCTGCGGTGCACAAGGGCGTTCGTTCCCGACGCGCGCTCTCTTTCGCTCTCGTCCGTAGCTATGGTTTGCATAGACAACGCTTCCGGCGTTTTGCCGCCGCTTCCCGCGCTCTCGCTCGTACGGGGGATTCACGGATACCCAAATGATCCCCCGGTGCTTCGCCCACTCATCATCATTCACTTCGTGAATATGTGGTGATTTTTTTCTTGTGCTTTGCGGGCCTGAAAGTCATTATGTCACAAGTTGACCAAGTTGTGCAGGATGACATCACCGGTAGAAAACCAAAAGAGCGAGTGCAAAGTGAATCACAAGAAAAAATTCGTTGCTTGTGCCGAAGGTGTTGTGTAATGAATACTGCTACTGTGTGGAAGAACGTAGGTAGGGCCGAGAGAACGATGCCTAAACGAGCGGTTAATAGAGCACAGCAGTAGGACAGCGACACTTGGTGTTACACTTTACACAGCGTGCGACTTCGGCGAAAATTTGCCAACTAGACCAACAAGATGTTCTAATGATGTATCTGTCTTTACAGCTCCTACACGGCCACAGGGAGGCCAAAATCGGAAAAAGATACACACCCGACACCGCAGCCGTCAGCTAACGACTGCGGAGCAATACACAAAGGTACCGCAAGTGAGCGAAGTTAAAGAGTTGCCGAAAGATTACCATTGGGGAAGCACTAGAGAAGTTGATGTATAATCTGAGACAAGGGTTTTACCAACTTTTGGGGAGCCAGGTGGCACTCCATTATCGCAAGAGGAATGGAAGGACTTGGAGAAATGGTTTCTGAAGCAGGTTGGCGTGGTCGTGCACATATGTGGTAGGACCACTGTATTTAAATGTCTACTATAAGCAGTCTATACTATAAGAAATAGTTTGCTCTAGTTAGTGTCGCACATAGCTTCTGCAGCACTGCTTTTATGCCTGACGTATGCCGGCCATAGATGACATCAATCTTGATCAATAAATCTTGACATGGCATCGTGCCAGGGGTTGTGTCACGATAGCGTAGTATACTTCCTATAAGAGCCAAAGTGCAGATTTACAATGTATTATTTAACTCACACTTATAATATTGCGCTTGAATATGGTGTAGAACCACCAAACGCAACATACATAAAGTTACATACATAACATACATACATAAGTTACATACATACATAGCATGTTGCAGAAGAAGATAATTCGCTATGTTGGAAATATAGATTAGTTATTCAAGCACCAGAGAAGCGTTCCCTAAGTATAATGTTATTCGAATTGATAACCTATACACTTATCGTTTATTATATGTACATAGCGTACGATATTCGTCAGAATTAGCTTGGAGCTACAAAAAACAATTAGCCTCTTTAGAGCGACGCCGCATTAATGCGAACACAAGAAATCCTGAGATATGGACCATTCCATACTTCAGAACACTCTATAAGCATCAGTCATTAATACATAACCTACCACATATTCACTTTGAACAAATACAAAAATATCAATAATTTCAGTAAGAAAGAACTCTGCTCATACTTTGTACGCTTGTAATGTATGAAAATGTTAACCTTGTAAAATTCAGTATCACGCTATGTTGTATAGCTGGTGTTGCATTGTTTTGTATAGCTAGTATTGCTATTGCATTGTAGTTTAAAATGCATTCTCTTAAACTTTTTTCCAATTCTGTTAACTCGCCGTGGCAGAAATATTCTTTGTCTTTCCGTTCATAGCTATTTCGTACATGAGGAATTCCAGCGATAGCTGGATTTATATGAATTATGTACATGTGCGCCCACTGTTTGCGTTGCTATTGCCTTGCCTGGTCTTTTGGGTCACGTCAAGCTACGTATGTAGCTTTTAGCCCAAAATGACCATCCATTATTAAACTGGAGAATAAATTGATTTGATTTGGTTGTCTTTTGATTTCAAAAAACAGCGTGAGTTGCTCCCAAACTTTCACCCTCCTCTTTCAATATTATTACATAACTATCATACACGGATCTTGGGATGCTAGTATCTTCTTGAGCTTACTTCGATAAAGTTATCCAAATACCAATGTTGGTCGACAATCCTACCTTCAGTGGCTTCATTAAAAAGGCAAAAGTAGGGGGAGGGAGGGGCAATTTTGGCAACTCCCTGAATAATTTTAATAAGCAAAGAAAGCAAGCTGCGCGACAAACGAGTGTTCTAGAAAACTCTAAATGCGTTCACCTCCATATTCTGTGGACATAGAAATTCTCATGACGGATAACGAATGAATAAACTCCTAACAAATCTCTGACACCTGTCCTTTGCTTCAAACACGTCGCACGAAACTGAGCCTATGGGCTCTCATAAAGAAAGTGTATAACGTACGTTCAGCGTATTAGAAGAAGGTCTTGAAAACGATTAAAAAGATGAATGTTCTGAGGCGGTTGCCCTGATGCATCGAATGCTGGCAATTTCGGTTACTTTTCAAAAAAGTTTGCCATAAGTCCCGAAACTACCCGTTCATTAATTTCTTTGTGCATCACTCTTTCTTTACCCAAGCTCAAATGACGATCAACCGCCGATTGACACATGCTTCTGCTGCATTTGCTGTTTCTAGACAAAAAACTCGGTGCAATTTGTTGCTGTCCTGGAAATGTGCCATTTATGCCTAGATGGTGATAGAACAAACTAAGTGCATTACAAATTTTTAGAAACATCTGCAATATGCTCGTGAGGAATTTCCTAATGATACCTTGTTAGCAAAATTACAGCTCTGAATGAAGCTCCCATCGTGTGTCGGATCTTTCCCCTTCCACCTTACTAGGGCGGAGGAAGTTGTGCTTAGGATGCTTCGGGCCGGGGTGGTCCTTACACCGGCTGTGATCTCAACGTGGAACTGGACGCATTTACTAGTGAGTGCGACGTGTCCATACTGCTCCGTCACAGTGAGGGAGGCAAGTGCGTACCCCCTAATATGGACATGTCCAGGCTTACAATAGAAACGCTCACGTCTCCTATTGGAAGCCGACCTACGCTACAGTGTCACAACCAGCTATGACTGCTGAATACATAATACCAGATTCCACAAAACACTGACTCATTTCATACACAACACAGGCTCACAGAACACGTATAATACACATATACATACCAAGACTTATGCCTTAAGAACAAGTATTTATCGCATTAAAATAAAAAAAGAATGCAGCTTTATTGATATTACATGTTGTATCGCGAAACAAAACCAAATATGAAAAAAATACTGAGATTTTTATTATTATTTGGTAAATATTTATCGGAGAGCTGCGTGGAAAATTGACTAGGCGTAGCATGTTTTTTGAACTAGCGTGTATACTCGCTGTATGGCATAAAAAAAGGAAGTTGTTTTTTACTGGTATGCTAAAGATTTGGGGATCGGCTGATCTTGATATTACTATTATTATTCACAAGTAACTCTTGCGACAGAAATTACTTTGGTAGGGTTGCGTTGTGCGCAGCAAACAAACGTGGCCTCTGTATATTTCTGTCTATGAGAAATTGTAGGAAGATGTCTTATGTATGTATGGTCGTAGTACAGAATATGTCCATTTGTACTCAATAATTATAATAAATACTCAGCTTTGCATTATTGTGTTGTGTATTGAATGCGTTGCTGTGCGATAGATTCTAATAAAAGCACTGAATAAACCAAAATTTTCTGCCTACTTATGTTTTGCGCATCGTAACAACACAGCCGCGCGCCAAGGCGTGCTGGCTCGCGCATCTTGAACAGAAAAAGATAAGTTTTCACTCGGATGCGTTGCACACATGTTGCGTGTACGACAAGCAAATTAGAAGCCGAAGGATGTTGAAAACAAGATCTGAAGTAGGAAAACAATTTGAAAAAAAAAAGAATTTCCAAGCGGTGTTGGTTTCCGTTGGCGTCTTCTGAGAAAGTCGTATGCTCGTCGAGCGCATAGCAGACGACAAGTGGGATGGCGTTTCCTCCCACGCGCATCAACAAAACCGTTGCCGTGGCAGCGTGCTTGAATTTTTCTGAGTTTTTTTTTTTTTTGTTCTCTCTCTCGGAAGTTTGGCCTACCAAGCATCAGGGGAGAAATTGGCGCTCGTGACGCAATTCCCGTTTACTTGGGGGTAAAGCTGCGGAAATAGGCGTGGCCAGAGTTCACGCAACCTTTCGGCGCCTTTCCTCGCCTTCTCAGAGTTCCTTCGTGGTATTCGTAAAGCGCGAATGCGTCCACTTCATTCACTCTCTGGTTTGTCGTCGGCAACGACATCAACGTTGGACGGAACACGCACCTGCGTATGCATGGGCGAGAATGCGCTATGGATTCTCGTCCGCAGAATCGTCCACAATAGGATGGCCACCGCCTCCCCTCCTCATTCCTCCGAACCGAGGTTGCCCCCCCCCCCCCCCCTCTACCCTTTACTAGCCGAGCACGCTCTCTTCCATGCGTTGACACGACGAACAAGCGAGCGAGCGAGCGACAGTTCAGGGGCTTTATGCGACAGTGCGCTACCACGGAGGTCGAATATCCTGATATTTCTTACTACAATAAAATTAGCACCGTGACTGTCTTACGAAGTGTGGCGTCTCATGCCATGAGCTAAAAAAAAATGTAGGCACTCGTATGTCTTATGCTACTAGAGAAGTTCCTAGAAATTAGTTCGGACGATTTCCAGATGGCGTTGCCGCATGCTTAAAGCTTAAAGAAAAATCAATGTGCATTTTTTCTGGCGAACTGTTATTAATTTGTCACAACCTCCCTCAGAAATATCACTACAGACATGCCGACAGATAACACGCACATTTTGCAAGATTAAGAGCTGGTTCGCCCACGTATTCAGTACGTTGCAAGGGCTTCTGATGATCGTCCCACAGGCGTTTGTGTACTTGACATGCGCGAACTGATCTCGTTTTACTATGGAAACCCTGAGAGTGCATAAACTTTCAGCTGGCTCTAGGCTATTGCTTCAACAGCGCCAAGTATAAATAACATAAGCTAACATGCCCGATACAAGTCTAATGTATGTCTCGCTTAAAAAAAATTACTTTTCGGGTTTGACGTGCGAGACCGACGATTTGATTGTGAGGCACGCTCGTAGTAGGGAACGCCGAAATAATTTGGACCACCATAGAATGTCTATATAACGTGCACCTAAATCTTGATAAACGGGCGTTTTTGCCTACTACACCCCAATGGAATTCAGCAACCGCGGCCGGATTCGTAACGGTGGTGTCTAACTCATCAGTGCAACGCCATTGCCACTAGATTACCGCTGTGGGTATTTCGCGGTTTGAGCTTATCTCAATATACATGCCAATGTCGATGTCACATCTGCACCGATGGCTCTCTAAATTGAAATTCCACTGGTGAAGCGTTGCAGATACTAGTCACTGGAATAATGACTGATGCGACGCTTACCAAGTGCGTAGCTGCCCACTTGCGAGAGTTAAACTTTGTGAAAATCCCACAGACACGACATCAAGGGAAAGGAAAATTGCACGTTTTATTTGCCCCGAGCACACGTCTGGTTTGGGATGCATAGGTACGTGAATATACATGATTGCTATTTATGCACAACACACCAGCAGTATTAACTCAACATAGCAGGGATTGACAGAGATTATCTATTACTTTAGATAATTAACAGTGAGTTTTAGCTACCTTCATTTCCCCCATTCTGCCTGCATCAGGAATTTGCGTGTACAGCCTACTCCTGATAATTCTACCCTCGTAGGACCGACACATTTGGTCCATTTGGACTAAAAGTCGAACTATAAATACCAGCGGTAAAGTGTGCCGATACATGAAATGCTGCCTGAGTGTTGCACACAAACAAAATGAGGTTCCGCAACGTTGAGCCAAGCTTCAAGCACAGCAGCACTCGGTGGCTCCAACGCGGCGCTGTCGGTAGCGTCGTCAGCGTCGTTCTCGTCACTGCAGCCTGCGTGGTCTGTCACGTTGATCGAATGTCGTTGACGTTGACAAAATCCTCAAAGAAACATCGCCCCGCGGGCACAGCGCATGTCGCCATCATCGCTGCAGGACACGCTCGTGCGGTCACCCACATCATAGAAGTCACGTAGTCATACAAGCGGCAATCTCAGTGCCGTCTAGCTTTCAGTAACCGCTGCGTGTGCGCATGGAAGGGGGTGTGGGAGGGGGGGGGGGGCAGTGGGTTTCGTCGATGCAGAATTAGCCAACGCGGCAAGCTTTCTCGTTTGAAGTAACCACGTTTCTCTTTCAATGCAATGTATAGTTTCTCGCCAGAACTGTCCCGTGTGCTCGAACTAAGCCGTAAGTGGAAATAACCAAAGTCCAATTAACGGCAGTAAACTGCATAAAGTTGCTCAAACTAGTCACCCCTTTGAGGTCCTTTCATTCTCAGACCTCCAGCTGTATGTGGTTTGGTACCGCCGGGATAAAGGTGTTAGAGAACACAGGGCATCTTGTCTAAATCTTATCGCAACATTAGTAAAATCGTAGGACGAGCGCAAGTTAGTAATCTGCTAAAAAAATCGTTAGTGCTGGCAGCTATGCAAATGAAGTCTGTATACCACAACCGCAGAAATAGCGCTGCCTGCAGCTGCTACATATGTTTTGAAACAAAGAGAATGTGGGCAACTGCCCTTTCCTCATTCAAGGTCACGCTCTCTCTGATGCCTGTTTGAGACATTTAGCTTGGTTGAAAACATTGCGTGCTTCACTGGTTGCCCGCCCATCGTGGCATAATGGGCAACGTTCACGCTGACAGCTCTGTATAGGAGCGGCGTATGGCAACTCACCGGCAGTGGTCTCCATAGCGCTCTCTAAAATGGGAGCGTAAGCCATTGTGCGTGCTCTCACATGGCGTGCTCTGCGTTATGATGTGGTGCAACAGTGTGGCATGTACACGAAACATTCAGCCGTGCAGACCTATTTATAATTGCAGTTCTACATTATGCTGCACCGAAACTCATGAGAATAACAAGAAACAGTAAGGACCCGTTTGCAGTATCGACTAGCAATGTAACTTTTGCGCATGTCGCCTCGCAAGGCGTGGCAGTGCATGGTACGCAGTACTCTAACTTAGCGAAGTAATACTTGTTGCAATACAAGTTGACGTGATGGTCGCCATATGACATGTGTGCTGACCTGAAGCATGAGATATGAGCCTGCACGTGTTTCGGGCCTGAATAGACACGCTCTGAATCCACTTGAAATATTGCGGAGCATCTTGAAGCAGCGCTAAATAGTGCTACACGTGCTACGAAGACACTGTTGGTCTTTCTATGAGACGATGACTTGGACTGCACGCTTCAGTTGACTGCCACCTTTTTGCCAATTTGTCATTGTGCACGTATTTCACGTGTGCCTGCATCATTTGTTGCATGGCCCTTCTTGTTTGGAGTAGCATACAAAATCTCCGGCCTTTTAACCGGCTCCCCCAAGCACCTTCAAACTGAATATCTGAAAGTCTATTTCCCTCTATATTTTAGCATCTATTTTTATCTACAATCTTGCATTGTCTACACACATTGATGCAACGTGTACAAAAGAATGTCTGCAGCTTGCATGCATGAGCCGTACTCGCGCCGAATGGAA
Organism: Dermacentor silvarum; assembly: GCF_013339745.2. NCBI lineage: Eukaryota > Metazoa > Arthropoda > Arachnida > Ixodida > Ixodidae > Dermacentor > Dermacentor silvarum. Next base: position 68,833,200 of record NC_051156.1, read on the forward strand.
CGAATGCAGTAACGAATTTACGCCCTTGTGGGTTATTCAACAGGCTAGGATCATTTTCTGAGCGTTTATCATAATGTTTATGAAAATAACTTAGCACTGATGAAATAGACGCTCGTTGTGGCTGATAAGGAGGAGGCATTAAAAAGAAACTTTTGCATGTCGACATATATTCTTTAGCACAAAATTCTTTAAAAGGTTCGGTGATATTCATATTGCCAGCAACTCCGCCTATCACTGCAGCCAGTTATAGGACGTTTTCCTTAACCGAAGAGAAAAAAAGCCTCTCATTAGGTAAATATACAGACTTTACACATATAAATTATTCTTTGAACCGGCAGTGGTGTCCTAACCGGCAATTCGAAGAATGATTTACAAGGGTGCGTTGCCGTATTCTACAACTTAATTTTTACTTGCACAGATGTGTTCTGGCAGCATCCCCTTTATGCTACCTCTGCATTGCAGCCGGAATCCATCGATCGCTTTTTATTATTGTGTTGGCGGTTTTCTAATCATCGAGAACAATGTCTAAAAGTTCCACTTCGACATCTAAGACTGCCTTTATGCAGTTCTGTTATACTCTCACTTGGTGCAACTGTATTGGGATATAGCCACAGGAACGTTTGCCGACCCATTTATAATTTCCTCCGGGACAGAAAAATAATGCGTTATTAATAATTTCCCATTTTCCGTGATTTATTTTTTTTCTCATCGAATAATTTATAAATTTAGAAAGTTCAGAGAATAAAACCACAAATTCACAGTTATAAAATTATTAATACTATTATTCAAAATTTAACTTACCCAATCTTACGTCTATCCTTTACTGTAATTATTTTATTATAAAGTTGATATTACTACTTCTCTCTAGGTAAAGCTGACTGCCTTAGTATAGATGACTTTATTTCTTTTATTATCGGTTGATCTCTCATGTTCATTATTCATTTATTTTTATTTTTATTACTTATCAATTTATTAACTAATTTATTTTAAGTTTCAATAGCATAATCCATTTGTGGCCTCTCCCCCACAATGGGTTTGTGCCATTAACTGAGGCATCATCATCATATAGGGCCGCGCACTCAGATGGAGGCATTGTCTTTCGCTGTACATATCCAAGAGACGATGGTGCTTGTATATGCTTCTACGCAGAGCTAGCTTTATCGTCAGTACCATCGACGGTGCTTATTCTATATGTTTATATAAAGTCGACTCAGTGCAAATGACTATCAGAAGAACTTTGCAAGACTTCGGAAACAGACGATGATGCAGCCGTCTTAAAGACACATTCTCGGCCGTCTTCGTCATGAACTTCTGGCGCCTTTTCTGTGCGCCTTTGCCCCCTTCTATAGCCTGTATTTTTTCTCGGTCAGAGGCTGACCTCTTCAGAGCGATCAATATGTTAGGCAACATGGTGAACTAGTTTTAGCCCACTGTACGGTTTCCACATACTTTCATATATTGCGTTCCGCAATTGTGCTCGCAGGATAGGAAGCAAAGTTAGCGCGCACATACACGTAGAGGGGCACATCTAAATCAAAGAATGGGGCAACGCTCACTGAGGGAGTCAATGCCCCAGTGATCAAAGCGGACGGGTGCCATCCGCGTCTGCTGCACCTGGGGCCCTCGGTTGAAAGCTTAATGATGTTCGAGTGCAAAGCCCCGGGACAAAGAAACCCGATTGGAGCTGTTCGGCAATGCAAGCCAGCACCACGTAACATTGGAGTCATCGGCATTACATGAATATGCTTAGTCGGTTATGTTTAGACAGCACAACGCTTTGATCTTTTTTGAAGCTGCCCAGCAAACTAACCTAATGCGCCAATCATATTCTATAGTGTTCCTTTGATGGCCAGCGTGGGTATAGGAATTTTTTTACTGAGCTCACTCTTAAAAACAACGTTACATTCTGTGGTCCAGTGTGATGGACGTATTGTGAAACCCTTCAGCGATATTGTAAGAGACGCTCGGGCGGAGCAGTTGCCGGCCTGGATCGCCAGGCTAAACCCACCTGGTGCTACAATTCACCACCACCACAGTTCAGCATGCACCGTTTGGAAAGCCCGTGTCATTTTGATGGCTAAAAACGGTCAGCAAGTTGGTCTTTGCAGGATTACAATTAAGTTACAGTATTACAACTGTAACTTCCCATGGCACTCACGAATAGCGCTACATTAAACGGCGATCACAGGCTTCGACTGTCGCATTTCATTTCGTGAGTACTATACATATTCGTATTTTATGGTGATGTTTTTTATGTCATTGATTCTGCGAGTAGACTAAACAGAAGTCAATCAGTATCCTTCTGACAGGGTTATTGCACTTCGTACACTAAAGGCCATCAACCGAGCAGAGTCAGGGATTTCGTGCTTCTTTCCCTTGCAGAAGGAAGACGGTGCATTTCACTTCGTTTGTCCTGTTTCCACTGGAAATCAGTGCAGGCATTGTAACAATCAGCTCCAGCAGTGCAGCCATCCCAGGAAAATCAGGCCCGTATCGAGTTCTAAGATTGCATCCGGTCTCGCCGGAGCGGCTGCGTGGCCGCTTGCATTGGCGCGTGTGATGCCGCTGGTTGCGTTTTCAGAATAGAAATTGGACCTCGCCATTCCGGAAACCCCTAACATAATGGGCTTCTTCGATTTAGGAGTCCCGGACGGCCCGAGACGCCAGCATGGCATTCGTTTTTGTTTACGGGGACTCTTCGGAAGCTCCGACCACTGGCCCGATAGGTGCACGCTGTTCGTCTCTCTCGTCCCGTACTGGCCATGGACCAACACCTCGTAGATCTGTGCACGGTCAGGACCCGCCAGAATGCAGCTACTAGAAAATGACAACAAAATTAACTATGCATGCAGCCATATCCAGGTAAACACCGGGAATGTTTAATGTTCTTTTAGCGGCTCTTGCTGGCTTTCTCAAGCTCGCTCTCGGCGCGTTTGCGTGCCATTTGAGACTCGCCATGTACACCGAACATGTCAACAACAGCACGCGTTGCCCGCTGCGTACCCATCTTAGTTAGCCAAATCAGTATGGTCTGCTACGCTGAAATCGGTCGTTCGCTTCAGCTCTACGAGTAGGATGGTGAAATTTCAAACTCAGCACTGAAGGCTTCACTCGTGCTCTTCCACAATCGAAAGAACTTGAGGCATTCTTCATCCGTGTTGTTAAATAACAGTGTTTTTTTTTTACATGCAACGGTTATCGGTGCCAGTTCTTTCTTGAAAGGATTTCTGCAGCCAATGCAGCAACGAAGAAATCAATAGAAGGTATGCACTGACGTCACCAAGGCTGTACCGTACAGCGAGCAAACCTCTGCTCTATCTCGATTGGCTAATATCTTGCAGGACAACGGAAGGTGTGTATAGAACAACACAATGGTGTTTGTGATGCCACACCAATATTCCCCATTGGCAGGTCATCTTCTTCGGACTGCACATCCGAAGCGTCACCGCAGCCATCGCACGCCAGAAAGTCGGTGGCAAGGGCGTCGAGAGCACTGAAATCTTGCTCTGTCGCAGCCCATGGATAAACTAGCGGACAACAGATAGGATGAAGCAATGCAAGTGTTCGATGTATACGCACGTCAGACGGCCTGGGACCACTCGGGACACTCTACCTATACATCTACGACGTCACAACCAGCGATGCACTTTCCTCAAGTGCGTCGCCAACAAACTACGAAAGAACTTGTAAGTCGAAGGAGCAGAACAGTTTCACTGTCACACTAGCATGGAGAAAACGAAAAGTTGTGACCGACCATGAAACTACTGATTTCACAGCTGTTGACATAGGATATATAACGAAGCGCGGAACTGTCCGCAGAGATAAATCGCGCATTGTTCTTTTTTTTTCTTTTGTTTAGGGGGGGGGGGGGGGGGGTAACATAGTCGCTGTTAATGCGTGTCACGAGGTAAATCGACTGGCCTTCACGTGCGCATCGAGAAAGCTAAATTTATAAACTTCGCGCATACAGCCCCCTCATGCGCTCTACGCTTGCCCCTTTCTGGATGATCGGGCTACAGGGAGAGGGGATGCAGAAACAAACTCGTTGATAGTTACGTCCACCGTGCGGTCATCTCTAAACCCTGCAAGTGCGATAGTGTGTATTGTCAGAAATGGGAAGGGCAAGATCATGGTTCCTTTCTGTGATTTGTGTTCGCAGACTGCGGGTCCTTGAAGCCATCGCGTTTTCTTAGAATGACAACAGTTATCGTATACACAATCGTCAACCTTGCACGATTTGCGAGCAAAATCTTTTTAAGGGCTTAGTTTTGTCTGCTCTCATACGTCTTCGCAAATTTGTGCACTCCTCGTCATTAACCGTCGGCTAAGCAAGTGTAAGTTATCGTTGTAATAAACATGGCTTTCCCCCACGAAACGGTGCAAAGTGCTTTTCGCCTTGGTTGCACGAGCTACCTAACGTCGCAATTTTTGTAACACGTGCAACTACATTGAAATATGCACAACAGAACTTCCGCTATTACCGTTTTCCGTGTTCACATGTTCATAAGCACGGTGGTTTATATTAAATGCGAAGCATTTCGTGGAACATTTGCTACTTTGACAGTATCTATACCTATCTATCTATCTATCTATCTATCTATCTATCTATCTATCTATCTATCTATCTATCTATCTATCTATCTAGCCAACTACGTCTTTGTGCTCTCATGGTCGTTTCTTTAACTTGGTATGTACCAAAATTGGCTCACTATGACAAGAGCATATGACGAATATAAATGATGTCATGACATGCGTGTCATGTAGGTAATGAAACAGCCGCCTACGTCTTGGTGCTCTAATGGTCGTTTAGTTAATTTGGTAGGTCGCAAAATTGGCATAGTATGACAACAGCATATGACGAACATAAGTGGTAGGTCATGACATAAATGTCATGACATGCATGTCATATAGGTCATGACAATGACCCAGCTAAAAAGACTAACACTCAAATTGCACTTAAATGGGTTCGGATGTGGCTACTAAGTAAAGGAAACACTAAAGGATGCTGGTAGAAGTCAGAGTCATGAGCATGACTCAGTAAAAATGACAATGACTGAGCGAAAAAACATTAACACTCAGAAGTCACTGAAATGGGTTCTGACATGGGTACTAAGTAAAATAATCCCTAAAGGATGATGGTAGAAGCCATAGTCATAACCATGACTGAGCAAAAATGACAATGACTCAGTGAAAAAAAATTAACACTCAAGTACCACTGAAATGGGTTTGGACGTGGGCACTTAGTGAAGCAAACACTAAAGGATTGTGGTAGAAGTCATAGTCCTGACCATGACTCAGCAAAAATGAGAATGACTCAACGAAAACGATTAACACTCAAAAACCAATGGAGTGGGTTCGGATGTGGTACTACGTGAAGGGAAAGACTATAGAGGGTGATGATGAATGTCATAGTGATGAGCATGACTTAAGCCTTAACGTCTCTTAGGTGTACCTAAAGGGACTCCTGAGGACTCCTGACATGAATTCATGACATAAATGAATTCCTGTCATGAATTCCTGTCATGTAGGTCATGAAAGAGCTGTCTACGTCTTGGTACTCTCATAGTCGTTTTGCTGACTTGGTAGGCTTCCCGCACACTGCTTCGTATAACATCGATTCCCACAGGGCGTGGGATCTGCCAGCTTTTCTCATACTGAATTAGGTGTTTACCTCACGGTGGATGTTGTAGAACACATGACTGCCTTGCGAAGCACACTTTGCGCTCGTTATCGGCGCTACATTTTGTTGGACTGCCCAAACCAAAAAGCACAGCAGAAACTCGTCTTGATGTTCCCGCACCGAAAAACGTTTTCGGTGCGGGAACATCAAGTCTCTGAAAACCGCACACAGGTTAATATATTCTCTTCCCCTACCTATCCACTCTGGGGCGAAAAAAAATAATGAAGCGCTAACGCCGCGAACAGGAAAAGAAAGCTCGAAACCTCAAGAAAAAGACGCGGCAGAAGAAGGAAAGGAAGCTGTCTTTTTTTTTTCCACAGGCAGCCCTCATAATTAAGCGCAGTAACGCCGCCTCGCCGAGGTTGTCTAGTCAATGGGGTCTAGTCTAACTGCAATTCATTAGTTGACGTTTTTAAGGCATTCAAAGTATTGTAATTTACTTAGTGCTTTCCAGTATAGATCACATTGATGCGATTATACCAAGTAAAAGTAGGATGCTTAAAGTAAAAACAACATATGCCCGCATTTACTCACTGGCAAACATTAGTTTAAATGCAATAACATAAGCAAAATTCAAAGGTGCCTTTTGGTGTTATCTAATCTAACTGTTAGCGCAATAAACAAATATGTTAATCGGCATACAAGAGCATTGTACTAGGAGTGTGAATGTTTAACTCAATGGTTGAGTATTACGAGCACCCCATTTCGAAGTAACAAGAGACTACATAATAATACAGACGAAGGCGCTTAAAGACGGATGTTTTTACCCGCACACCGATGCATTGGCCGTCAGCATTGGGGATCACACACTGTCCATCCATTATCCATAATCCCTATCGAACTCAATCTCGTAAGGATTTGGATACGGGACGTGTCTAGTGAATTCAAAATGGCATTGTTATACGGCTGCCGAGCGATTTTGAAATCTCCGTCTACAGCCGCTATGCCGGTGACCAGCTTAGAGCAGGATGGATTTCCCACTTCCCAGATCTCATGGTATCACTGAAAGAAATCTAATGAAAATCGGACCTAGTGCTACGACTCGGAAACGGCGAAGAAAATGTGAGCGTACCTGCCTACCAAAACTGTTACACAACACTGTACTGGCATACAGTATTCGTTCCTAAAAAGTCACTAGCTTTATGCGGCTAATTTCATGAGTTTTTCCGCAAAACATTACATTAAAAACATTGACCGCAGACGACGATTCACAGACTTCCGCCCCTAAGTTTACTCTGGAAAGGCTGGAGAGCAGTTATTAAGAAATGATTAAGCAGCTTCATTATATAGGTATTACATTTCTTGCTCCCACGTGATTTAGGTGTCTGAATATACATGGGGAGTACAAGATTCATGCCGTTCCATACGGTCTTCATAATGGGCTCATTTTGTACAGCGTAGCTTTCTGCGCGAACCATACCAGGCTTTACCAACCGAGGTTGCGGTTTGCTGCAACTATCCTGCAGAGTAGCTTATGTTAAAAAATAATGAATTCGGTGCACGATGGTGAAATCGAACTTCGCTCCCTCAGCACGGCAGCCCGCTGCTTTAATAATTACGACACAATCGCACGTATACTAATATCGTGCAAACACTAAATAGTAGCTCGTCGAGAGGATCGCCAGGTTGAGAGATGCCAGCGATGCAGGAATGAAGTGGTCAAATTCTTAGCAGTTAGGTAACCGCGTCACGAAACCATCATTTCACTTAGATTCCAAGGTATGCGCTAGGTATGCATTATTTTTTCTTCTTTCATCTTACACTTTCTGAAGTCATTCTTTCTTTTCTTTTTGCGCAGACCTTACATCAATTGAGTACGCATGCCTTAATAAAATGATTTATTCCTTCGTTACACGACACTGCGTCGAATTGAGAAAAAACCGAGCTCGCAAGAAAACCGTCATCTCGATGCAAGGAATCCCCAACCAATTTATCTCTTGGCATCTTTTCCTCTTTTTTCTTTTTTTTAAACCACCTCATATCCCTAAGGTTAGAGTTCAGTTGCAAGCATGATTTGCGGCGGAGAAGTTGTTTTCACTCAAGTCCGTCGACAGTACCGTAACACCGTGGAATATACAGGCCACTAAAGGCAATTTATTTCATAGTCTCTACCACGGATAATACGGGAGCTAAATTCATTACGTGTGGATTATTGCCTCCTGGTAATCTTTTGCCTTTGCTCACGACATACAAGGTAGATAAGACGGCTCCTATACTGAGACTGCATGCCTTTATGTTACTGCTTATGGAGCACTTGCTTTTTCGCGTGTCTTAAAATAAAACTCAGCTCAATGGCGCTCAGTATTCTATCAATGATTCATGGTAGTCATCTAAATATTCTTTTTCAGAAGCTGCTCTAAAATAAAATTCTCAAGCAAATGAAGGCCGTGTAACGTCGCTCTTCTTCGATGTTGAAAAAGCAGTTTATAGAGAGCGACTTCTTTTAAATCCTTCCAGGAAGTGCGCAAGAGGCACAAAGGCGGATCGATCCGGCTCGCTCAAGGGGATAAGGATTTTTCCTTTCGCAAAAAGCAATGGAACGTGAGGGGTGCTCAATTTCAAGATAGTGAGCCTGGACCTGAGGAACGGGATCATTCGCTACACGGTCGAGCACTCGCTTCAGAGCCCACGGCAGACAGGTTGCCATGGGAGAGCTAAAAGCGCAACATTTTCGAGCAATCGATAACCTTTTAGGAAGCACGATTCACGGTCACGGACTGCATCCATTGGCCGAGCGGGATTTTAAATATTAGCAGGTAAACAAGAAAGAAAGAAAGAAAGAAAGAAAGAAAGGAGATATGCACATACGGGTAACACTATCCAACTTTTTGCGGTGACACAGAATGCGTAGTGCCTGGAAAACACACCGGCAGAATTTCCGTACGTAAACAGCGAGCACCCGGGGCCATCTGCGAGCTGGAGGCAGCCGCGGCTTATAGCGCAGGGCGCCATCTTTCCAGAATATCTAATCATAAAGGTGGCAAACCACAAATTAGACAGAGGAAATGGATTTCGCATACCAAGCTATTCGCCTGCAGAAGCCTCAGCGCCAATAATATGAAAAAAAAAAAAAAACGCACGACAGTCGACCTATGGGATTCAGTAAGAGCCGTCGAACAACAGGGTGCAGGAAAAAGGTGTTTGCGAAGCACAGCATGTTGTGAAATTTGGAGGAGGCTGTGGGTGCTTTCGAACCTCACCGCTGCGATGCTTTATTCTACGAACTTATGTACTTATTTCCTGCGTGCAAGTGCAATTCATTAATAACTTTGCATGGCATATTCAGGGTTTCAATAATACGGAGAGCAGTAAAATCTTGGCCGTAGTATATACAGTTATTCGTTCATGATGCTGGCGACCGCTATTGATTTCTGGCGTGATGCCAATTTCGTCATCCCGTAGAAACGGCCAAAAGGAATAGCAACAGGGGATCAAAAGAAACGCGATAACCGTACATCTGGCAGCATCTATTCACACTTACGCATCACGCGCCGTTAAGGATAAAATAAAAAAATTGAGATTACAGACGTACCTTTACCCAGGCAGCACATCACATGGGGCCAACTAGGGCCGATGATGGTTTTCAGTCGGCACTGGCTGGGCCGCGAAGGCCCGCCGTTGCCTCAGTAATGCCAGTGCTGGCAAAGCCACTGTAACAGACATCCAGCGCTGGCCCTGCTTCGCCGATGAATGCCCGTTAATGGCTAGGCCGGGCGTCGCAACTGGCTATCCCGGGCCTGCTTTGCCGTAAGAGTGCCGTCATTGGCTGTACATCTCTAAACATTGGTTAACATCGTCCGTTCAAAGCTATAGGCATAGCCACATTGTTTAGCAGTTCTGAGAGGCCCGCAAATATCGGCCTGTCAAACAGAACGGCATTTCAATATTACTTTTCACGCCGCATTCGCTGGCCATTCCCGATTATATATGTTTACAGCAGGCAATATTTATTTGAATTTTTCGCCACTCACGCCAACTGCAACGAGATCACTCTGGTATTTTTTTTTTGTTTCTTACTAAATTATTATGTAAGTTCTGCATATTGTTTTCGTTTTATTACAAAGGCTGTTGACTTTCGCGTAATTGTATTTATTGTGCTGAATCATTCGATCGGACATTGTTAACAAGTGGCACAAGGGCACTCCATTATAATGCGTCAATGCGCGCATGCCGTGTGCATCCTGGATAGGCGCAATAACAAATTCAAGGGGGTATATAATTAAAAAGTATGTGCGCTTACATGGGCGTCGTTTAAGTAGTGCTGCAGGTAGTGAATTGCAAAATACTGCATAACTTTATGGTGCAATCATCTCTACCGCTTGCCAGTAATGCCGTCGCTAGCTCAACTTCTGTAGCGGCTGTAAATTTTATTGCCAGTACAATACAAGGCATTTTGGATGACTGCTCCCTATATTATTTTTCTGCATAGAGAGCATATCGAACTGTGCAGTAGTGTCTCCTGTGGCCAGCTTCATTATAATCTTAGGTGCCTTTCCCGGAAAACTCTGTCGTGCGTGTTTTTTTTTTTTTGATGCCAGATGATTTTTTCAGACACTGGCACAGTAGGCGTAAATTCCTCCCCGCAGAAAGAACAGGGGAAAAAAAGAAATGGCGCCATGTTGAAGAAGAGGTTTCTGCTGGGCTATTGGTGCATATTTCTAAAACAAAAAACAGCCAATAGAAGACACAAGAATGTGAGACAAGCCCAACACTAACTTACAATGAAATGCTTATTTTGCACGACGCCAAATATATCTACACTGAAAAGAAAGGGGAAGGCGGAGAACAGAGACAACGCGACAAGAGATATACGGGGGTGGGAGGGGGGGAGTGAACAGAAAGGTTTGGTCAGACGACCAAGACGTCTATACAAGGCGCTCTCCGTTGGAAAGGAACAGAAAATAAAGAAAAATAAAATAAGAACAGGAATGTTCGTGACCCGCGGCGCCATTCCGAACCTTGACGGATGGCTGAAAGAGTTGAAGTTACCGACCTAGGACTGAGAACGAAGAACAAGGCTAAGATTAAGGAGAATACAGGAATATAGAATGGAAAAAAAGAAGAACGCTACTGGATAAAAATGTGAGCTATTGAATAAAATCAATTTCTGATTAAAAAGTGGAACAAGCATAAAGAAAAAAAACTACTAAAATATATATACATTTTTCAAGTAGGTGAACTCTTTTTGTGAGAGCAACACAGATTTGAATAAATTTTTTCCTGACGTTTGCATTTTATATCAGCTAATAAATAAACCTGTCGTCGTTTTGACTTTGCAAGGAGGCATACATAAGCTTCCTTATTCCTTATTAAATTCAGGCTCCCACTTGCACCCTCAACGACACACCTCTGGTAACTTCTTCCTCTTGTAGATAAATATCTCGGTATGCACAACACACATACATTTTTGGAATATGTATGTTGAGTTTTCAATTTACCAATGCCAACCGCATGTTTGGTTTCTTGCTCCAAAATTTTCTTCATGGGAATATTTTATTTTATAAATCTATGGTGGGGTCAATCTTCGAGTACACCAGTTCTGTCTCGCAACTATCGAAAGTGTCCAAAACCTTGCCGTCCTTGTTTTGTTACATACAATTACTCACGTGTAGCCAGTGCGTCTTCTACAAAATCATCGCTTGGTTTACCTTGTCGCCGTATGCGATCTCGCTTGTGTTTGTTTATTACGATTTATTTTATTACTCTCGCTGTTTAAAGGACATACTTTTCTACCTCCCACCTACGTTTCTTCTCGCAGCGGCCACGTTTGAAGCTTTCTTGTTTATGAAAAGAAAAAAAAACTGCCCGCTTTTTTTATGTAAAGCCTTCGGGCTTTGACACTGTACTAACATAAATAAGTAAATTAATATGGCGAACTTGAACGAGATCCTTGTACTCGCTTTTTGGGCTTCACTTATATGTTATGCGCGGCGTAATGTATTGTCGCGAGGTTTCATAGATACGGCTGCCGCTCCTATGTGTCTATTCATTTTTTTTCCGAAGGGGGAAGTTGTATTATTTAACTAGAAGCAAGAAATCCATGGAGGCATGTTAGCAAGTGATGCTGTGCGCCGGACTACCCCTTTGCGCACACGTTGTCTTGCTCTACCGTTCTCCTGGGATAATGAGCGCAAAAAAGAAATAACGATGAAAACATTCATTGATCAATTTGAGTTGTTCTGCAGGTCCATTTGTCATGTTTTACATTTCAGCTATAATATATAAAAAATCAGCACAAGTGCTACTGCTCCTTCAGCGCAGCAGCTTTTGGAAAAAGAAAAAAACAAACAAATAAATAAAAGAATAAAAAAACGTGCGCGTGTCGTTCTTCACTACTATCAGGCGAAGTGACGTCAAACACGAAGAATGCGTTTCACTCTCACCACGTTTTCCCTGCGTTCCCTCGCTTTGCAGTGTCGAAGGTATGCACGGTCTCTAATGCGCACAGCCGAGCCTGCGTTGCTAATCAGAACCGGATGGGTGCACAAAGAAGCGTGAATAATGCCCTGTCAAATTATTTTGCTCCCTGCGCGGACCTCGCCCGCTTCCAAAAAAACGTGGTGACTCTCGGAGGACGAGCTAGGGACCAGTATACATTCTGCTTCTGCCTGTGAGCTGCCGTAGCCCACATTTCTTGCACCATGTTTTGCTTGCGAAGCATGCACCAACTTGTCCAGCAACGTGTTCAGTACCAGCGGCTTGACCTTCGCCACTACAAGCTTGGTTCCACACTGCTATTGGGTGAAACATGAACTAGCCAAACGTTGGAAAACTGCATTTACTGCGAAATAAACTGAATTATCGCAAGGTAAGTACAATTGTCTTATTTTTATTTTGAAGTATAGTGTTTCAACTAAGTGCATTGACTAATACGTGTATTTTCTTTTTTTACAGAGATAATGTGCGGCCACTATTTACTATGTACGTAGATGGTGCTGCACCGCTTCAGAATCAGCTGAAACGCACTGTCTGTTTGAAAACACGCAGCACGGCACATTTCGGCTGGTACACTCAAGAAGACCAAAGTTGGATTGTCGTAATTCCTTACTCAGGAAGTACATTCTGCGAGCTGACTGGTGTTCAGAACTTCCTGCAAGAGTATAATCTGTTGTATTGCAGCTTGCTTAGGTGTTTATTATGAAACAAAGCACCCTTTCTTTGCTACCTCTGTTCTAAAAGCTTACGCATTGCCAAAGGCTAAGTACAGCTACCCACAAGCACTTACGAGAAGTCTTGTGATGAAGGCATAATTCATCATAATTGCCTAGTTAGAACCAAAATCGCATATTTAGATGCAGCGGCATTTCCTACCTAATTTTTGCGCATTTCTGCTTCTTTTTTTCAGCTTCAACAATTTGTTTTAATGGAGAAATCATATCTGTGGGAGATTGCCTTCAATATAATGAACGCGATCATGGACCATGCAGTTCAACTGCCGTACAGCCTGCATGGGAAGAAAAGCGAGAGACTGTTTAACATGCGGCTATGCAGAGTGGGAACAGGTGATACGCATTTAATTTCTCAGTTTTGTGCCTCTTGCTTATATTATGCACTGCTGACAGTGGTGGGATAATAAAGGTATATGTATTGTTTGCAGATGGTGCCTGAGAGACGCAGACATCGACATCAACCAAGCGCAAGACTTCATAAGAATGTGGCTGCCAGGCGCCGTCGACTATTGCAGAAGGCGGCGTTACGCCGAAGCGGCTCAACCCCCCGTAGCGTCATAAACAAAGCTTTCGTAGGTGGCCCGCAGGATTGGGGATACGAACGACAATCTGTATCAACCTATTTTAAGACCAATAAAGAAATTGTGTATATTATTTGGTGATTTTATAGTAGATTATGGCATGTTGCATCGAGCTACCATGCAATATTTGCGTAATTTAAAATCGTAGGAAATAACGGCATCGCCCACATACATCACAATCGGCCGATATGGCCATGTCAGTGCGTAATGCGGGACAATAAATTGACTAAAAGCGGCAGAGCCGGCTATTGACTAATACCGGCGCTGCCAGTAGGCAAGGTGGGACACTAGAATGGCAATGAATGGCAGAGCCGGCGATCTGCCTGTATTGGCGCTGCCACACGATGGCCGAAATAGGCCCTTTAGTGGCATGGCCGTGCTGGGCCATTCTTGACGCGGGTAGCGCTGCCGGTTTCGGGCCTATATTTGTGCCGGTGTTTGCCATGATATTGCCGTGCTGGGGCCAGCCTGGTTGTGCTGCCTGGGCAGTGTGCATGCTTTCTTTAAACAGCTGTTGACTGTTAAACAGCTGTGACTCCCACATGTACCAGCATCGTCTTTTACAGCTCTACAAATCACAAATTGAACACGGCATTTCGTTCTTATGTGAAGTCGCTAACCTCCACACCAATATTCTTCACTACCTTACAACGCACCACGAGTATTGGTCTGTGCCTCACCCACGTACTAACTACGGCTTTCAAGCCCTAAGCTATACATTGCCTTCTCTGCTTAACAAGTTTGGCTTTTCTCACACCTCGATACGCCAACTTTCCTTTAACTCTCTTCGAAACTTATTTAGTTAATGTGCGCATTTTCAGCGCTACTTTACTTATTTTTTTGTGACCGCATGCAAGTTGCTTTGAATGTATCCGGAGATATAATGTATTTGTAGTATTGTCCATTTTATTGTGCACCGGTGTTTTTCCAGTTTTGAGTCTTTTATGCTACTTCATTAGCCTGTAATATATTTCTGTTTCCGTGCATACCTCAGTACCGATGTATACGGGGGGAAAGGAGTTTGTCAAGCCGCGACTGAGCGGCTTTTTTTGCCTTCTCCTTGGCCACGTATTTATGTATGCATGTCTGGAATAAATACTCAGACTCATACTCAGACTAATTTAGAAACAAAGAACAACTTAGCAGCAATTACTGAACGTGGTAAGCAACCTTTGCGCGACGTTTATTTCGGTTCAGTTTTACAGTGCACTGAACGAGAAAGCATCTAAGCAGGGAACTCGCCTAATTGTGCGCTGAAGGCGCAGAGTGAACAAGCGCAAGAAACATTTTCTAATTGCATAGGCTGATCAAATATCACTTTACGTCTATTCATCTCATGGGCTCCTTCTTAAGTTCCTTCTCAGCTGGTATTTCTTCCGTGTTTAGGTGGCATATGGAACACTGCTTGTGAAAGAAGGTGAAAAAGCCCTTCCACCCTGTGAATAAGGAAGTCCAGCGAAACTGGTGCTCTGTGGGATTTGCTATGTTGGGGTTTAGCTATATTGGGGATTTGCCATGTTAAATTTGGCTACAAAATGCTAAACCGACCCGTTCGCTACGTACTCTGGAAAAAGGCTTCGGCGCCGGCTCCGAGTAGCACAATGGGCTGTTTTTTAACACTTGAACGAAATGCCGCTTTTCTGCGATGGCTATATTAATGCCCGGCTCTGAAAGAACTGGCTCCACGGGCTACGGCGTTCCTAGTGGGTTGCGGGGATGAGACGTGTCGGCGTCCACGGGCGACGGCGTTCCTAGCGCTTTCCCAGGCAAGAGTCCAGGCAAGAGTCCCAGGCAAGAGTCCTTGACCAAAGCTCCGTATATACAACCAACGCTAACGCAAACTCCTGTCACACCTCACTCCTACGTTGACCTACTTTTTTCGCACAACGCCATTCATTGGCATGCCTCACGCTCTCCCCCTCCAACGCGAGTATTGGACGGCGCGACTTACGTCAACTCCTTTCCCCGTTCTCCCTTTCATCTGCACCCTCTCACAGCATTCTCATAGAGGGAAAGGCGTCACTCCAACCTCTTTTCCCCTGTTGCGCTCTTCTTTTCCTCTCCTCTCCCGCGAGGTCACGTGGCCCCTTTTGTATGCATCATTGCACTCTACTAGAAGGGGGTGGACTGTTCAGCAGCGGCGTGTGCCATTCATTGACGTTAGGCGCCAAGCGTGGAAATGTCCGGCACTTGGACGACAGCCCACGCAACAGCAACGCCACCCTCAACATCCATCACTCATTCCTCCTGTTCGGGATCAACTAGCAACTCGTTCCTGAGAGTTGCTTGTGGCACGCGGTTCGTGTGTGCGCCCAGGTTTGTGTTCTTTGTGATTTTTGCTGTTGTAGTCGATGTATTTTAAATGACGCATTCGATTATAATAAAATGTTTATTTTCCCTAAATTATTCAACTTTGTATTATACACAGGAAATGTCACCGTTATATTGTCCCGTCCGCTGAATTATTTAGGCAACTGTAAATTAATTTCGATCACCGAAGAACTTCAATATTTAAATAACGAAACGGCGTGGTTGTTCAGAAACATTAGCTAAAAAGGTAAGTAAATAAACAATTAACTGTTGGTCTGCATTATTCATATTTCCTACCTATACGAATTGCGTTATTTATTCGTTTTATAATTATTTATTCAGCTATACCCAATATATTGGTGATCCTGTGATTTTCGAAAATGAGGTAAGCGGTTTCTCTACATACTTTCCATGTATTAATTGAGTTCTATCTTCATTTGAAGGAGTGGGCTTTGCTTGATACATTTTTTCCGTGTGTGACACATAATTGCAAGAATTACATGTGCATTTCCGCAGCCTAACGACGTATAAGCAACAATTGGGACCTGGACCGCAAACTATTGATAATGTTTGATTTATTAGTGCTAAATTTTATGTAACGAGTTGATGATGATAGTGAATCAACATTTATTGGGCCCAAAACAAATCGGTGGTGCACGTAGGCACCAGACAGGGTGGTTCCCTAGTTACGGGACCCATATGTTCCCAGCAGCTCCTGGCCCCTGTCCGTCAGTGCGAGCTGAATCGGTAGGGCGGGGCTGCATAACAAGGTCTCCCATCGCTCAAGGGGTTGGGGATTGGGGTTGTTGGCGGGAGGGTAGGAGGGGGGGTCTTGATTTCTGTGCACTCTGCCAAAATGGGCGGCAGGGTGCCCTTTTTACTTTTGCAAAAAGCACACAGCGTATCGTGTTCCGCACGGTATATGCTGTTCATCAGTATGGGATGCGCAAGCGCCTGCGCTCGACGCAGGATCGTCTGTTGTTGCATGGTGAGTTTGGGGTGCGGTTCTGGCAGTGTGCACCTTTCCTCTCGGTACATCCGGGTAGCGTGTTTGTATTTGCGCCCAAGCCCAGTGCTCGACCGCAGGCGCCACGCTGCACCGCTCGCGCGTACCGCGTTTCTAGGTCGTTTCTTTCGCCAAGGACGCTCGAACGCAATCATATGGTTAGCATGAATGCGTGCTTTGGAAGCATGGCTCTATGGCCTAGTGGTTACGGCGCTCGCTTTGAGGTCAGGCGTACGCGTGCGGGTAGAAACGTGGTACGGGCGAGCGGCGCATGGTCGGGCTCGTGGTCGGGATCTGCGCTTGGGCGCAAATGGAAACACGCCTCCGGGTAATGTCCCGAAAGCTGGTAACCGGGTGCGTTAGCTCTTCCGGCTCGTGCTCGGCCCGGATTGACATTTCTCGGGCATGGTAGTCGGCGATGGTGTTGCCTGCTACCTGCGAGTGAGCCGGGACCCACACGAGCTCTATGGTTTTTCCCGGAGGCTTGCACTTGGATAGAATGGCTCGGGCCGCGGAGGAGATTACCCCCCTGGGGAAGCTTCCGTAGCCTGTCTTTGAGTCGGTGACCGCAGTGTCCACGCTCGGCTGTGTGAGTGCGAGGGCCACTGCCGCTTATTCGGCAACTGCGGGGTCTGTTGTCTTCAGGGACGCGCTGACGATCAGCCTGTCTCTTGACGTAACCACTACCGCTCCACGGTCACTGCGTTTTCGGAGCGAGACGTCCGCGTAAGGACCCTGGGGTTCTCTTCCAGCTTCTGGGGCATGGCTTTGGCCCGCGCGGTGCGCCTCTCGTCCTCCTTGCCCGGCGTCATGTTACGGGGAAGGGGTTTGGTCTGAATGGTCATCTTTCAGTCTTCCGGAAGGACCGCCTTGATGGGTACTGCCATCCTATCTTGCGTAGGACGGTTCGTCCGTGTTCCGTGTGACTGAGCCGGATTCTCTGATTAGAGAGGTGGGATTCGATGAGCTCATCTACCGTGTTGTGGGCACCCATATCTAGCAGTCTTTTCGTGGACGAGTATATGGGCATGCCCAGTGCTTGCTTCGTTGCCTTACGAAGCATCGTGTTTAGGGTGTCCCTATTCGCCTTCGTCAGCTGGAGATACGGGCTGAGTAGGTAATACGCGACACAACGAACACGCATACCAGGCGCATGACATCGTCTTCTTTAAGGCCTCGGTTTCTGTTAGATAGCCTCCGAAGCATACTAAATATATCTGTTCGGCTGTAGTCTTGATCTTTGTGACGGCGGCGTGTGCCTTCCCGTAGTTCTGAAGCAGTAGCCCGAGAATCCTAATCTGCCGTGTTGGCTTGATGGCCGTTCCATCGATGGTGATGATCACGTTCGGCGGCAGCACCCTCTTTGGTTTTCCCTGTTGTATCATGAGCAGCTCCGATTTCTGTGGAGCGCAGCTCAGTCCGCACGACTTGGCGTACTCGTGCACGGTTGTTGCCGGCCACTGCAAGGCTTCCTCCATCCAGGCAACGGACGCGGCTCGGGCAGTCCACACCATAGTCTCGTCGGCGTAGAACGCGTGGTCCACGCCATCGATTTGCTTGGGTAGATCGGGAAGGGGCAGGAGGGCCAGATTAAAGAGCAGGGGCGACAAGAACAATTCCTGAGGGGTGCCCCTATCGCCGAGCTCGACAGGGTCCGACATCTCCTCCCCTATCCTGATGGTCGTTGTTCGGTTTGACAGAAAATATTTTATGTAGCCGAATTTCTTGTGGCGACACCTGGTCTTGTTCAGACTCTGCAACACGCTTGCGTGGGACACGTTGTCAAACGCTCCCTTCAGGTGGAGGACGAGTATCCCGCGCCACACGTGCATCGTTCCCTGCTTGACGACCAGTTCGTCGAGTTGAATCATCACGTCTCGGGTGCTGAGATGTTGTCTGAAGCCGTACATCGTCTCCGGCATCTGATCCGTTTCTTCGAGATGCTTCTGCAGCGGGCGAAGGACCATGCGTTCCATCATCTTCCCCACGCAGGACGTGAGGGAGATGGGCCGCATGTTGTCTATCGTAAGGGCCTTGCCGGGCTTTGGAATGAAGTGGACCTCGGCGTCCTACCATTCCTTCGGCAACCGCGAGCTCTCCCAGGCTTCGTTCATGTGCTCTAGGAGGCCGCCGGCCACTGCACCGCTCAGGTTACCGAGTAACTTGCAAGTTATGACGTCCCTGCCGGGTGCACTTCTCTTGTTACTTTCATCTATCGCTGTCCACAGTTCCGTTATGGTGAACGGCCGGTCTAGCTCTTCGTTGTCGGGTCCTTCGTACCTGCCGGGCACCAGGTACTGGCCCTTCTCTGTCTTTAGGTACTTCGCCTTCAGGTCTTCCAGCAGCCTGCGGCCATCTGCCTTGTACGTGTTCAATACCTTGGTAAGGTTGCGATTGGTAGCAATTTTGCTACTCAGTGGGTCGATCAGATGCCTCAAGAGATACCACGTCTTTCACGTCGAGAGCTAGCCCTGCAGGCCGCTACAGGTCTTCAGCCAATTTTTCCTTCATAGTTTGGCCACGTGCTCGGCGATGTGTTTGTTCAAGACTGCTATGCGCTTGGCCAGCTTTCTGTTGGGTCTCTCACGCTTCCACCACCACGTTAACGAGTGCCGGGCCGCCTACATGTGGGTCAGTCTGGCGTCCACGTACGGTGTCTGCGACGTCGTTGCCATTTCTTGAGCAAATTTTTGGAGGGCCTTCCCTTCTTCTGGTCCCTCGCCCATTCGGTGTGGGTCTGCTTTCCTTCAGCTTGTCCTGATTCTTCCTCGGACGCCTCTTCTTGTTCTTAGGTAAACTTTTTCACCTTGTCTCAATCCGTGATCCGCGCCGTCCCCAGCACAGATCGATATCGGGAGCCTCGAATCATTATGCCGATCACGCTGTGGTCAGACACCAGGTCCACTTCTTCGCATCTCCAGGAAACGTCTAGCGTGCCCGATAACATCGACAGTTCTGGCACAGTGTCCCTCACGGTACTGTTGCCTCTTCTGGTGGTTACGTCCGGCTCGTTCAAGAGGGCCATCTCGTGATCCTCCATTGCTTTGGCCAACGCTTTTACTATCTTGGGCTGGAACTTATAGCCCCAGGTTGTGTGAGGGGCGTTAAAGTCGCCGAGGATCAAGAGTGGCCTGGTCCCCGCCAACCCTTTCGCCTGGCCCACGATGCGGTCAAATTCGTACTGCCGTTGTGAAGGCCGGCAGTACGCGCTCATTACGAATAGATTGCCTGAGTTGCCAATTTCTCTTGCACGAATTTCGATCAGCGGGTGCTCGCAGCCGCCCTGCGCCGTGACATGTTGAGCTGCCGCCACGTTGCTGCGGACGAGCACCGCCGTTCCGTTCTCCGTGGGGTCCATGTAAGTCACGTAC
Organism: Dermacentor silvarum; assembly: GCF_013339745.2. Taxonomy (NCBI): domain Eukaryota; kingdom Metazoa; phylum Arthropoda; class Arachnida; order Ixodida; family Ixodidae; genus Dermacentor; species Dermacentor silvarum. The sequence continues at coordinate 68,853,317 of NC_051156.1, forward strand.
CCTGGGAGTCTTGGTTTCCCATTTGTTTCCTGCAGAGCAATTACATCGGGCTTGTTTTCTTGCCCATCAATGTGTAGTAGTAGTTCCGCTTCTTTGTTGCGAACCCCGCGGCCAGTTCCATTGGTAAATTACGGTGGTGTCCCCCACGGTATTCTTCTTGTGCTTCTTCCTTGGCTTCTGCATCATTCTTTCCGGACATCTCGAGTCCATTGCGCCTTTTCGTGATCGCGTCTTTGATTCTTTCTGCTCGCTCCTTTTTAAGGAACGCGAAGCGGTTCCTGAACGATGCTGAGGTTGCTTTTAGCGCAAGGCGCTTGTGCTTCACCGATGGCGTGTTAAGCTGACTCTCGACATCTTCGAGTAGGCCGTCCAATTTGCCTAGCCTTTTGTTAATTTGGGAAATTGCGGCCAAAATGGCCGCCAGCTCTCCTTCTCGCGGGATCTGTGTCGTTGCCGTGGTTGCGGTCTCTGCAGGCGCCGCTTCCTCTCCGCTCGCGGGGCTCTCTTAGGCCTCCATCGCCTCTTGATTATTTGATGCAGGTTGCGTGGCCCCAGCCTCTACCGCCATCGGCCCTAGGCGCGGCGAGGGGGGTCCCTCCGCGACACCTTGCGCAAGCCTCCAGCGTCGTTTGCCGTCGTGGTGTTGTTTTGGGGTCTTGTATTTGCTGAGCTGCCATTATTCGCCAGCGTTTCGATCTTATTCATAAACGCCCGTATTTGGGTGTTCTGCTCGTGGATCTCAGCGTCTTGGCGCTCTATGATCCACTTAAGCTCTGTCACGTCGCTACTGTCCTTTTGCGGATTCACTTGTGAGTTAAGGGGTGGGGAGGGGGTGAGGGGTGGGAATTCGGTGTTGCTGGTCTGAGCGACGGGAGACCTGTTGGTCTAGCCCACCTTTTTCTCGGCAATCCCTCGGCGTCCGATTGACACGCTCCGGGACCTCGAACTGGCCCGTGAGCACGAGCGGCGGTTGCCGCTGCCGTTGCCGCCCCCAGATGGTGTCTTCGATCGGGAGCGACTCTGGCGGCCGTTTCCTCCGCCACTGTTGCTGCTGCTGCAGACCGGCGTTTGTGACCTGCCCCGCTGTTTGGAGGCGCTACGGCGGAGTTCGCCAGCAGGACCTGTCTTGTCTTGGTGCCTTCTCCCGGTGTCTTCTTCCTCTGCTCGGCGACTTGCCCAGCGCCGCCGGCGGATGACGTAGGGCATCTTGAAGCGGGCTTTGCAGGCCTTGTCCGCGGTCAGGTGATTGCCTCCGCACAGGCCACACTTCGGGACACATCCGTGGTCTTCGGCGGTGTTGGAGACTCCACACCCTCGGCAGATCGTGTTAGAAGGATCCGGGCACACGTCCAGTCTGCGGCCCACTCTTCCGCACGCATAGCATACTTCATTTTGTTTTCTGTGCAACGTGCACTCCATGAGCAGGTTGTCGTATTTCACGTAATTGCGTACTTTGTGCCCTTCGAAAGCAATCACGACTGATCGGGTCTTACCGATTCGGTTTGCTTGTAGGCCCATTTGGTTATGCTTGTGCGCAACATTGTCCTGAATATGCTGTGCCGCTTACGCTTGGGTGTTGCATTCACCAATGCTTACACGTGTTTGATTGGAATGGCTGATAGCGCCGAGTGTAATGCCTGCGGTGTCGATGAGACTATAGAACACCTACTATGCTACTGTCCATCTTTTCAAAACGAAAGACATGACCTCTGCAACGTTCTCAATAGGCTAGATAGAAGACCGTTCACTTTGAGCAAGATCTTGGGACCATGGCCTCGAATATCACAGCTGCAAAAGGCCACAAAAGCGCTGCTGCGATTTGTAAAAACCACAGGACTGAGTGACCGTCTATGACCCGGACTGATTGATAATCAGTGATAGAACAGAGATCTGTTGCTACGTCGGGGATATCAACAGTGGACTTTCTATTCTTCTCTTAATCTCTCTCTCTCCTTTTTCCTTCCCCCAGTGTAGGATAGCCAACCGGGCTCAGTCCTGGTTAACCTCCCTGCCTTTCATTAAATCATTTTCTCTCTCTCTCTTGTCCTGAATCTCCTGGGCCGTATCCTCGAGCGGGATGCCTCTTATGACGCCCTTCACCGTGCCGTGGGGGGGGGGGCGCTTCATAGGTACTTCGTGCGGCCTGCCGCGTATGTCGATCCTTCCTACGGCACCGTATCGATCGGCGTGCTCTCTCTTGGAGGTGCTCACCACGACGATATTCTGCTAGGAGGTTGGGGCACACGACGAGTTGACTTTATGTAACGAGTTGATCGCACATACCCAGCGCTGGAACATCGTTGTAATCGGTATATCTATCTCAATCCTCCAAATGCGCATTCATATCTCCTACCAATACCACCTGGCCTTATTTCCTGAACTCCTTCATATCGTTTCTAATGCACTCAATAAATTCTTTATTTTTATCTCTCCTATCACTGCCTGTCCGTAGGTGAGCTACTCCCAGCACGTTTTCTTAAATTTTTTACCTTTCCATGTGCCGCTAATTCATAAATGTTACTTACATGTCGCTTTAACCGTTTAGCACTTCATACCTCACCTACTTAGCATGCCTATGCCTACGACACGACCTCAAGTGGCGTCACTTGGCGAAGTACAGAAAAGAGCGTCATCCACGGCTTCTCTCTGAACGCACGACTGATGCCATTTAACAATAGGGGTGTTAAAAAAAAGAAGATCTAAAAGTCCTTGCAACTCCAATATTGTGGGAATAAAATTGTAGTGAGTTCGCACAGTGTGCGAATCATTTGTCTAGTTCTGCCGTCCTTGTTCGTAACGCGCGCAGTAATCAGTGCTCCCTGTATTTATTTTGGTCAGCAGCATTTTGTTTTCAATTGATACGTTTGATTGAACCCGTGGAGGCGCTTGTTATGTGCAATGCGGTCCTATTCTAAAAGTAACACTCTATTGCGCGGCTCTAATTTTGCCGGCGCTCAAGCTGCATACTACACTGGTGTGTAGAAAGGTGACAGCTGTAAAGTCATCTGCTGTAAAAGTGACCGACTGTAGATTTGCTAGAAAGAAAAATTTCCACGTGCTCTATACTCGTGTGTTCCCTCTAACTGTGACCTGATGTGTCCTTCGTAACTCTGTATTGGTGTGAATTGAAGATTTTGTTATGCGATGTATTGCTGTATTACAATATTTTCTGGAGGCTTGTCACCGGTCATACACTTGTATGACCCGAAATTGCGCCTGATTCAACGTGCCGGTGTGAAACCCTAACTGCCGTTTTCCTCGGCAGGCTGCACGGGTACGTGTCATCTTAGCCACACCAAATGTTTAGGCACACAGACAGCGACAGTTTTGAAGCGCGTATACCAAGGCGTAATAGTCATTGCAAAAGTTTGAAGTTTGAAGTTTGAAGTTATTTTCATCAATTCAAGCACACATGTCTTATCCAGTGGTACAGCGGGAAGGGGTGGCGAAAAGGCAACTGAATGCCTGACAATGCGCCAATCCCCGCCCAGACCACAATATTGCGCAACACTCAGCGTGTTACTCTACGTAATACGTAAATGCAGTGAACAAAATAACAAAAATATTGCAAAACACTCAGCCTGGTGCTCTAATACATAAATGCAGTGAAAAAAACAAGAAAAAAAGAGGGAAATAAACTAAGCCGTGGTTTCAACAAGTGATCTAGAACATTACTGCTTATCAAGAGCTTATCGAAAAGAAATTTTCACGGCTGAATTTTAGGGCACAGTACATTTCTGAAAAAAGTATAGAAGATACGCAAGTCGTACACAGAAGAGAAAAGAAAATGTCATGTCTGAAGCGTGAGTAGATAAGCGTGTATCTTTTTTTTTGAAAATTGCTTCTGACCGGCTTTCATCCATTATGCTCATGGCATCCTGTTAGAGTTCACAAACCAAGGAATAAAGTTTTTTTTTTAAAGCAGCCTGTGGCCATAAGTATAGGGCATTGGTATTGCCTTCACCTTTGGACATGAGTTTTCCGCGACAAGCAGTAGAATATGAAATCCATATTGGCGGTGTTCAATGAATTATCGGATTTAACGTGCCAAAACCACCATCTGATTATGAGGCTTATGAGGCATGCAGTATTGGGGGACTCCGGGTTAATTTGGAGCACCTGGGGTTCTTTACCGTGCACTTATATCTAAGTACACGGGTGTTTTCTACATATTGCCGCTGTACTTGAGGACAAAACCATGAAAAAAAAATGCAGCACGCACGCACGCACCCACCCCATACAAACACACACACGCACAGAAGCGGGGGCGCACACTAGTTATACCGAGCGTTTTCTCAAACAGAGTTGCTGATTACTATCGAATAGGACGGTCGCCTTGGACGCACCTTGGTTTCAGAGTCAGCATGAGCATGAGCGTAGTGGAATTCGAATTCATTCTATCCGCAAGAAGCGTTTACTTCCTCATAACCGTACAGCCATTGATGCGGAAAGACCAGCTCTCTGGAGCTTTTTTTTTCTTTCCCCCGCACGGCCGCGGCGATGATGATGATTTATTTGCATCCCCTTTTAAACGGCGCAGTGAGGAATAGTCACTTAGCCTGCTTGATTTAGTTCAGGTACACTGTATGTACGTCTTTTCCAGCGCAGCTCTTAGGCGTCCGTTCCTGCGACGAGAGTCGGCGCCGGCGTAACCGATTTATCGAGCACAGCGAAAGATGAGAGCGAACGCGGCGCGCTGCGGTGGATAAAAGAAAAGCGCCAAGACGGTGAGGCGCGAGGAGAAAAGCGGAGAGGAGGGTGCAGTGGCACCATGAAACGTAAGGCGGAGAAGGGTATGGCGAAAGGGTGACGAGAAAAGCAGAGTGCGGGCGGCGACCAGGCATGCGGCCAACGCAGAAACAAAGCGCTGGCTAGGGGCTTCGGACCCACTGCGCATGCACTAATACGCCTGCGCCGTCCCCGTCAAAGTATATGTAAACTGGTAGCGAAGTTTCCATAGATGCCCACATGTCAAGAAAATGACAACTTGTTGCGGAGAGATTAGATTATGGGGTTTTACGTGCCAAAACCACGATCTGATAATGAGGCACGCCGTAGTAGGGGACTCCGGAAATTTGGATTACCTGGGGTTCTTTAACATGCACCTAAGTCTAAGTACACGGGTGTTTTCGCATTTCGCCCCCATCGAAATGCGGCCACCGTGGCCGGGATTCGAGGCAACTTGTTGCAACCGCCGCCATCTACGTATCGGGGGGACAACTAACAGCAAGCAAAAAATTAAAAAAGAAAAATGACGTCGCAACAGGAAATGACAGTGATGTCAAGATCTTATGCTGCTTGGCACGGATTTAAGCCAGTATACGCAAGCACTTATTTTTCTTTTGAGGCTGAGGCGAGCTTGCGACTCCCCTCAGCTGATGTGCCAGCATGTGATTAAACTATTGGAGTGGCGTATGTCGTAATATGGACATCATTATGCTGTTATTGTCGGCAGTTGCTCTAGTAAGTTCCTTAAGAAGGTGAGCGAATAGTATGGAGATAAATGACACTGCCACAGAGGTTTCAAAAACAAGTTTACTTTTATTCGTTAAGCATAATGCAAATAAAATAATTCGCCAAACAAAACAAATGTTTCAATGAATGAAAAGTACTATGGCCAGAACACAGACGTAATGTATAGCAACTTTTTTTTTTCTTTGACAGTAATTTTTTTTTTTATTCGGGCAAAACAGGTACAATGTTTGCCCGCGAGGTAAGGCAAAAGGAGGGCTTAAATCTCCTGACTAGGCCTTACCTCGCTGGGGCAGCAGAGATAGCGGAATTTGCAAGTTACAAAAGCAGTTTGTAAAACAGACATTTCATAACTACATACAAAACAATCTTTGAAGCACACTGCAGAACACCATTTGCTTGTAAAATAACATACAAACGAGTTAATACTTGATTAACATAAAAGTAACATTTAAAGAATTTAATTATTACATCACTAATGCAACAACCAAGCACCTTTAACACTGAAGAATTCACTGTTGCTTTAACATTTGTACAACGTATCTAGGTCAGAAGAGATAAACATGTTCACTATGAAGTGTTTAAATGGGCGAATAGTTCTACAATCTCTAGCGACATCAACAATGTTAGGGTACGTACTACATAAACGCATGGTTTCATATTCGATAGTTTGCATGCCATAGTTTGTCCTGGGTTTCTTCGCTACTATTGAGGTGTGGCGTAAGCTGTACCCTGTGTTTCTACTGAGGTACCGGTTTGAAAATGTCTCAAAATTGCTGGAGATATCTTTCAACAACCGAATGCAGATCTTTGCTTGGTAAGCGTTTTTAATATTAAGGATATTGTAGCGCATCAGTAGTTTAGAAGATCCTATGTATTGATCAGAAGAATTAAGCAAACGAACAGCTCGCCGTTGTAATACCGCTAGTTTTTCTATATCGGTTTTATTGCCGTTTCCCCATACTAATAAGCCATAGCTAAGATGGGAATGTACCAGCGAAAAGTACAGTTGTCTGACAAGCCTTACAGGCACATAGTACCGGATTCGTTGTAGCAAACCAACTGACCGTGCAACTTTAGTGCGTACCTTATTTATGTGCTCTGTCCAGCTTAAGTTTTTATGAAATATAACTCCTAGGAAAGAATGACTTGACACATGTTCTAGTTGCGATCCACAGTAGTAAAGTTTAACATCGTAACTTATTTCTTTATTCCTTGCATAAAACACCGTAAACTTAGTTTTTTAACACGAAAGTGTTTTATGCCGGGGTCCACCAAGACTTCACTGACGTATTTCCGTCACGGAAATACGTCATAGAACATAATACAAAGAAAGAAACCAGAAGAAAAAGTTCCACAAACATGCAAAATTTGGAAATCGAACCCACGACCTCTCGGTCCGCGACGATAGATCGCCGAGCGTTTAACCCATTGCGCCACAAACGCATTTGCAGAGAGCTACACAGACGCGCCTTATATAAAGCCCAGACCACACGTACGCTTGCAAACGCGCGCAAGCTCGCGTCCGCACGCCCACGCATGCGCAGACGGTGCAGCACGGCTCGTACGCGTCGAAACGCGGTGCGATCTCGGTGATCAGCTCCTCTCAGTTATCGCGCGCCTGGGCTGCCTCGCTGCCTCGCGTCGGCGCGCCTGGCTACGCAGCGACGGCGCGGTACATTCAACTCTCAGTTAAGCAGAATTATATCATGCAAGAAAGTGCTTCTTCTTCACTTTTCGTGCTGATCTAACAGCTCCAAAAAGATAACAATTACGTTTATAGATATCGAAGCATTTTGAAGCACTTTGAAGCATTTTGAAGCATTTTGATACGAAGTGGCGTCTGCCAAGGTGTAAACAAGTGAAGCCAGTGGCGCGCGCTGTCGCGCGTATTTGTGGATGCAAACCGCCATTCCTCGCTAGGCGCGGCAACCGCAAGGCGCGTAGACGCGAGCTTACGCGCGTCCGCAAGCGTACGTGTGGTCTGGGCTTAACACTCCTCCGTGTACCCGCGCTCTTGCTCGGGGCGGTGCCGCCGCCTACGAGCAGAAAAGAGAAGTACTGCATTATGACACTAACGTGCACCGACAGTGAACGCTTCGGTGGTCTCAGCACTACGACGCCTCGATGCCAGCATTCGAAGGGACGCTGGCATCAAGAAGCACTACCAACGCCACCTAGGTGGCGTTCACCGTACTCAGCACAGCGGAGCGTGGCCTCCGCAATTAGCTCTGAAAATGTTTCTGAAGTTGATCGCGGAGGCTGCAATTACGACGCGCTGTACGCGCTGATTTGACTCGGTGACGATTCAGTTACGTGCTTTGTCTTGCGCGTTGTATTAGTGTGTCAGTTACGTGCTTCGTCTTTCGCGTTGTGCTAGCGTGTGCAGCGTAGTGCAGCTTCCATATGCACGACGGTTTCTCATGGTCATCGACGTTGGTAGTCGTGATGGAGGAGACGTGCCACCAGGCGTCAGCGTGGGTGCATCAACGCCTAAGGGCGCTTTAGCCACAAAACACCAATAGACATTATATATCAATGTGCAATAAACATTACACTACTTCTGTGAAGACACGTTTCACTTTCGTGTTCTATACCGATTCCTATATAAGAGGGATCAACCACATTTTTTTTCGCATTTAGACTGAGCTGGTTTAAATGTAGCCATTTGTGAAGTTCTTCTAACCAAGAATTTGCGGCAACTTCTAGTTCCTGAAGGTCAACACCAGAAAAGAAAACATTAGTGTCATCCGCGTACATTATTATTTCATCTGTTAATGGAACGTTTACTATATCATTAATATACACAATAAACAGTAATGGCCCTAAAATCGAACCTTGTGGTACCCCATATTTAATTACGTTTTTTTCCGAAGTGTAACCTTGCAATGAAGTATATTGCAATCGAGATTCAAGGTAACTATTCATAAGTTCTAACGCTGTGCCTCGAACGCCATATACTTGGAGCTAATCTAGAATATTTTATGTTTGATAGAATCAAAAGCCTTGCGAAAATCTAAAAATATACCAATGGTAAGCTTTCTTTCTTCAATATTATTTATAATTGTATCTCTGATTCTTAATAATGCCATTTCGGTTGATTTATTTTTCTGGAAGCCATATTGCTTATCCGAAATAATACCTTTATCCAGCAGAAAACCATTTAGGCGCTTATACATAATACGCTCAGCGACTTTTGAAAATAATGGCAATACAGAAATGGGTCTGTAATTATTGAGGTCGTTGTAATTTCCGCCCTTAAAAATCACAGCAACACGAGCTATCTTCAATTTGTTCAGGAAAAACTCCAGTGGAAAGTATACTGTTACAGATGTGTTCCAACGGACCGCATATTATGTGAGCAGCTGCTTTATTGGGTTGAGCTTTGATGCCGTCCTCACCAGCGGCTGATTTGTGGCTCAAGGAATTGAGAATGGAAAAAATCTCGCTTTCAGATGTAGGTGCAAGAAAAATCGTCTCGCTGACACGATTATCCATGTAACTTTTACAATTTCGATTTGGGAGAAAATCTGATGTAAAAGTTGAAGCACCAGCATTGATAAAATGATTATTAAATAAATTAGCTGCGCTGTTTCCACAAAATTTAACATCATTTACAACAATTTCTGACGGCACATTCTGTGTAGAGGAACCTATTATTTCGCGGTATATGCTCCACATTCTACGACCATCACTCATAGAAGTTTCAAATCGACGTGTGTAGTACTCAGATTTCGCTTTCTTCAGATCACTATTCAGTTTGTTCCTGACTTGTTTAAACTCTTTAAATATTTCAGGGTTACGGGTATTTAAGAATTTAGTGAATAATTTGTCTCTGTGTTGGATGCGCTTATATAGGTGATGATTTACCCATTCCTTTCTAGCTGTTTTATGCTTCACCACAGGGGCGAAAGGAAATGCTTCATTGTATATTTGTTTTACTTTGGATACAAATAGGTCGTATGATGCAGAGGGATTCGCTTGAGCATAACATCAGACCAATTAGCATTGGAAAGCAAAGTTTGAAATAGCCGTATGCTTTGGTTATTTATGACTCGCTTAAAGTAGCGATTTTGATCAGTGCGCACATGAAATGGTAACGCAGCGAAAATCGGCAGATGATCACTTATACCAGAACTGAGCACTCCGGAACATGTTTCATTTTTGTGACCGAAGTAAAACATAAATCAATCAATGTCTTCGAATTCGGTGTTATCCGAGTAGGAATTTCAATAAGGTTATCACAACCATTTGCTAGCATAGTTTCAATGAGTTGGATACTTTCGTTACTTTTTGAAAGTAAGTCAACATTGAAGTCACCAAGAATAATCGAGTGCAATTTCTTCATGTTGGCAAGTTCAAGTACTGAGTCCATATAATCAAGCAGTCCTGTTAGCACACCTTGCGGTGGGCGGTAGACAACAACAATCAGAATATTTCGAGAAATTGCAGCAATACATTCAAAATCATCGGTCATGCTTGTAAATTCCGGCAGTATTACGCAACTATGACATTCGCGAGCATATAAAGATACGCCACCGCCTCGCTTTCTTGAACGATAAATTGAAGTGTGCTTGTAACCCGAGAAGTGTATTACGTCATACTCACCCGCGTACCACGTCTCTGAGAAAGCTAGGAAATCAAAACAACAATTTAGCTGCGACAGATATGTCTCGATATCTACTTGCTTATTTCTTAAACTTTGTGCGTTTATGTGAAACAGTTTAAGCCCCTTTTCATGAAAACAGCTGTTCTTCACTACCAAGTCGTTGAAAGATGTAACATCTTGATAAGGTTCCATGTTTGTAGATGTTGGCGATGCGTTAATCTTAGACGATTTTGTCTAAGTCGCTTTCCGTGGCCAGCCTTATCGCTCGAGCATTCGGCTGCTTGCGCACAAAGATAGTTCCCTGTGAACTCCAAACGAATTGATAGTTCATTTCCCTTGCCTTGTTCTTGGCAAGCCAAAGTAATCGCTTGTTCGCTGCAGTCAGGTTATCAAAGAATTTAATGCCCTGTGTTTTGCTCCTAAGATTTTTTTTCTTTTCGAACCATGCAGTCTTCAGTGTTCTGGTGGAAAAACTAATAAGAACGACAGGGTCTCTACCCTCTTTTGAACGTAGACGGTGAATTCCGTCAATATCTTTTTCAGATAATGGCGGCAAGTCAAGCTGCGCGGCAATCTTATTTATTTCTGTTATCAGATTTTCGCCATCCCGTTGAGCCAAACCGTGAATTTCCATATTCTGTCTGCGGTTGTACTGTTCGAGAGCGTTAACTTCTTGTTTTAACTCTGACAGCATTGTCACATCTTGCGACTCTTCAACAGCCTCCATTCGGCGGCGTAATTGACCGATACCTTGTTCCTGCCGATTTACAGCGTCTTTAAGGTTATCGTAGGTATCAGACAAATGCTGCACCGACCTTTCGATGTTCTGCACAGTTTCTTTCAAGCCCATCAGTTTATCCAACTTTGCCTCTAGGGTTTGCATTTGTGACAGTTTTTTGTTTATTTCAGCAAGCTCACTTTGAAGGTTCACAGATTGGCCCGCTGTGTCAGAGTTCTCTACAGAAAGCTTACATGTAGGACATCTAAGTGACTTCTTGGTCGCATCTTTCATCATCTTAAACGACCTAGCAGTGATGCCGCTACATTTTCCGACATGGAAGTCACCGCGGCAGTCAACACATTGCATGACGACATCATCCTCACTAAACACTGTGTGACAAAAGGAACAGGCCTCTGCAGTCATTTTTGCTCAAGAGAAACGATTGACATGAAAAAAGCAACCAAAGCAGCGGTCAAGGCAGCAGCAGCAGCAGCGGGAATAGCGAGTAAAATATATGAATGCAAATCAATATTGCAGACAATTTTCACTAACCTGCAAAAATTTCAGTCGTGCATTTAGACGCGATTCAACCACGTCAATCGCCACTGCTGCTGCCCGAATGAGTCCGTTGGCCAAGCGTCGATCCTTTTGTAGGCTCCGTCAGTAGTAAGGGTCACGTGTCTCGGCGATCCTTGGTGGCAGCAGCTTGTTGTGACGTAATCTTGTCCGACAGCGCCCAGCGTCAAGCGATGATGAACTGCAAAAATTTCAGTCGTGCATTTAGACGCGATTCAACCACGCCAACCGCCACTGCTGCTGCCCGAATGAGTCCGTTGGCCAAGCGTCGATCCTTTTGTAGGCTCCGTCAGTAGTAAGGGTCACGTGTCTCGGCGATCCTTGGTGGCAGCAGCTTGTTGTGACGTAATCTTGTCCGACAGCGCCCAGCGTCAAGCGAGGATGAACTGCAAAAATTTCAGTCGTGCATTTAGACGCGATTCAACCACGCTAACCGCCACTGCTGCTGCCCGAATTTGGCACATATGGCACATATGCGAACCGTTTCACAGAATCATTCGCAATTCCGTACGACACCACGTATTCATAGCTAACAGTTATCAGAAAAGACAACATTGCCCCACATTATCATTTAAAGCACATTCGACTTACTAATTTTCCTGCCAGTCGGACACTCAGAGCCTGCTTTACGAAGAGTGAACGAACATGGCGCGTCGTTTCTTCGCGGAGCATTCAGCATTTATCGTCACGACGAGACACGGCGCGTCGGATTCCGCAGCGTGAACTTGCACGATAACAAAAAGCCTGCACTTACACCTTTCGCCAATAAATGCCGCGCGCTTGGACCGGCAAAATTTGAAGTGAAGCGCGTGCCACACTTTGAACAAACACGCAAGGAAATAACAACAAAAAAATTTGGAGGACGCCTAAGCTTCGCCTATAAGAGTGGAACGCGATAGAATTCAAAGGTCCCTGAATGCTTGTCATGCCTACCACCAACTGCAGCTTTCTTTTTTCCACACCTTCGCCACTGCCGTTTTAGGCTGCAGTAGGGAGCCTACATGGAAGCGTTTGCATGTAGGCTCCCTAGGCTGCCGAGGAGGCGAGCGCCATCCAGATGGTGTTTATGCAAGTAACCTAGGACGCGTCGCTGTATGTATGATAGAAGTGCTGGAAAAGAGGTTTGTGCTTGGATTCCCTCGTAACAGCTTTATGTTTTCTCGTATATACAAATTACAATACGACGCTATCGTGCCTGTGGGTTGCGGCTAAGTCATACTTTACGATTTTCCTGACGCGTTTTACTTTGAGAAATCGAATTAGTTCATTAAAGCCTCTGCGCCAGGTGGATGGCCTGCGTAGTTGGGGTAGTTCGAGATGATTTCCTCCGGCACGGACGCCGGCGCTTACGCCGGATTTTCTACGACACGGGGCCCTTGATGCAACGGGACCCATGATGCGACTGCTGCGACGGAGAGAACGACGTCATCGATGGTATGCCCGCAGTACGCTGTTGTCGCTTCCGTTCGGTGTCTCGAGTTTGCTCGGCGGCGTGGTTAGCAGCATTCGCCCGCCCATTGCCGCTTCCGATTCTTCAAAATTAAATTGCTTTAAAATTAAATCTGTCTGTTACCTAAGACAATGAATGGCTCGCACCCCCCTAAGCAATGGCTCATACCCCCGTATACGCGGCCTCCCCATTACGATGGAAGAGAAGTGAAATTCCGCGCTGAAATGATTAGCAGAAACGCAGCAAGCAGTGGAACCAGACGACGACTACGAACGCAGGAGCAGTGGCACGAGCGCGTGCCGAGCACGAGTACGAGCGCGAACCGTGGGGCGCCAACGAGCCAGCTGCGGTAGGGAGCCTACATGCCACATGTAGGCTCCCTAAGCTGCGGAAGAAGACGACGACGCTGGAGCCAATGCTGATGATGATAGTATTTTGCGTATAGGGACGCCACCCAAATGTATGCCTTATAACAATCTTCGCTTTAAAAATTCACACGAAACCGCAGTGTCGAAGAGAGCAACGCCCTTCCGCAATAATAGCTGGCGTTCGCAGTCTTGCCAAGTCTTGCGCCACAATCACTGGTTGGTAGGGGTAGCCGAGAACGAACTAATCAATTGTGAAATAAAGAAAATTAACATTTGTTGTTTTAGCACAGCAAAAATATTTCAATTGGAATGTTTACTCGTATGGCAGTATTTTGATTAAACGAGAGCAGCATTCTGGGCTAGTTGTAATCCGTTACTAAAGTATTATCGCGCAACAAAAATACATGGACGGGAGAGAAGAACACACACACCAAGCGCTTGGTCTGTGTGTTCTTTTCTCCCGTCCATTTCTTTTTGTTGCGCAATAATACTTTCGTAATTTGATTAAGCATGTTTGAAGATTTCTTTGTTTTTTAATTCACAAAGGTTTTCTAGTTTTAGTGTTTGTCCCCCCTTACCTAGTCGCCCTTCAATCTTGCACCATTAATTGATATCTCTGCCAATAGTTATTGACACGCTTTTCCTTCCAAGGTTCGCCACATATTCAGATGGACCTTGCCCTCGCCGTTAGAAAAATAGCTCCGCGCAAGCCACGCGTTCCAGTGTTTACGCTTTCTTTCCGAACAATGAGCGACGCAGCTGGTAAACGAGAGTAACTCTAGCCCGAGGAGAGGTTCAGTGCCGCCGCCGAGAGCACCCTGTTGTTCAGGGAAAAAAAGAAAGCTTGACACCCGCGCTAAAAATTCGCATTAGAGAGTGTCGTAATCGGTGATACTTTTCTTTTTATTCCAGCATTTTTGTATACCTCTCAATAACAGTTTTTTTATTTCTAAGAAGTTTTGTATCTACCTTGTATTGCTACCCATACTTGTAACGGATCCGGTCGCATCAATTTCTTCCTTGCCTTTCTTCCACCGATACTCCAAACATCTATTGCTTATCTCAACTATTGAACGGTTGGTGCTTCCGTACACTTTAAATCCATGCGCTTCTGGTAGGCGTACGTTACCTATGGTTCTCACTGGGTGAATCCATTCGCATTCCATAAGAATGAGCTCCGTGGACTCCGGATTTTCGCTGCAGCATACATTCCTCATCTAGTTGCGAATACTTGCTCCGGTATGTTTTTGTATTTTGGTAACCAGCTCGTGCCTCAAATAGTAAGGCACTTCCCTTCATTTTATCCTACAGATGTTCCCTTCTAATTTATTTATTCTCCGTCTTCTAAATCTTCATGGTCTTTTTTGTTTCTATTCTTTGCATCCAGTTCTCTGTCTCTGTTTCTCTTTCTGATACATCCTCGTAGTCTATTGACACTTTTAATTTCCCTGTACTTGGTTGCCAAATTTCTTGACCTCTTTCTCCATTCTGTGTTAAGCGCTTTTCAGACACAGAAACTTGTTCCCTTTAGCTGCCCATTAATTTGGTCCATGCCGCCGAGTTTTTCTTCAAAATTGATTTTGCTCTGCGCTTCTATGGCTTCAAACGAGGCCCAACCCATGTTACCCTGCGCTGCCTCATTTGTGGTTTTGCCGTAGGCTCCCTAATCCAACCGTCCTACCGATGTTTGGTTAACATTCAGCCTCGACAAGATATTCGATTTTAAGCACAGAGTGGCATTTGCGAACGTTAGCGCTGGCACCATTACTCTTTTCCAGATTCCACGCGCCACCTAATGTTTGTACTGGTGCCAAAGTGCTTTATGTTTCATCATTGCTGCTTTCCGCTTCCCCTGTATTTTTACGCGGAAGTGTTAAGGGTCCCATGTCACAGGAAATCCGGTGTCGGCGGCGTTGTCCGTCAGAAATATGTCGCAGTTTCGCCCGAATGGCGAAGCATCAATTGTGACAAATAAATTAGTAGACAACTGTACGAGAAGTAAACAAATAATGGGGTTTTACGTGCCAAAACCACGACCTGATTATGAGGCACGCCATAGTGGGGGACTCCGGAATAATTTGGACCACCTGGGATTCTTTAATGTACACCTAAATCTAAGTACATGGGTCTTTTTGGATTTCGAACACATCGGAATGCGGCCGCCGTTGTCGGTATTTGATCACGCATAGCTATTCTAAGTAAGGATATCAATTTATCGGCCGTATGAGCTTCCAAACATTCGCTTCCTAACTAAATTAACAAGCACGGAGTCTTGGGCGCACAGGTAAACATGAACGCATCACGCTCGATGACCGTGGAAAACCGCTTTCAAACGCTGCAGTCAGTAATCGCGGCAGTAGCAGCCAGTGAAATGACCTTTGCTGTGTCTTACTTCACCGCGAGCTAAACGTCGAAATCACAGCGCCTAATAAGCTAACGGCACTCGGCGTAGTTTGCCCACATCGCAGATCGCTTTGAAGATGAGGCCGGCGAAGGCGCGCACTTTGCCTACGTCGCAGATCGCTGTCAAGATACGGCGCCCGCACGGCCGCGCCGTAAGCAGAAACCGAGTTCAGTAATTTCGTCACTTTTATTTCTCTTTGGTGCAGTCACAAAGCGGTCATGCATGCTTGCAGAGATGTGCAGAGACGGTGACGATTGCCGTTGCTTTTGTTGGCAGCTGGGCACGCACGCACGGTTGCTCTCATTTTGACTCCCAAGGAGTGGCATCAGCACTGTCAACACAGAAAGAACACATGCATTAGGCACGAATAAGCCAATAAAGTTAATTAACGATGTAAATACTACATATGGGCATAATGCTTTATGAAATATTTAATGTATATGATACCTTATTCAATTCAGATGTTAGAGTCATGGCAACTCATTGCATTAGAGAGCAAGGTATATTTTCACTGCTCATGAGAAATCGCTCGTACAAACTGCTGCGCGAAGTGAGCCCAGATCACGGTAACCAGTGATTGTCTTGGAACCAGCAGCACGAGCGTAAGAATTAGCGGTACATGCCTCATCAAAGCAAATCTTGTTTCTCGTCGGGCGAATGCCCCGCCGCAGCTAAAGTAAGCTCACACCGATGGCCGGCTACTAGACGAAGCCAAGATTCTTGGCAGGAAGAGTGACGCAGGAAGAATGTGCAAGGCGGGAATTACTTTAAAGCATGCTTGGATATTGTGAACCTAGAAAGCATGGCCAAGCAAACAAGCAAAACGCGCACGTCTCGGGCAGCTGCTTTCCAATCTGCCGCTTAGCGACGCACGCGATGACCGCAGCTTGCATTAAATACGGATGGCCACCGCACAAAAGACAAGTAGCGCGCGGGCCCTTCTGTTGCCTGTGCAACTAGCAATTTAAGTTGCAGCGTTTGGAAAAGGGATATAATTCTCTTGAGCTCGTCCTTGCCGATAGCGAGTGAACGAACAGCACAATCAATTAAATTCGGGGGTTTTACGTGCCAAAACCACGATACCAATATGAGACACGCTGTAATGGAGGGTCTCAGGAACAATTTTGATCGCCAGGGGTTCTTTAACGTTCACAAAAATCTAAGTAAACGGTAACAACTGTATTCTTGCAATTCGCCGCCATCGAAATGCGGCCGCCATGGCCGGTAATTGAGCTTGCGTCGTCGAGCTTAGCGGCGCAACACGTATGTATTTACCGCTAAGCTAACACGGCGGATGTCACTGTACGATTAAGCTACGCGACACGTCTAAAACAAATGGCCATGCGCTAAATACAGGCATATTATTACTGCGTTTTTATCGAGCGGTCGTTATATTGCACGCAAATACGAAAGTTCATGACTTACTTGACTCGGCGCACTGCAGTTATCCACGCTTGTCGCCTGTCCTTCTCGTACCACTTCCCCGGAGTTCTGTAGGACTTCACGGACGGCTTTAGACCTTTTGAGGCTGTTGTGGCAATCAACAACACAGCAGTATTGCGTTCCACCTTTCCTGGTTGATGAGGTCGCGCTCGCCATCGCGAAAAGAACGCGTACGATCGCTCGCGCCGTAGAGAACACGGACGCGCGCTGGCCCAGCGACTACCTTCGACACTTCCATCCTTCCTCCAGGGGAGCATTCAGCGCTGGTGTCGCGCAGGCAATCTTTGCGTTGCCTGGACTATTCATCCGGGATCTTCGGCTGGCCCTCGCGAGCTTTCACTCGCATATACAGCGTACGGCGATGTTATCGTGTTGGACTTTACACGGAACACCACGGCGACGACGACGGCAATGGCGACGGCAGAAATGCGTTGGCACGCAGGTCCTACGCGTGGCGCTTAGGCATTACTAAGCTAATAGAATTTTTCAAAGTAAAATTCGTCAGAAAACTCGTAAAATACCACTTACACACAACCTACAGACACGATAGCAACGGATTGTGATTTGAATATACGAGAAAGCATAATTATTTTACGCGGAAACTCACACACAAACCCCTTTTTGCTTGCGATGGCTCACTGCTTGTTGCCTCTATCTTACGGGGGTTTAAGCCATTGCTCTGCCCTGCACGGCCGCCGGGATCGGCCAATCATTGTTTTCTGTCGAGGTTACGCCACGAAGTCCCGGCATGCTAGCCACGGACAGCGACGCTGTAAAAGAAAATGGGGCTGGACCGGCCTTGTAATTAATGCGTAGGGCAGATAACCGGTGGAGCATAAGAGTTACAGAATTGATGCCAAGGAAAGAGAATCACAGTCGATAGCGGCAGAAAGTTAGCTGGGGTTATGACATGAGGTAATTTGCAGGCTCAAGTTGGAATCAGCTGGCGCAACGCTGCCACGTTCCACTTATAAAGGCTAAGCTTAAGGGCTTCGTGTCGCAGAAAATCCGGTGTCGGTGTCCGCCGCCAGTGGCGTTGTCCATCAGATCAAACTCATGCCGAACCACAACCACGCAGGCCCTCCGCATGGCGCAAAGGCGTTACCGAACGGATTGAATTTCTCAAAGTGGAATTCGTCTGGAAATTCGTAAAGTCCAACTTACACACAATCTACAGACAGTATAGCGTGGGAGTGTAATTTCAATATGCGAGAAATTATAATTCTCTTACGCGTAAACTCAAAGTGGACAGGACAGACGCTTCGTCTCTTCCCGCCCGTAATTCTGCTCAACTACACTACATGATACACCAACTGAACCAACAGTCTACACTTCAAACACAAACCCCTTTTTCCTTGCTTACGGGGGTATGAATCATTGATGAGTTACTGCTTAATTGTACCCTCTGCCTTGCGGGGGTAAAAGCTATTGCTAAGCCCCGCACTGCCGCTATCGGGTTCCACTCGAAGCTTAAGCGTCCTCCAAGTTTTTTTCTGATTATCTTGGTAGGTGCTTGAGTAATGGCTTGAGCGTACACAGCGCTACCAAGTGGTGACGGTTGTCGGGAATCGGATTCGACAAAGCTCAAGCGACGCCACGTTCATAAACGTGCACTGAGTGAGCAGCAAAACAATTCTTCCAAGCACTAGATTTTGTCAAACCGCCATAGCCATCCAAGCTGTCAGTCATATTTTACACTGAATTACTCATGGATTCAACAAATGTTGCGTACATATCCTGACTGCAACAAAGGCGCGTTCGTCAAGGGCAGAATTCCTTCAATAAAGCAAACTAGTCTAACCTTTCTACGACTACGACCAACCTTTAGTTAGGCACAAAACAGCAGTTTCGCCATCTCGCGGGATTGCGCGATGATGATTGCGTGACGTACGCAGACAGGACAGATTTTTCAATGGAAGCGTAAAAGACATTCGATTAAATTTATGCTCCAAAGTTTTCGAGTAAGAGTAGTGGAAAAAACGACAAGACGGAAGAACTCGCAAAAAGATACTGACACCGTAGGAAAACTCGTCATTTGTAGCAACAATAAAATTTGGTAGATCTAATGCGAGGCGAATTTGAATGAATGTTCGTACAAATTTATAACAGTGGTCGAGTAGACACAAATATTGTGACAAGACTTCCCTAAACACCAGGTGGCGAAGAGCTAGTACTCGCCTGAATAGTGTGGTCACATATTGGGCCCCATGCGAAGATTGGTAAGTCCCACCCGACCTATTTCTGCGTCTGCGCAGATCTGTGCGGTAAATGTTTTGCACAACAATCGTGCGCTTTGGAATATCGGGTTAGCTCAACGTGGAGGCAGGAGGCGGAAACTGTATGCCACCCATTGAAGGGTTCATGTCATGAAATGACATTCATATCACTTTATGTCACTTGTGACATTAAATGTCATGCCACGCGTATTATGAAAGCGGTGGAGTGATGTGATGAGGCATTGAAGGTAACGAAAAGGCTGGGCCACGCACGCGAAGTAGGCTTATATGGAGTGCGGCGGAACATTTGACCTCGATTTAGACCACGTCATGGCGCTCGGCAAGTAGCGGTGCGAGCGGCGAAAGGAAAAGGTAGGCGAAGCTCTGCTACCTTTGAGAGCATATACAGGGACACTAGACCCAACGACACGCCTGCTCAGGACATGCAACTCACATGTGTTTGGACGCTCTTTATAAGGCTATGACGAAGTAATAGTACGTGCAGTTGATGCTAGTGAAGGACCAAAGAAGTACCAGTGTTGTGTTTGCCGCCTCGATCGCCAAATTATACCGGTATAAACGAGACATAGCTTGTACCGATTATATTTGCACATATTTGGTGTGGCGCCGGCCAAATTTGGCCCAGGGGGCCGGTGTTCGCAAAAATCAAACATTATACAGACAAGTGTCAGTTACGGATATCCGCAACGATCGTTCAAAAACTGAGAATTAAAGTAGCACGCTTATTAAATGCGAAGCATTTTTTGGCGATCCTTTGCCACTTTGACAGTATCTATCTATCTATCTATCTATCTATCTATCTATCTATCTATCTATCTATCTATCTATCTATCTATCTATCTATTTATCTATCTATCTAGCCGCCTACGTCTTGGTGCTCTCATGGTCGTTTCGTTAACTTGGTAGGTAGCAAAATTGGCATAGTATGACGAACGTGAATGGTAGGTCTTGACATGAATATCATGAAATATGTGTCATGTAGGTCATGAAACAGTCGCCTACGTCTTAATGCTGTCATGGTCGTCTCGTTAACGTGGTGTGTACCAAAACTGGCATAGTATGACAAGAGTGTATGACGAAGAAAAATGATAGGTCATGACATGAATATCATGATATGCGTGTCATGTAGGCCATGAAACAGCCGCCAACGTCTTGGTGCTCTCATGGTTGTTCCGTTAACTTGGTCGGCTCCCTCCACTCTGCTTCGCATAACATCGATTCCCACAGGGGGTGGGATCTGCCGGCTTTTTTCCTAAAGTATAGAATTGCTTAGTTGGGAAAGCGAAGGATATTTTGTCGTACTTCATGGCTGAGCTGTATCGCGTGCCAGTTGCACAATATTTCTTTTGAGTAGTGAAGTGTTTTACGCTGACGACTACTTCATTCTGCCGTTTGACTAGGCTACATATATCAGCTTCGACAATTCTTGGTCTGCGTGCCATTAGAACTTGACGGCTCGTGAGCAAAATTTTTATAGTACGCAGTTTGGAGGCCTAATTTCCATATTGATGAGAATACTAGGAAGGTGCAGCAGCGGAATACGGGATAGGACCTGAAAGGAAAACAGCTTCAATAAAACACCAGCTAGCAGATGGTGCATTATGTCGAACTAAGCGGACACCCCTGCGGTAGGTATTTCCGTCGCCTGTGTTTCTAGAACATCTTGGGACTACCTCGTAATAGGTCCTAGTTGTCACGTTTAACCATCTAGAACAGCACAGTCGTTAAAACGGAACGCCGTAGTGGAGGTCTCCAAATTGTTTAAGCGCCAACAGTTTCTTATGGTGCACCTACATCCAAGTACACGGGTGGTTTGTAATTTCTGCCACATCAAAATAAGTCCGCCACTTTCAGGAGTCGAACCCGCGACCTCGTGCACAGCAGCAGGTCGCTACAGCCACTAAGCCAACGCGATGGGTACGGGAGTGTCTAAGCGTGTCATTATAACAGCTAATGCCCAGGACAGCCACTAGCCGGCAAAGAGCGAAAATACAGCACGATAGTCACAGTAGAAAATTTGTGTCTTTTTCTCTTGTTTCACGACCGTACGTTGAAGAGCGACCACTGCGTAGCCGCTCTTCAACGAACCTCTTTCTCGACGACATGGATCACTGTAGATACAAGACCGGGTAGGCACCGCTGTTCAAAGAAGTTCTTTGACGCCGACTTTGACGCAAACTTAGGTAACTAGGTATGTACCACTCGGATTGTGCCACTCTACAATGAGGAAAAAGATCCCTTAAATTTATCAGATGCTGACAGGGAATTAAATGCACGTCACAAGAGTTCGTCAAGGACAGCAAACCGATGAATTAGCAGGCTGTGCCGCAGGTGCGCCGGCTTTGAGCTGCTTTCAGTGAACGCCTTCAAGGCCAGCGCTTTATCGAGCTGCGGCACGAATGCACTGGTTATGTGTCGCTCTTCAATGAATCACTGGCTTACTTGGGTCACTGAGTATGCGCCACAGAGTGTGCGGGAAGCGAGGAAACATTTTCAGCGTTCGCAGGCACCAGCGCGCCACGCTTGCCATCTGGGAGGCCACGCGTGGACCTCTCGGCAGTTCCATTAGATGGCGTATCGTGTCCAGACAGAAACGCGACAGAGGAGCGCCGTTGCCGCACAACGCGCTTCTCAACGTCCCCACGGATCGGCGCGCCATGCATTTCGGAGGCCACGCAAAGGCTTCGCCGTGGTGGCGCTACATGGTTACATATGGCGCCCAGTGTTTTTAAGTAAGCGGGAAAGAGTATTCCTGCTGCAGTACACGCCTGATACACAACTAGTGTCGACGGTGGAAATACGTTGCGTGGCTGTAATACTGATTCAATGCTGACGCATTATCGTCAACAGTCATCGTGAGATGAGTACTGCGGCATTTTTTATAGACTCGTTGCCGATATCGATTGACTCAGTTGAAATTGCTTCCATTGTTAAACGATTTTGATGTAGTTATACTTTGGTTAGGCAGCCTTTATCTAGCGACAGTATCGTTTCTTTTCAGAATTTAGAAGCTCTTGGTCAAAAAATAAAAATAAAAAAGTAGTGCAAGCGATTGCATGAACCTTAGTCTGACGACACCGATCGAAACTGCTTGCGTATCATTTGCATAGAAATTAGTCGGAAGTTGAACAAATGCTCCAGTTAAGGAGTAGTATGCGCCGCGTCTGTGAACGCACAGCTCCGAAACCGTGGTTTCTCTGGCACACTAAAAAGTCTTGTTTAGTGGTTAAACGACTGTAGACTACATTTGCGGCGCGGAAGTTGCTCAATAAGTAGAGCACAGCAACAACTGAGGTTTTACTGGTCTTGCTCAAGCGGGAGAAGTTAGCATCGTCTTCATTAAGAGGCGTTGAGCAATTCGAGAAGTCTGACGCCTCAGAGCCTCGGTAATGGTGCTATAGAAACGGCGCCTTTCCTTCGCAATACACTCTGGAGGAGTTGCTTTGCCTGAAAATCAGGAAGCGGGATGAACTGCAAACGCCTCCGATCACAACCACTCACCACCCTAATATATATATATATATATATATATATATATATATATATATATATATATATATATACGGATCGCGCGCACGGAGTTACGTAGCAGGAGCTTGATCTGGGCGAGTTGGTGTAACATACTTGAAGACAGCGCAAAAGAGACGAGGACAAAAAGAACACAGGTACAACAAACAGGCGCTAACTTCCAACTAACGCTAATTTTCAGCGCCTGTCCGTTGTGCCTGTGTTTTTTTCGTCCTCGTCTCTTTTGCGCTGTTTTTTTCAAGTGAGTTAAACTTGTGTCTGCCTGTTATAACAACCCTGAATTCCCCAACCCTTTAAACATAACTTAAAAATTGTTCCGAAAACGCATGCCATTCAGCTCGCTTGCAATTCGTTCAGTTCGCTATCCCTGTAAAAGCGAACTGAACAAACCGGCAATCTGGAGCACCTCGGCGGCCACACTTGCATATAGACTTGCATATCTCGAAGCTATACAGCTATTTTCGCCCGCCCGCAAAATAGCCTGTTCAATATACTTGTCATGGAAGTAGCCGCGCCATTAGCGCTACTTCAGTAACCTGTTCGCTTCCCTTGTGTACCCGGCTTACCGAAATTAAGTTGCTGGAGAGGCCGTGCAATATACTATACCTGTGCTGCTTTCGGATGCCGCTTCAAAGAGCACCTTGATGAGTTATTACACGAGTTATGAGCCTAGGTGTCGTGTATGAACCTATGAACCTAGGTGTTAGCTATTCACATGGCTATTTAAAGCTAGCACGCCGTTCCTATACGGCCTCACTGCGAAGCCAGGTTACTTGCGGCGACAATGTGGAAACTTGGTAGGTGATGATCATTGTATTATTCGACTGCATGAACGGAGCAGGTACAACCGACGCATATATGTGCAAGAGGAGGAGGAGGAATGAACATTTATTGCTAGAAACAGCGAGAAAGTGTTCTTTCTTCGCCCTAGGTGGGCGGCTCTCTCAGTCCAGAAAGCCGTTGGCTAATGCCGCAGCCCGGGCCCGGTCCACCAGACTTCGCTGATCCTCCAGGTTCTGTGCCGTTAACATTGCCTCCCACGTTTCTTCGTGACTCGCCATCCAGGCCCCGCGAAATTGAATGTTCAGCAAAAATGTAGAAAACCGTCGCTATAACTGCTGAGTGGGGTATTCTTTTTAAATACGAAATAATTACATGGTCCATGAAGCAAAAAACCCGGCGTTAACATTCGATCGTACGAAAACGCATATGACCAAGTGGTGACGCCATGCTTGACACGATGACGAAACTTGATTACGTCATCAATTCAAACGTCGCGCGATGTTGTCATTACACTAAAGGCCGCGTAATAACTTCATCACGTCAAACGTTACGTTCCGTGACAACAGCCTCTTCGCGTCACAATATGGCCTGATGACGTCATCTGATGCCTCTTGGAGAAGCAGCACTGTGTGTACTTCCCGCTCCTTTGCAATGTCTCCGAGATCGACCATTGATAACGAAACGTGATTACGTCATTGCCTCAAACGTCGCGTGATGACGTCATCACAACAAAGGCCACGTGTTGACATCATCACTTCAAATATTACGTTACGTGATAACGGCATCGTCACATCACGATATCGCCTGATGACGTCATGTGATGCCTCTTGGAGGAGCAGCACAATGTGCGTTTCCCGCTTTATGCTAAGCGTCAGCCTTTCGCCAAAGGCGCTGAGTCTCAATGACAGGGCCGAGGCCACGAAAAATCAATCTATCTGGCCCCCAACATCCGCGAGCATATCCCCAGAAGCATGCTTTTCGGGGGTACTGCTCGGCAACTGTGTATAGTATGTTGGGGAGGTTACCGTATCTTGTTTGAAGAGTCTTTGCGCGAGCTTTGCGACGACCGGCATGATGTTCCGGGTGCATGCAGCCGCCATCCCCAGAAGCATGCACCCGGAACATCATGCCGGTCGTCGCAAAGCTCGCGCAAAGACTCTTCAAACAAGATACGGTAACCTCCCCAACATACTATACACAGTTGCCGAGCAGTACCCCCGAAAAGCAGCCATGGCAGTCAGTGTTGTCGACCATAACCTTCAAGAGGTGGTCTCGATGACGGTCCGCACTGCCAACACCCTCGAAGCGGAGGAGACAGCCATCGCCTTAGCCATCGCCTCTAGTCAAACAAAAGAACACGCTACAATTATTACCGACTCTCAGGCAGCTTGTCGCAGCTATGCCAGAGGCAGAATATGTTCCATCACCGCCCGACTCCTCAAACAAACCTCTCAATTACCCGACGTTGAAATAGTATGGACTCCAGGACACGAGTCCCTCCGTGGAAATCAGCGTGCGCACGCTGTAGCCCGAGCTCATGCCACCCGGGCGCCACAAGAGAGGGATACGGCCGCATCTATGGAGCCTGTACCTTTACAATACCACGCAATATTAGAACACCACAGATTGAACACACGACAATAGCCACCCCCGCACAAGACCCTCTCACGCGAAGACGCAGTAGCATGGCGACAATTAAAAACCAACACATACCCCCATTTAAGCAGATTACACGCAATACTCCCTGCACTGTACTCGTACAAATGCCCCCTTTGTAACGACTACGCTTCCCTATATCACACCACATGGGCATGCCCCAATATACAGGTAGCCCCGCATATACCCAACCCCACACCCGAGCAGTGGGAGGCCGTGCTGACTAGCTCGGACCCTCGTGACCAGCAACAACTGGTGCGGAGGGCCCGGGAGACAGCAAGAGCCGCAGGAGCCCTGGAGTGAGGGCACCTCCCAACACAAGCAGGAAGACGCCTGCTTGTTTTTTTTTTTTCTCTCTCTTAATAAATGCTTTTCCTCCTCCTCCTCTTCAATGACAGCGACCAACATGCCGTCACGACGGAATAATGCGAGAACGCTCCGTTTACTACTGGTACCACCATACGGTACAACCAAAACATAGTGGCCACCATACGGTGATACCGCATAGTGCCGCAAGGTGGTACTACTGGTACCACTGGTATTATGGATACCGCATGGTGGTACCATTGGTACCGGTACCACTCCGTGGTACCGCCGGAACCATCATTACCAATACAATCGCCAACTTGAGGTGGTACCAACAATGCAGAAACCGTACGTGTCGAGAACCCTTTCAGCTATAAAACTATTAGATGACCGGACGGCGCGCTTTCGCTGCTGTCCCTGCTTGAAGCGGTGTATCACTGCGGCATGGTTTATAGCGAAGCTGTGTACGCGGACCCTGTGCCATTCTTGTCGGACTTTACTAAAAAGGGGCCACGTGACCTAGCGGGAGAGGAGACGAAAAGAGCTCAACAAGCGGAAAGGGATTGGAGTGACCGATTTCCCCCTGTGAGAATGCTGTGAGAGGGTACAGAAGAAAAGTAGAACGGGGAGGGGGTTGTCCTAAGTCGCGCCGTACAATACTCGCGCTAGAGGGGGAGAGTGTGAGGCGCGCCAACGAATGGCGGTATAAGAAAGAAAAAGTACGTCAAGGGAGGAGTGCGGTGTGAGAGAAGTTCGCGCTTGCGTTGGTTGTATATACGGAGCTTTGGCCAAGGACACTTGTCTGGATACGTCGTAGAAAAAGCGTGAGGAACGCGCTAGGAACGCCGTCGCTCGTGGACGCCAGCGCGTCCCATCCCCCGGAAGTAGCGCCATTCACAGCTTCGCTGTTCGACCACCTTCACGGGGTGGAAGGGGCGGCGATTTTTTTTGTTTTTTTTTTGTTGTGACTGCAACGAGTAAAGATAGGATCAACCGATTTCCAAAAGTGAAAAGGTATTGTCGTATTGCGTCGCCGAAGTTACCCATGGATGTTATACTAGCGGAGATAATGGCGATAACAGCTCGCTGCTTGAGCGCAGCAATTGCGGCAAATAGGCTTGCGATGCTGATTGTGGGCCCTAACCTAATTTAAGCGAAATCAATATGAAATATATTGTGCCCCGTGAGTGCCAGTTTGCCTCTACATTCAAGACCATCACTTTAATGTGCTGGTACTCTTAAGCAGAGTTCCAACATAAAACAAAAGTTTGCTGATGTCCCCGGAGGCCCCAGGTGAGCCCACTAATTCTGGGGCACAGCTGTCACCAGTCGCCAAATTAAGTGATGCAGAGTGTGCTGAACACATCTGAAAGCTTTATTTGTAGCTTGAGCAGGATTTATATCATGTATCGCATGCCGACTGAAGGATGCCACGGCACTGGCCGAAGGATATCGTAAATTCTAGTTCATGAACACAGACAAGATACGAGAACGTGCTCAAATAAGCAAAGCGAGGACTTTCTTGTAGTGATGTACTGAATGCACAGCTACATGAGGCAGTGTGCAGCTTTTCTATTCAGCATTTATTAACAAATGTCACTTGAGTAAAAACATACCAACGTACAGAATCGGACAGCTTAAATGCCACTGCCATGGGGGGAGGGCCAGTTAATCCTCTCCTCGGTAGGCACTTACATCAGTAAAGTTTTATCCATTTAAAAGCAAGAAATTATCGATGTGAACTTCGGCAGAGGACCGCGGTACACGCTAGCGCGCACACACACGCTGCAACAAACGGACAACAACGGAAATGCGCGAATATCTCCAAAACAAACAATTTAGTCAGAAAACAGAAAGTGCAATATGTCTCGTTACACGCTACGGCAGGCTTCGGCCACTGCAGGGAAATCAGCTGTGGGTGCTGGTGAACACCACAAAGCAGCTGGCTCGCCGGTGTACACAAGTTGGAACGCCTGATCAGGCGAGTCGGCGCTCCTTTTTTATATCCCTCCGTGCTTAGGAATGTTCGCACTTCTGGTCTAGATCGCAAACATATGCAGTCATGTGCACAGCATGCGTACATGGGCGTTTACATATATCTCGGACACTTTTGCCCCACCATAACCGATCTGAGGTGCCACGACAAGTCCTTATCGAGTCCCTCTTATTTTGCTTCCTCCGCTCCGTAACCGTTGTATCATTGGCCGTGAAATCGAGCGGAGTCGTTGCCTGGCGGACACTGGCTGAACCACGATATTGCGGATGGCGCGTCGCGTTGTCTACTAGTCGCTGCTTGTTCACAGGAGCGCGCAGTACGGCGCACATATCGTTTTCGGTCATTTTGTTCCGTGGCTGTAGCGCATTCGTAAATGCTGGTATGCATTCTTTCAACGATGTAAAGACTCATCTGGTTTTGCGCTGTAGCCCTTTCGCTGCAATAAAATCAGTGACTGCACATTTCGAGCATGTGATTGTTGTGCCTTCCTGTCGTCCCAATAATTTAAATTTTATTCCCCATTGTGGTTCAAACACTTCACAAATAGCATTTGGCATCGTTTTAAACAAATTACGTTGTCGCTGCAATACCTGAGCGCAGCGCCTTAGCCATGCCCTCTAGGGATGTGTCGGTGATCCCGGAATATTTGTGATTACAGGAAATGTAAACGGGGTGGCATTATATCGCTCAGCTGTTGGAAAGAAAACCTTATGCACTCGCATGATATCGGAGGATACAATTGACCGTAGGTGTTGAATTGCATTACTGCCGTTCATTCGTTACGCATCCACCCTTAGCATTCCCTAATGTGCCTCTCTATTATGATATCCCACTACGCAGAAATAATCTTGCTTCCCAAGTGAGTTTTCGTGCTTTGGTGCTGTGATTAGCTGCACCAAAAAAGGAAGGTGAAATAGAATACTACAGGAGGCTCATACGTAACAGTGCACTCGCTAGACACGCGACGGCGTAACACTCAGTTACTGGCGGCTAATATAATGAGCTCTTTGCGTGGTGGTGTTAGTTAGACGGAAAGTAGCAGTCAATTTTCATAAATAACGAAAACAACATAATAAGGTGGGCCTTTAAAATACTGAAAGCTATTTGCATAATTTTCTTGTACGTAATCATGCAAAAACATTATTGTTCTAAATTCCTGCGTTTCACTGCTACACCGCCTAAAAAAACGAAAAAAAACGCGTGTGAAGCCACATAACGAATCTGCTACTGCGCTGTCACTCATAGTAGTGTACTTTGTTTAACTAAAGTTAGTGGCTACCTTGTATTTGATAGAGAATTGAAAAAGAAGGAAGCGCTAGTTCTGCACGCGAACAAGCGACGAAGAAGAGTGATAATAACTGTCTAATTTAAGTTCATTGCACAAGAATATAGACATTTCCGCACAGCGAAAGTACATACAAATTTAAACAAAGACACGCGGGTGCACCTAACATAAAACCACATGTCCATATCGTGCAGGCAATTACGTTGTTAAAACCTTGAAACACGAAAAAACGCTTCAAGAGGAAACAGAGATGAGGATGGTTCCCTGATACATTAGGTCTTATTCTTTTTTACGAAGAAGGCTTCTATTGCGCCACGAGCCGTTTGTATGGCGCTTCTGCCGATCATTTTAGTTTCACAAGATAGCGGCTTACACCCGCAAGATGCAACGTGCGCTACCAAGTGCACAAACTTGTCATCTTCTTTCTTGACTTCTTGCGCATGCATTCCTAATCGGTCATTTACACATCGTTCAGTCTGTCCAACGTACACTTTTGCGCATGACATCGAGATCGAGTAAACAATTCCGTGGAACCCCTTGCAAAGGCAGTTTCATGCTTTTTCTGCCACTCCTGCTTTCTACTATTGCAAATGCACCGGCATAATCACCCAAGCTTTTCCGGCGCTGGAAAAACAAACGGCATTCCGTGCTTGCATTCCGTACCTTCTAGAGATTGTGGGAGATCTTTTCTATATAAGGCACCACTTGTAACTTAATCCGTCGTGACTTTACACTTTTGCAGAAGTGTCTGGCTGCGTAAGTGCAGTAATGACCGAAGAAGGGAAGCCTGCAAGGTTCGAGGGTATTCCTGTGGTATTTCAACCAATTGAAGAAACGAAAACGTTCTGGAGAGTAAACCCAAATGTTGTCGCCTCAGAAATCGTTACGCTAGCAAAGGAGAAAGTAAGCTCTTTCCGAGTGAACCAAGACGGAAGCTTCTCAGTGACTGTGAGTTCTCTCGCATCAGCCAAGAGTTTGTTATCATGTGTGCAAGTAGCTGGCTTACTAGTGAAGCCATTTATTCCGGAGTCATACATACGAAATGTTGGCAAAATCAGACATGTCCCGCTACAATACACATAAGAACAATTAACAGAATATTTAAGAGAGGCAGGAGTGACATCAGCTAGACGCCAGACCCGTTATATACGCCAAGAAGATGGCACTGTGGAATCGCGCCCAGTGAGAAGTGTGATTCTGCAATTCCGCAATGACTGACCAATTCCAGAGCGAGTGTATCTTGGCTTCACTAGTCATCCAGTCGAGGAATATCTGGGGCCAGCCAGGCGCTGCTATAACTGCCAGAGATTTGGTCACTTAGCGAAAAACTGCCGAGGAACAAGGCGCTGCAAAATATGTGCAGAAGACCACGATCACAAAGACTGCAAATCCATAAGACAGCCTAAGTGTGCGAACTGCAACGGACCCCACACTGCATCATTTTCGGGATGCCCGCAGAATAAGGCAGCAGCTCTTCAACATCAACACGACATCATCTATGGTCGCACCCAACAGCGTGGTGCACCGGAACCAAACAAGAATACGATGAAGCCAGCGCAACCACCTCGGCCACAAGTGCCTAAGCATCAGGACGCCTCTATGACATACGCGAAAGTCGCAAGGGGACCACAAAACCGAGGACAAAGTTTTGGGACATCACCAAGCCAACAGCAAGCTCGGCAAGAACCTCAGGAAGGACCTCGTCAAAAGAACAACCGCGTGACTAACATACGACAGAATACCAGCACACCGCAACCAGTAAGTGTAACGAAACAGGGAACCCCCTCAGCGTCTATTGCTGAACTTGTCATTCCAATGTTGTTTTCTGCTTTAAAAGCCATACTTGTCGCAATTCCACAGGCAAATAACCTACCGGAGGTTAAGGCCGTACTGTCGATGGAACAAGTGATATTACAAAACGCTACGTCAGCCACTGCGCAGACGAGGCATGAATAATTGTTATCAAATGTCGCCATATTCCAGTGGAATGCGAATAGTCTTCGCTCTAAGTGTGCGGATTTTAGAAAACTGGTGGCTCAGTTCTCCTTTCCAGTGTTATGTATTACAGAGGCCGGTGTAGACAACGCTTTTCGGCTAGCTAACTACGTTGTTTATACATCCTCTCGATCTTCAGGATTGAGCAGAGCGATGATCTGTGTTCGAAGAGACCTGCCGTCAGCGCTATTAAGTGCTACAGCGTCAGACATCCCAGAATACGTAGCATGCGAAGTTCGGTTTGGCCGAGTAAATATCACTATTGTCAGCGTTTATCTACAGCCTTCTACAAATATTTCATTTTCCACATTGACGGGCCTCTTTCAGAAATACACAAAAAATGTAATATTTTGCGGAGATTTCAATGCACACCATGTCATGTGGGGAAGCGCTTACTGCGACCGTCGTGGAAATGAGCTAGAAAAGGCAATTCAGAAGAGTGGTCTGTGTTTGTTGAATGACGGCTCAGTGACCTTCCTACGGGGTTTTAATTACTCCAGCTGCCTCGATCTAACGCTCTGCTCAAACGATATTGCATGTGGAGCAACATGGAGAACAGACATTGAAACAAGGGGCAGTGATCACTTTCCTATCCTAATACAGCATCCTAGACTACGATTTTTGACTTATCGGCGCTCTGCAAAAATAACAAATTGGCAGGCATTTCGATATCACATTACAAGTCAAGCTGATGCTGTCAGTGATACAGACAGTCTATTATCGCTTATAACAGACAAATTAAATCTTTGTTCAAAATTTGTTAAGATTCCTGATGGCTACGCTGGTGTAGACGCTGAATACGAGAGGCTCAGAGCTATACGACGCAGAGCTGAGAGAAAATATCGACGCACAGGCCTTCTTGAAGATTACCGAGAATGCCAAAAGGTGTATGATCGAATGGGTCGGCAGCTAGAGCGACTAGGTACAAAGCGCTGGCAGGAATTCTGCACTTCACTCACTCCCTTTACACCTGAATCAAAATTATGGAATGTTCTGCGCTCTTTAAGTGGACCAGTAACGCACCAACAGCCATTCAGAGCACTAGCTTTAGTCCAGAAAGTACCGGAAACAACTATAGCAAATGAGTTTTGTCAGCTTATTACTCGCCCAAGTGCAGCAGTAAATACATCTGAATACAGTAATTCTGTCGAAGAAGTCAAAGCAACGATCAATTTTTCTATTAGAAGCGATCATCATGACCTAGATCAACCGTTTTCACTAGAAGAATTAAAGAACGCACTTGTATCGTGTCGCCAGAGGACAGCAGCTGGACCTGACGGAGTCACATATGCTGCCCTGAAAACTTGGGTCCCGTAGCCACAAATACTTTATTAAAATTACTGAATGATGCATGGATATCGGAATGTCTTCCTCCTTCTTGGAAAATTGCGCGAGTAGTTCCGATACTAAAACCGGGTAAAACTCCTTTATCGTTAGATTCTTTCCGCCCTGTAAGCCTGACAAGTTGCGTTTGTAAACTTATGGAAAGATGATTGATGCTAGGCTTCAATGGTGGACAGAATGCACCAACGCACTGCCCGAAAATATGGCGGGCTTCCGCAGGCGCCGGTGTACGATGGATGCAATTTTAGATCTTGTTACATACGTAGATCACGAGAGGAGGTGTGGAAGAGTTACCATTGCAGTGTTTCTAGACATAAAGCGTGCATTTGACACAGCCAGCCACACTCACGTACTGCATGGGTTAATTCAGTTGGGCATAGTTGGCCGAACACTGAGATGGATTGCGGAATTCTTAAGAGACAGGAAAATCTATATTGAAACTGCTGATGGCAAAAGCACAGAGCATAAAGTGAATCAAGGCGTTCCACAAGGTAGTGTACTCAGTCCATTTTTATTTAACTGTGTTATGGCTGAATTACCCCATATCTTGCCTGCTACCTTGAATTATTCACTATATGCAGACGACTTGTGCATATGGACTTCTGACACGAGTACTCAAGCCGTTCAGCAAACGTTACAAGCTGGCCTAACAGTGATTAATGATTTTTTGAAAAGTAGAGGTATGATTATTTCACTTGAGAAAACTGCTGTACTTCCTTTTACAAGGAAGTGCCTCAAGAGATTCCAACTTGTGCTAGACTCTCAGCGTTTGCAACTTGTGCGACAACACAAGTTCTTAGGTATTATTATAGACAGACGGTTATCATGGGCGCCCCAAATAAAAGCATTAGAGGAGAAAGTCAACTCCCTAATCAACATTCTTCGTCGATTTGTTGGAGTGAGATGGGGTAGTTCAACCTCTTCTTTATTACGCATTCACTCGGCGATCATTAGACAAAGAATAGCATACTCTGCTCCTGTACTACATGGAATATCCCGTAATCTAGAGGAAACCATTCAAAGATTAATGGCCAGAAGCCTTCGCATATGTCTTGGTGTTCCCCGTGCATCTGCCAGTGCTTTGGTAATTGCTGAGTCCCGCCAACCAACTTTTCATGCACTAAGATTTACGGAAACTTGTCGTCACTTTTTTCGTTTAGCAACACAACACGCTAATCATCCATTATGCCAAAACCTTCAAGGTAGAACCGGTGCACGCATACATGATGAAATACGGCGGTGCAAAAACTTACTACCTGCTTACGAATACTGGCCTGCATGCGCAACTCATCCCCCATGGCGACTTACAATTCCAGAAATAGTCACTTCAATTCCTGGAGTAGGTCGTAAATGTGATATGCCCGTAGTTGCGATAAAGCAATTAACTTTATCACATCTTTACACTAACTACGTAGATCGCATTCACGTATATACCGATGGATCATGCTGGAAACAAAGCTCTACATCAGCGTTTTATATACCTACATACCAAGAGAAAAAATCTTATAAGCTTTGCCAATTTACAACGTCCACAACGGCAGAACTTTACGCAATACTTTCTGCTTTACGTTACATATGTCAGCATTCAGGACCTCTTCGCTGGGTAATTCTGAGTGATTCGCAACCCTCATTGCTGAGCCTAAATGAAATCAGCTTAGGAAAAAGAAACAGCACATTGGCATATGAAATACAGAAGACATATGCCACAGCGAAAGATCTGCAACATGACATAGCTTTCCAGTGGATTCCAAGTCACTGTGAAATCATAGGAAATGTAACGGCTGATCAAATGGCTCGTGAGGCTCATCAAAAGAATGAATTATCACTAGTTCCTCTAACATTGAGTGACGCGCGTTGTTTATTGAACAAACTATGCGGTAAATTGTCCAAGGAAACTTGGTTCATAAATGATGCGCAGAACTCTCGATTATGTAATATTGATCCCGGAATAGAATTCAATATTCCGTTTAAAATTAACCGATCGGTTGAAACAACAGTACATAGGCTTCGTGTAGGCACTGCCTATACTAAAAGCTTCCTGTATAGGATAAGAAAAACTAATAGTGCTACATGCTCATGTGGAGAGGCTGAAGAAGACATAGAACACCTTCTTCTACGCTGTAAAAAACATGACGCTTCCCGTAAGAAGCTTTCAGAAAAACTACGTGGCTTGGACAGACGACCACTATCCATAGGAAAAATTTTGGGTCCATGGCCTACAGAAAAACAACAAAACATCGCCGCGCGCGCCTTGGTACAATTTTTGCAGGAATCAAAAATATCACAAGAATACTGAGTCGGATATTAGTTATTGCTGGTATTGTTATTATTAGCAGGCACTCTTGATTACATGTTTACTGTGTCTTCGTGTTCATGTGGCATTTGTGTCTGCGCACAAGACTGTTGTAATTAGAGCACGGCATTCAAGAGGGACCTAATTCGCAAGTGCCCAACATCATCTTTGTGAACTTGGTTTTGAGAACATTTATGCTTTGTGAACTCATGTGTTGTGTGTGAACACTTCAGTTTTGTGAGTATTTATGTTATGTGAACTCTTTTGTAGTGCGAACATTTATTTATATTTCAGTTAGGATTTTCTACGTGAACGTTCGTACATGTGTTTTGTGAGTTTTGTGAGTTATATGAGTTTTGACAACATTCTGAGGACAACTATCATGCAAGAGAAGAGGAGTAGCCGGCGCCACATATAGGCACCAACCTCTCCTTAAATACATTTAATTAAAAAAAAAAAAAGGGAAGCCTGCAGCCAATAATTCGCTCAACTAGTTATAGGAGCTAATGTGCATCTGGTGTGGGCACGATTTTTACAGCGCATAATTCATAAAAGGTCAAGCATGCGCAAAAAGTTCAGAAAATATTTGGCGGAACCTCCCTGAACTGGTATTATCCAAGATATACGTAGTGGTATTTAAGGCTTCGGATTCCTTCTGCTGCTGTTGCGAATGTTTTCTACACGTGTTGTTGAAAGCGTAATGTTTGCGTAAGTGTAAGTAATTAAAGAGACAGTTTACGTATATACAGGATGTCCCAGCTAAATTTAGCCAGAGTTTAAAAATATGTCGAAGCACTCTAAGACGACGCGACCAAATGCATGTTGCTGACTATGATATGGAGTAAATCACACTATTTTTTGTATTCTGCTTAATTTCATAATTAGTCAAGATTACTTAACCAACTTCTGACGCAACAAAGTTAGATAAAAATTCCAATTAGAACGTTTTAGAGTGGTTTGCAAAGCGTCCGATTAAACGATTTCTAACTGTCTATCTAATAAGCATTAGTTTTTTCCGCTTACTGGAGATGCGCCCGAAATGCGAATGATTTCTCGGTCGTATAAACTTGAAAATATTCACTTAGTAATTAAATTAGCAAGCACGGTGTCAGCGTGAACAGACAAACATGTACACATCCCACTCGATAACCACGGACACTCGCTGTGAAAACGCTGGCGTAAGTAAGCGCGGCTGCAGTAGCGCGCAAAGTGACCTTCGTGCTGTCTATCGCTTCTACGCAAACTGAGCTACGAGAACACCGCACTACACACGCACAAAAGTTTGAGCCGCCTGCATATCACTTTCAAGATAAGGCACGCGCGACCACGCTCGGCCGCGCAAAGTACGAAGTTGGTCCCAGAGTAAAACACCGCCCCCCGCCTCCCTCCCGCGCGGCCTCCTCGCTTCCCGCCTTGCGCGATCGTCAGTTCCCCAAGTGCGCGGTCGCCAAATACGCAATTGTTCTCGGAGAACAACGCCATCCCCACCCCGCTCCGTCCCTCCCATCCCCCACGGCCTTTCGCGCGACCGAAGACGGGGCGTTTCGTGTCAGCTTCGCTCTCTTGAGCGCCAGATTGAGCCGCGATCTTCAGTTCTCCTCGCGCGCTTTCACTCGCACATATAGCGTATGGCGCGCGGCAACGATTTTATCGCCGTTGGACTTTACACGGAACCTCTGACGACGACTATGGCAGAAATGCGCCTGGAGTGTCCATATAGATGCTATCACAATAAAAGAAAACTCATAGTTTCGCCCGAAAGGCGAAGCATCGGTTGCGATAGCAAAATATCATATCCATACGATGTTAGGATAGTACTTTTATCGGCCGTATCAAATTGTAAGCATTCGCTTGCTAACCAAATTACCAAGCAGGGTGCCAGCTCGCGCAGCAAACATGAACACATCACTCTTGATGACCACGGACACTCGTTGTCAAAACACAGCGTGAGGAAACGCGGCAGAAGCACCAAGGAAGAGGAAGGAGGAACAACTTTATTAAAAACACCAGTCAATGGACGTCGGGAGAGAAATACTTCTCCACCGTCGCCCCTAGCCGTCGGCCGGAATACCTTGAGACACAGCAGCAGCAAGGGCTTGACCGATGATGTCCTGCTGCACGTTGGGGTCTGGGCTGCGGAGCGATGCCTCCCAGGATTCTAGAGTGCGCGAGCTATCATGCTTAGACTGACATGTACACACCATCTGAACCACATTTGCTGCCTCATCACAGAATTTGCACTTTGAACCGAATACTCTTGGATGCCACTTGCTGTAGAGTACGGGGTTTGGAAAAACTCCCGTCTGTAATTTACTCCACATAACCTCATCTTTCTTACTGAGTGCAGCTGTCCGCTGCCGGGCAAATTTGTCGATTTAGTCTGTACACTAGTGTACTGTGATTTGCTGGTATGCGCGCATATCCTCTCTTTTGTTTATAGTTTCGGTGACTTGGGAGGTTCCGGGGGTCGACCGGTAAGTGAGACCTCGGGCGAACGAATGAGCCTCCTGGTTCCCTCTAAGTCCCTGGTGAGCTGGTGCCCAAACGAGCAGAACAAGCTGTCTGGGTCCCCCGTCCCTGTTTAATGTACGGATGGCAGTCTCTGTCACCCTCCCCGATTCGTAATTTCTCACAGCGTTTTTGGAGTCGCTGATGACCACCGTTGTCCCCATTTGGCTGACGGCCAAGGCTATGGCCACTTCCTCAGCTTCAACCGTCTCGACGCCACTGATCGTGCAGCAGGCCATTGGTGTTCCATCTTCTCTAACCGCCATGGCCACATATGCGGCTTTGCTGTCATATTCTGCAGCGTCCGTATATAGGACGTCCTGTCGACTGGTATACCTAGTTTGTAATGCCTCTGCCCTGTCTTTACGTCTGCCGTCGTGAAAGGCAGGGTTCATGTTTCTGGGTAGCGGAGGTATTTTTATCTTGTCCCTGATAGTCTGGGGATGTCTCTTGAGCGCACTTGCTCATGTTTGGGCTCGCAGTCCAATTTCTCTAAAATTTTCCTCCCCGTTTTAGATCCAAGTAGCCTTTGATGCTGCGCGGTAAGAGCAGCCTCAATCAGTTCCTCGAGAGTGTTCGATACCCCTAACCTCATCAGTTTGTCGGTGGACGTGTTCTGGGGGAGTCCTAGAGCGACCTTGACACTTTTCCTAATAATGATTTCGAGTTTGTTCCGTTCTGCACCACTGAGCTTGAGGTAGGGTGCCACGTACACTATCCTGCTGATTACGAAGCCTTGCGCTAGTCTCAGGAGATTCGCCTCCTTCATCCCAGCGTGCCTGTTCGCTATTCGTCTGATGAGACGACACGTCTGATTTGAACTGGCTTCAAACCTAGCAAGCGTTTCATAATTCTTCCGGTTTGCCTGAATCCTCAGCCCGAGGACGCGGATACCGTCGACCGCGGGGATCTCTGCGCCGTTGACGTACAGGTGGATGCCAGCCTCGCGATTTTGGTGAATCCGTCGTTTTCCGGGGGGCATTAGGAACAGTACTTCCGACTTTTCAGCCGAACATCTAAATCCTTTGGGTTTCAGATACTCCTCGATGATGTCAATTGCAATTTGCAGGGAACTTTCTATTTGCCCATCACTGCCCTTGTTCATCAATAATGTTAAGTCATCCGCGTATATGGTGTGGTTTAGATTCTCAATTTCCCCCAACTGTTCGGGGAGTCTCATCATCGCAATGTTGGAGAGGGTATGTGATAAAACCGAGCCCTGCGGCGTCCCCACGTTACCCAGTTCAATGTTCTCTATAGATTCTTCCCCTATCTTGAGAGTGGCTTTCCTGTTGGTAAGAAAGTCCTTGATGTAATGGTACAATTTCTTCCCGACATTGAGTGAGTTCAAATTCTCCAAGATAGACACGTGCCTCACGTTGTCAAATGCCTTTGCCACATCTAACCCCACGATCACTTTCGTGTCTCACGTTTGCTTGTCTATAATCTCACCCTTGAGCTGCAGCACCACGTCACATGCCGACAGCTTTGGTATAAAACCGATCATGGTGTCCGGATACAGTCCATTTTCCTCCATGTACTCATTGAGCCGCGTCTGAACGACGTGCTCCATAAGCTTACCCACGCAGGAGGTCAGCGATATAGGCCTGAGGTTCTCGAAGCCCAGTTTTTTACCCGGCTTGGGAATTAAAATGAGGTCGGCGAGTTTCCACTCCTGCGGTATCGTCCCCTTCTCCCAGCACTCCTGCGTGTACGTTGAGAGCTTGGCTATAGAGCTGTCGTCTAAGTTACGAAGCATTTTGTTGCTTACTCTGTCCGGTCATGCTGCTGACTTAGTCCTTAGGCGATTAATCTCTGCTCTGACCTCAGCCAGGGAGATCGGGGCGTCTAATTCCGAATTCTCTCCCCCTCCGTAGGCCGGGAGGGGTTCAAGTCCGGGGGATTGATGTACCTATTCCTAACTTCTTCTAAGATTTCTTTCTTAGTGCCATCAAATTGATGCGCCATTCTTTCCAGCTGTTGTGTGGACGCTGACTTTGTGCTATCCGGATCTAAGAGGTGGCGAAGAAGTCGCCACGTCCCCACGGTACTCATATTCCTCTCTATCTGATCGCAGACGTTCCCCAATTTCGCTTCGTAAGCGTGATTGCGTGCTCTTCAATTTCCTTGTTTAAAGACGCTATCTGTTTCCTGATATTTCAAGGCAATCTCTTCTGTCGAAGTCAGTCCTCAAGCCATTTCCTTTTGCTCCAGAGATTAACTAATGTCCTGTCTACCGCTTCGTTGTCCCCCTCAGTTTCCACCGCTTCGGTGGCTTCTTTCACAATGCGCACTACGCCATCGCTCCACTCCGCAATATCAGAGATGGGAGCCGGGTCGTCCCTGAGTGCCCTGAAAAAGTCCCAATTTACGGCCTCTACCCTCCGTTCCCGGGGGGTTGCCCGGCCTCCTTCTACCACCACTTCTATGATTTTGTGATCGCTGCCTAAGTCCTCGTTTGCATTGCACCACGTGGCTCTAGTGCCACTCCCCGTCAAAGTGAGGTCGGGTGTCGTGTCACACGTGACAATAGTTGCCTTCCTCGTAGGCTGCATCGGGTCGGTTATTAAATCCAGATTATGAGTTTGTATGTCGTCCCACAATTTCCTGCCCTTGATCGAAGTCTGCTTATAACCCCATGCCGTGTGGTGAGCATTAAAGTCCACCACGATCAACAGCGGGTTGTTCTTAATCTTACGTCGCGTCCTCGCGAAGAGATCCCCGAAGTCGCATTTTCTTTGTCTGGGAGAGCTGTAGACATTTCATACAAACAAGCTACCGTCTCTCTTTCTTCGCGGTATCAGTTCTACGAGAACATAGTCGATTTGTGTACTCCCGGTGTCATGCTGCACCGCCGTGACGTTTCGCCTGACTAGGGTGGCTACCTGCGTGCTTTCGCCCTCGCCTACATAGGATTTGTACCCCGACAATTTTGCCTTTCTGCCGCATTCCTGTAGTGCTATTAGCTCCCAGAAACAGCGAGCGAAGTGGCTTTCGTGTAGTCTATCGCTTCAACGCAAACTCAGCCCAACACACAGCTTGCACGCAACACACAGCCCGCACAAAACTACGAGTCACCGACGCACCTAGACTATGCTCCCAACGCAGATCGCCCTCAAGATACTATACCGCGCGCAGCCGCCACACACGCAGCTGTAGCCGCAGTAGAATGCCGCCCCTTCTCCCCCCCTCCCCTCGATGCCGGAAGACAGGCCGCTTCCAGCCCTCTTCTTCCCTATCGCACGGGCGAGATTGAACCGCGATTGTCGGCTCCCCTCGCACGCTATAACTCGCAAGTACAGCATATAGGGCGCGCGGCGACGGTGTTATCGCCCTTGGACTTTACACGGAACATCACGGCGACGGCCGAAATGCGCCTGGCATGTCCATATAGTTACTATCCCAATAATACCACGTGACATTGCCGCTTGCGTGCCCTGATAGCAGTGCTCCCAAAGGTTCCGCGGCCAACCATTATCGCAGCGCAAGCGATAACAGTTGCTAAAGTAAATCGCACACCCAACGCCTGCGTCGCTGTCCTGTAATGTATAAAAGCCTACGCGCTTGACCCGCAGGTCAGATTCCGACGATCACGGACTGTGCTCGCCACTGTGGTTGTGCTTTGAGTGTAGCCTGTTTCCCGGGGCCCATTTTCGCCCAATAAATAATTAGTTTCACAATAAAGTTTTTCCTACTATGTTCTTCAGAGTCACAATAACGTGACAGTATGCACGCGTGCGCCAGCGTAATCGCTGGCGCGCGCGTGCCTTCTATAAAATACTACACAATTCGCGTCGTGCATGCAAACAGATTGCACTAGGTTCAGTGGCAACAGGCACAATAGATAGAATCAACAATAACCTTCGAGCAAGATCCAATCATGCAGGCACTTCTTGCGCTGAGCGATAACATTAAGTTGTTAGTGTAAGTTGTTAGTGGGTGAGATGCAGTCCCCGAGAAAAGGACAAATAAGCACACGTGTCAATGCCCCCTCTTACAAAGCATCGTCTCGATGCTAAAAAAACGGAAGGAAGAACGAAAGCACGCGTCGTAAAGAAAGATAACAAAGAACTGTGTTCCAGAGTTCGCTATCGTTGGCAGAAAGGGTTAAGGCGCACAATAACTCGTATGATCTCACGCAAGTTGTCGGTGACAAGTGCTTGGACCTCGTACTTCGGCGTGGCCGTCTGACGATCGTATCGGCTGGTGCGCGTATCCAGAATCTCCTCGATGGCAGAGGCTTCCGATGAAAATTCCGCAATGGTCTTCTGTGGGTTGTAAGTTAGTACGGCGAATGGGCCTTGCTTCACTTCCCGCATGGGGAAACGAACTTTATTCTCCTCAGACATTCTCCGGTCAACATGGTGGAACAGACGGGCCAGCTCTTCCGTGTGCATGACAACGTTCTCGTTCGGGAGCTGCGCTCGGGCTTCTAGAAGAGCTTCGGCCCGTTCCTTGCGCACGACGCTCGTAAAGGTCTGAAGGAAGCCGTTGCGAAACAGGTTCCATGTCGTTAGGGTCGACTCTCGCTTATCAAACCAGGTCCTCGCGGAATCTTCCAAGGGGAAGTATACATGGCGCAACTTGTCCTGAGAATCCAAATTGCTGAACGTCGCGACTCTTTCATATGTGTCCATCAAACTTTCAGGGTCTTGTGCCGATGATCCGCGAAAGATCGGTGACTCCCTGGTTTGTTGCAGGACGATCGGAGACCCGGGTGCTGTCATTTCGGCTGCTGGCTGGCGTGGCCTTGATCTTCCTGGAAGTCTCCGGTAGAAGTCCTCTCTCCGGCGGTAATTTTTGCAACCTGCGGCTAGCTCGATTGTCCGTGGCGACGTGGGCGATACTTTCACGGCTTGAGCTTGCAGGGGGTTCCCGTTGCACAACGAATCACCTACACCAGGTGTCACGTTGTAGTTATTATGAAGAACACGGTAGCAAGAACTGTGTATTGCGAAACTAACTATTTAATTGGGCAAACCTGTGCCCAGAAAAACAGGCTGCACTCAAAGCACAACGATCGTCGCAATCTGATCTGCGGGTCAAGCGCCTAGTCTTATACAGATGACTCGAAGAACGTTCCAGCGTAATCGTTGGCACGTGTCTGCCTTCCAGAAAATACTACACAATTCGCGTCGCACATGCATTCAGATAACACAAGGTTCGGTGACAACTGACACATCGCATAGAATCAACAATAACCTCCGAGTAAGTTCCAAATGAGGCAGGTGCGTCCTGCGCTGAGCGATAACCTTAACTTGTTATAGCGGGTGAAATGCAGTCCCCGTGAAAAGGATAAATAGGTACCCGTGTGCTAAGCTATACCTAAATGTATACGGAACCTCATGGCGATGCCGACACTGACGGCGACGACAACGGCAAAAATTTGCTTGGAGTTGCCGTGTAATTGCTATCGCAATAAAAAATAGAAACCCCCGTACGCAAATGTTTCTGTGTGGAGGCATCTTGCAAATACGATGCGTCTTTTTCCGTGTGTATTCATGCCTCCTGCCGGTAGTCATAAGCGCTACGGCTTCTTTGTCTATCTAAGACGAGCCAAACCCACAACCATGCTTTTGTCGCTGCGTAGTTCCGAACGCTTCGCGCTGCAAAATTTTCGCAGTGTCGTTCGTGATCGCTGTTTCCTAGCAGCGCTGTCGTTTGACAAGTCAACGCTCGGCAGTATTTTGTTACCCTTCCGTGTGTCCAGCCACGTAGGCAAACAAGCATGTAGATTAAACGTGCATCTGTATGACGCTAGGGGGCTTTCTCTGGTATCCGTTTGTGAATATTATAAAGTTAGATTATTAGGTGCTCAGAGCTTCTACGCACGTGAAACTATACTTTGTGTATTATCTGAGTGCCTACGTACGCGCCTATATCGGTGAGCAGACTGCCTAGACCATGCAAGTAATCAAAAACGTCCTTCCAGTAGATAATATGCAGCTTGCGTATGCAACCAAATGACGCAGGCTTTCAGCGCCTTCGGTTGTACGTTATCTGCTATGCCCTCAAAGAATGTAAAAGGTCCTTGTCGATATCTCCATACCTTTAGTGAATTACTAGCTCCCGCGAATTGGCGAGCTGCTATCCCTAAATCGAAAATCAGTAGTGCTCGTCCTCTATATTTGAATCACTTTAAGCAAGATGTTATGTTCCACCTACCAAGATATAGCGATTGTGTAGCACCTAACACCTACCTGCCTCTTGCGCAACCTAAATTTTCCCAGCCATCATGAACCCAAACCCCCGTGCCTCTCTTGCGCTCCTACTGCGTAACCGTATTCCACTGGATTGTTTCAGGGGCGACATCCGCACAGTTTTGATTTGCCCGCGCTCGAATTGCATATGTGTGAATCACTTTAGCAGAAGAACGGTAATGTTTAGTAACCAGAGGATGACCTGTAAATTTACCGTGCAGTAATTTCCGGCACAGGAATAAATTTTGCTTCTCAGATTTTCAAGGGGACGTTTCTGCTTATTTTGTTATACAGCATCTGAACGCAAGTTTGCGAATGCGTGTTTTATGCAAGAACGTAGGACCAAAGCGCAAAAGTGGAAGCCAGTGATGACACGTTGCGTCTCGCATATGAGATGTGTAAAAAGAAAATAAAGAAATAATAAATGCGCACAGCAAGCAGCGAAGAAGCGACATTTTGGCAAGATTATTATATTTTATTGTGCGCTTCACATTTCTGGACAGTAAAGCCTATAGGTATGCGAAATACCCTATCATATTGCCGAGAACGGCTATGAGAAATTATTCTGTTTGTAGGCTTCATCCGACGATAGCGTCGCCAAGCGTTCCCTGACGTTATTTCAAACGTTGGAAACGCGAAACCCGTTTCTGCTTTTGGCTGCATCTTGCACTTCGTCAAAATCGATTTTGCTTCTACTTTTGATTTGTGGGTTCGTGATCGTTACGAGGCAGACTGTGAAAATCATAAAAAAACACAGAAAAAGAGAGACGCCACATTATGCTGTCACAAACGGGAACTGTCCTGTCCGCCTACAAGATTCGACAATCTAGATTGTGCGCAATCCTGGAATGTTATACGAAAAGACATAAGGACGCGCATGCTTGCTCAATAACCCCAGAGATTGTAGCTGTACTCAGGAGCGTTTGTTCTGTTGCATTTTCTTTCTGCTTTTGTAGCCGCGAGAATGCAGAACAAAAATTGCAAGCAGCATAAATCCTGCTGCAAGTTGCGATGTCGAA
This sequence comes from Dermacentor silvarum, assembly GCF_013339745.2. Lineage (NCBI taxonomy): Eukaryota > Metazoa > Arthropoda > Arachnida > Ixodida > Ixodidae > Dermacentor > Dermacentor silvarum. Next base: position 68,897,510 of record NC_051156.1, read on the forward strand.
CTTATTATTATTATTATTATTATTATTATTATTATTATTATTATTATTATTATTATTATTATTATTATTGTATTGAAGAAGAACGAGCAGTATGCACTGCTTCGAGAAAGACGACGATGACGAGCCTGGTGCCTGTGTTGCTTTGAACACGTTTTACACATTAGCTCCACCCCACTTAAAGTTAGTTCATTTAGTATGGGTACCAGGCCACCGAGACATCCAACTTAATGAAATAGCTGATTCTTTAGCACGAGCTTCTTTAAAAGGTCCGGCAATATCTGTGCTGCCGGCAACTGGGCATATCACTGCAGCCAGATATAGACAGTTTTCTTTGAGCGAAGACAACAACAGCCTCGCGTTTGGAAATTCTACAGATTTTATACATCTAAATTATTCTTGGAACTGACAGTGGTGTCCTAACCGGCAATTCGAAGTAACATTTACCAGGCTGCGTTGCCGTATTCCACAACTAAATTTTTACTTGCACAGATGTGGTCGGGCGGCATTCCCATTATGCTACCTCTGCAATGAACCAGAATCCATCGATCACTTTTTATTATCGTGTCGGCGTTTTTCTAATCATCGACAACGATGTTTGGAAATCCCACTTCTTAATCTAGGACTGCCTTTAAGCAGTCCAGTTATACTCTCACTTGGAGTCACGGTGTTAGGGTATGGCCACGAGAATGTTTGCCGAGCAATTTATAATTTTCTTTGTGACACAAAAAGATTGCCTTATTAATATTTTCCAATCTTTCAATGATTGATTTAATTATTCTTCAATAAATTATAGATTTAGCAAATTAAAAAAGTAATGTCACAAAATCACAATTATATTAGTGTTAATATTATTATCCAAAATTTACGTCTATCCTTTACTGTATTTATTTATTAAATTCATATTAATATTCCTATCTAGGTAAGGCTGAGTAACTTGGTATAGACTACTTAATTCTTTCATTATAGGTTCGTTTCACATCTTCAATTATTTATTTATTTTCCTTTAATTTTTATTACTTATTTATTTCTAAACTAATTTATTTTAAATTTCTATCATAATACCACCCGGTTCGTGGCCTATCCCCCACAGTGGGTTGTGCCATTGATTGAGGCATCATCATCATCATCATCTGTGTTGCCTGAGCTGTGCAACCTCTCGCTGCAGTACCCTACGCTGTAATTATTTGAACTAGAACGCCTCTCTACATTTGGTGGACGTGCTGGGTCCTTTTCCGACCTGGAACTCCGCAGCCGGACGCTCCCTCCCGTTTCTGCCATGCCTGAGGACGCCGCGCAACCCGATCCTCCCCAGGCATCGCCTGTTGTCTGTTCCGGCGCTCTACGCCAACGCGATCCTCCGGTCTTCAGCGGCACCGACGATCATGACGTCGAGGATTGGCTCTCCTCATACGCCCGAGTGAGTGCGCACAACAAATGAGATGACAAAGGTAAACTGACTAACGTCATCTTCTATCTTTCTGGAGTCGCTCATCTCTGCCTGCGGAATCATGAGTCTAACCTTTCCACCTGGACAGCATTTAATAATTGTTTCAAAGAAGTCTTCGGTCGCCCTGCGGTGCGAAAGCTTCGTGCGGAACGACGAAGCTTGCATGGTCGCGCTCAGCAAAAGGCTGAAAACTTCACCCGTTACATTGAAGATGTCGTTGACCTTTGTCGGCGCATTAACCCCACTAAGCCAGAAAGTGAGAAGATAAAAAATGTCATGAAAGGCATCGAAGATGATGCCTTCCAGATGCCCTTGGCGAAAAATCCTCGAACGGTTGACGAGGTGAGCACCCTGTGCCAGAGCTACGACGAGCTCCGCAAACAACGCCTCACTACGCGCCGAGCTGCCGCGCCGGACGACACGGTATCGGCCCTAACCGACCGTTTCAATGCTGATCCCGCCCACTCCTCGTTCCACGAACAAGTCAAACAATTCGTTCGAGAGGAATTCGCGCGTCAAGTGTCACTTTTGCCTGCTACCCGGTCGGGTGAGTCTTCCTTGTTTCCGGAACTACGTCGGGTCATACACGAACAAGTCAGCGACGCACTACCTCTCGCTCATTAGCCACCTCCAGCGCCGGTTCCGCTCACGTACGCTGCCGTCGTCGCCAGTCCACGACCTCCGCCTGCAGTTTCGCACTACACACCCACAAGCGGCTACTACGCGTCGCCTTCTGCATCTGCAAGCTACATGCCTAGAAGCGACTTCTGCGCGCCTCTTCAGCCCCTACGCCCGGTTCAGCACTGTGCACCCCAGCCTGGGCCCTCTGTTTACAATCCGTGGCGTACCCAAGACGATTGGCCCATCTGCTATGCGTGTGGCTTTGCTGGCCACGTGGCACGATTTTGCCGCCGGCGGGGTTGGTACCCTCCCGATACTGCGAGACCACAAGGGAATGCACCTGACTCCCAGTCCCGCTATGCCCCACCTGTTCCGCACTTAGCTTCCTCGTCTCCTGCTCCTCGAAGTTTCACCACTCGTCGGTCTCCAATCTCGCAGTTGACGTTCCCCTTCCCCCCCCCCCCCTTGTCCGCCGCCCTCCAGGTGTGGAGGAAAACTAGAAGGCGCAGTTCCGGAGGCAAGAACTGCGATCTCATCGAACTGCTCAAGCCCTCGTTTATTCCCTGCGAACATCATTGACGTTTATGCGGAAGGTATCACCGTTCACGCGCTTGTCGCCACAGGTGCCGCGGTGTCAGTGATTTCCGACTAGCTTCGCCGTACGCTCCGAAAGGTCGCGACGCCGTTTTCCTCTATTTCGCTACGTACAGCAAGCGCTGAACCAATTGAGCCTGTAGGAACTTGCACCGTCCGTGTCGCCATACAAGACAGTTTATATCACATTCAGCTTGTTGTTCTTCCCCGCTGCTCTCATGAAACCATTCTAGGATGGGACTTCCTCTCTTCTGATCGCGCAGTTATTGATTGTGCCCGTGCAGAACTTGCGCTGACTCCATTTTGCGGAAGTCTTTCTGAAGATTTGCCTCTTCTGCAAGAGTGTTCGTAGCCGCCGACACCGATATCCCTGCTTTCTCTTCCGCCCTTGTGCCCGTTACCTGTGCTGCTTTTTACGATTCCACAGGTCTCTTCACGCCTTCGAAATTTGCTGCACGCCGTCATCCCCTCTTGCGTCCCTTCGCCCTCCTTCCCATTCGCCAGGGCTCCAGCGCACTTTACGTTTCGAATCAGTTTTCGTGCCCATCAAGATTACACCATGGCGAGTGCCTCGGGCCTGCTGACGAATTTGAGACGAGCTTTCTCTACGTTGTGCCTGATGACTCCTCTTCAGGTTGACGCCATGGCTCTTCCTGTCTGTGCGTCTGAACCAGCATGTGACTATACCGCTCTGGCCGTTTGCTCGGTGTATTGATCCGAACTTCACTCCGAGTCAGCGCGCGCAGATTGTCGACCTCCTTACCCGATTTCGCACTTCTTTTGACCTCCAAGAACAATGTTTAGGACGTACAGCTACAGTCGTTCATCAAATCGACACCGGTAGCCATGTGCCCCTACGGCAGCGTCCATACCCTTTGTCCGCGACGGAGCGCCGTGTCATCGACGAGCACGTAGGCGACATGCTTCAACGCGGCATGATACAGCCGTCCCACAGTCCTTGGGTCTCTCCAGTAGTGCTGGTGAAAAAGAAAGATGGGACAATCCGTTTTTGTGTGCACTATCGACGCCTGAACAAGATAACCCGGAAAGATGTCTATCCTCTCCCCCGTATCGACGACACACTGGACTGCCTCCAAGACGCTGAATTCTTTTCGTCCTTAGACTTACGATCTGGTTATTGGCAAGTCCCGGTGGCTGAGTCAGATCGCCCGAAAACGGCATTCGTTACGCCTGATGGCTTATATGAATTTACCGTGATGCCCTTTGGCCTGCGCAATGTGCCTGCCACATTTGAAAGAATAATGGATAACATCCTCCGCGGCCCTAAATGGCAGACATGCCTTTGTTATCTCGATGACATTGTCATCTTTTCCCCGGACTTTTATTCTCACCTGCTCCGACTCGAACGCGTCCTCACTTGCCTCGCCGATGCTGGATTCCAGCTCAACATCAAGACGTGTCGCTTCACCGCCCGACAACTAGTCATCCTTGGCCAGGTTGTTTCGAAAGATGGTGTGCTTCCTGATCCTACCAAACTCCAAGCAGTCGCCGAATTCGCACGACCAAAGAGCACCAAAGAACTCTACAACTTCATCGGATTGCGCTCATACTTTCGCCGTTTAATCCGCAACATAGCCACCATAATAATGCCTTTGACGCAGCTTCTCGCGGGTAACCATGACCCCTCGGCCTGGTCGCCACTTTGCGATGCCGCATTCACGATGCTGCGTCGTCTTCTAACCTCACCCCCGATTCTCCATCATTTCGATCCAAGCGCAGTGAAGGAAATTCACACGGATGCTAGTGGTGTCGGCATTGGCGCTGTTCTTGCGCAACGAAAGACTGGCTTCGATGAATACGTCGTTGCCTACGCCAGCCGCGCACTGACGAAAGCGGAAGCAAACTATTCCGTTACAGAAAAAGAATGCTTGGCTATCATTTGGGCCATAACTAAATTCCGCCCTTACCTCTACAGCTGCCCATTCCACGTTATAACTGACCATCATGCCCTCTGCTGGCTCTCGTCCTTAAAGGATCCTTCAGGTCGCCTCGCTCGAAAGGCGCTCCGCCGCCAAGAGTACGACATTCAAGTGCTATACCGCTCTGGCCGTAAACATACTGTCACGTAGTAGTGACAGTGAACAAAACAGTCGTAACACTGTGTATGACGAAACTGGATGTTTATTGGGCGAACCTGTGCCCACAAAAGCAAGCTACACTCAAAGCACAACGATAGCGGCGAACACAGTCGGCGATCGTCGAAATCTGATCAGCGGCGAAACGCGTCGGCTTTTATACCTGAGTCATCGAAGGTTCCAGATTAATTCCTGATGCCCGCGGGTCTTCCAGAAAGTTCTAGACAATTCGCGTCGGTCTTACAATCAGATAACATAAGCGTCGGTGAAAACAGCCAACGGAAAGAAGCATCGATAACGTTCTAGAAACTTCCGATACAGGCGCGTCCTGCGCCGAGCGATAACGTTTAACGTTTGTTAGCCGGTGGAAAGCGGCCACCGGTGAAAGATAAACATGTATACGTGTCAATACCGACGTGGATGCCCTGTCCCACTCCCCTGTGTCAGGCCAGCCCAATTTTTCGAAGGTACCAATTTTGCGAGTCCTCCCTTACTGCCACGGACATGCTTTCGGAGCTGCAGAAAGATCGACGGATTGTCTCTATGCTGGCTTTTCTGTCCAACCCCTCAGCGCCTTCTGACTGTACACTGCGTCGCCAAGCACACCACTTCGCTGTTCATGACGGGCTCCTATACCATCGTAACTACCTTTCGGACGGCCGCAAATGGTTACTCGTGGTCCCACGGCAGCTACGTTCAGACATATGTGCAGCGGTTCACGATGACCGGCAATGCGCGCATGCCGGAGTACTAAAAACGTACGAGCGCCTGCAACTCCGTTATTACTGGCGCGGAATGTACCGATTCGTCTGCCGATATGTGCGCTCCTGCCTCGCTCGCCAACGCCGCAAGAATACCCCTTGTTCCTCAGCTGTCCAATTGCAACCTTTGCCTTGCCCAGGACGCGCCTTTGACCGCGTCGGAGTTGATCTTTACGGGCCCCTGCCGAGTACTTCAGACGGCAACCGCCGGGTGATTGTGGCGATAGACCATCTAACGCGTTACGCGAAAACTTCGCCTCTGCCCAGCGCATCTGCGCGTGACGTTGCATGGTTCCTTCTGCGTAACATCATACTTCGCCATGGAACCTCCAGAGAATTGCTCAGCGACAGAGGCCGTGTCTTTCTCTCTGAGGTTATAGAAGCCCTACTCAAGGAATGCCACGTAATTCACCGCACCACTACTGCATACCATTCGCAGACTAATGGGATGGCTGAGCGCTTTAACAGTACTCTTGGCGACATGTTATCCATGTACGTCGCATCTGACCAGACCAACTGGGACCGCGTTCTACCTTTCGTGACGTATGCTTATAACACCGCCACCTAGACCACTACGGGATTTTCCCCGTTCTTTCTTCTTTACGGACGCGAGCCTTCCTGCACAATGGATATCACCCTCCCGTATCGCCTTGACACAACGGAGTCTACTGCCCTGTGCGAAGCTGCTGCACACGCGGAAGAGTGCGGACAGCTTGCCCGCACATTTACTACGGAAGACCAGCACCGACAGAAGCACCGTCGGGATATTCCCGCCTCCCCTGCACCCTATGACCCTGACTCACTAGTCCGGCTTTGGGTTCCCGCCACCAGCCCTGTACTTTCACCCAAACTCGTTTCCAAGTACCAGGGTCCTTACCGTGTGGTCAGTCAAACGACTCCTGTGAACTACTTGAGCCGCCTTCGGATAAGCGCCGCCGAGGGCGCGAAATCGTGCACGTTCAGCGGCTAAAGCCTTACTTCGACCCCCCTGTGCTATCCTGCCCGTAGGTCACCGCCGGGACGGCTCCTTTTCTCTGGGGAGACAATTGTACTGAAGAACGAGCAGTATGCACTGCTTCGAGTAAGACGACGATGACGAGCCTTGTGCCTGTGTTGCCTGAGCTGTGCAACCTCTCGCTGCAGGGCTCTACGCTGTAAATAATTAAACTAGAACGCCTCTCTACATTATTATTATTATTATTATTATTATTATTATTATTATTATTATTATTGTATGAAAGCACACAAAGAGGCAAATAGGGATGAAGCAGGCTGGAAACTGGCACCGAGAGGGGCACAAAGCCTGCCCACTAGCTCTTTCGGGAGGAGGGGATAGAAAAGAGTGTTTTGATATAAGGAGAAAGAGGAGTGAAGAAGAAAGAAACAGCAAGATGAGAGGGCACAAAGACGAAACTAAAGCAAGGCCTAGAGCGAAAAGGAAGAACATAACATACACGCAGGAAACGAAAAACAAAAAATACAGCTCGCACTAACTACAAAAAAGATGTAAAAATACAAAAATAAAAATGTCAAAAGGAATAGGTCGTCGCTTGAAAAGTTCGCACAAGCAGGAAGCCAAGCCAGCTTCTCGCAGAAAAGCAGGGTGTGATGATCTTGGTCGCCGTCTTGAAGCGCAACCACTAGAACACAGGCAATGATCAAGTGTTTTACATTGCAAGCCAAGTAGGCTATAGTTCCTTAGTGGCGACGTCCGCTGCGAAAGGAATGCAGGGCACTCTGCTTGAGCGGCGTCGAGAATCTTTTCACATAAACAACAAAAACCAAGTCAAGAGTTAATTGGCGTTCCGGACCGCAAACAGGTACCTTGTTCACGATGCAGCGTGCATAGGATGTCGTTAGTTTAAGTATGCAGCACATGACGTAATGATGGGGAATAAAGTTTGGGAAAGGTCATCCATCCAGTTCATGGTATCGGGAGTCGACTCTATCAGTCAGCATTGTAGTAATTGCCTCTCCTCACCGATTCATCGTTTGTAGATCACTGATGCGTTGTCCGAGTCGATGACATAGTGCACACTTGTGTAATACTCCACCAGAGCGTTGGAACGAAGGCTGTTCTTATCGACGTCACGCATGTCCTCTTTCAGTCATCTCGAGAAAGTGGCAGCTTAACACCACCAACTGCATAGCGAAGGAGCTACCCATGCTCACTTCATCTGCATGCTGTCCCGAATTAAAAGATGTAGTCTTCCTACATTCTGCAATTACATTCATAGGCCATTCCTCCTTTATGCATTTGACATGACTGGAAACTCACTGTAATGATCACTTATATTGCCGCCAGTTTCGTGATTCGTGGTACGGTGTGCATTCCGAGCAGTCTTGAAAAAATAAAGTAAAGAGAAAACCTGTACATAGTGCTGGTGTAAATAATTTTACAGGTTGGAAAAATGGCATGCACAAGAGCGCGCCTATATGCAGTGCGATTTTCGCTCACTCGAATAAGGCTCACGAAAATGAATCTCATTTTTGCATACAGATCAATTATTGCAGCTCCATTGTGTAGGTGTCCGTAACTCTAAGACGCTACATAGATGTGATGGCTGGTGCCCCCGTCGATTCTTTCGATAACTCCTGTGACCCACGATCCACTAAAAAGTGGTTACCCGATATGTACGTTTTTATCTATATCATTTTGACCTCACCAACATTCTGTTTTAGTTTCAGTATAACTGAAAGCGTGATTGTTCCCCTCCGGCCGAGTGTCCACCCCTGTGGACAACAGGTTACATAATTTTCCAAGTTAACCCAAGCATGATGAGTTGGTATTTTGTGCTTTAACATTTTGAAGCTAGATGCAGGTGACACTATATGTCAAGCGTGTAACTACCTTTCTGCCGCTGCTTCTGGCGAAGATTGGTACTCTGTGTAAGCCGCACGGCTGCATAGTTAGCCGACGACGAAAGAAATATACATTATTATTGCGACCAGCTGATGCACAAATCCACGATTCAAAGGTTGCGCGAGTAACAACCATTGTGATGTTATGTGTGTATCTACTTTTTAGTCAAACAAATGATGCTTCCATTTGAACAAACGGAAGAAATTGCCGCTTTGTCTATATGTATGAAGGCGTTTATTTAAGCACGCACTGGTGCCATTTGATCTACGAAGTGATTTTTAGGGCCGTAAGAGACTGGCTGATAAGAAAAGTGTGTGAGGAAAGGTTCGAGAAATCCCGGTAACGGAGGTGAAACCTTCATTGCCGAGATGAACGAAGCCGTTTGCATCCTTGACTGACTCTATTTCAATACCATGATGAGAGGAGTGAAAATGGCCGCGTTAGATGAACACTAGAAAAAGATGTTAGTAGTGCGGACTTGCTTGATACTATATAGCCAACAAATAAACTAACGTCCCACAGAATTTTAGAGTCTAACACAGCGATAAATAATGTGTGCGAGCGTTCACCCTGTGGACGTCAATGTGCTGGCAGTGAGTCCGTCGATCCCTCTTCACAATGACGGCAGGGTCAAGCGTGTCATGGGCGGGTGGGTGATGGACGGAATATAGGAGCGAACTAGGAGCAGGATAGGCCAGGCACAGTCTGGCCTCGGACAACCTACAGAAGCTGCAGGGCTCCAAATCTTCACGGTCCAAGTGCAGCGGCCCGTGGCCTGCTAAGCAATCGCCAGGCAGGTGCAGTAGCCAGCCAGTAGCTAGGTTTCGGGACTAAAGCGCCGGGAAAACAACTAGAGTAGCGCCATTCGTGTCAGTGTGCAGGCGCGTCCTCTTACGTGCGTTTTGTATAGTTTGGAAATAAAGTTAGTTCAGGTACGAAACCCGTGGAGCATGACGCTTGGCAGGAAAGATGGGCTTGTGCAATTATTCCGCTAGGGCACACCTGGGCAATGCGGTTCGGAGCGGTGTAGTCAGAGAGGTGCGAGATAAAAAAAATGCCAAAAGGTAACGTTGAGTACTAAAATGCAATGCACGTGGAAGCAAGCAGCGTGATTTTTGTCGCCTCTGAAAGTGTATAAATATGCGATATTCAATCAGTCAATATACAGAAGTGCTCGCAGCGTGCTTAGACGCACGACATAAAGCCCCTGAAAAAGAATCCTACTTTTTCAGGGGCTCTAAACTGACAGGTTTATGTCGATGGTGCGGTTACCACTTGTTCACTATTTTAAGGGTACAACGTGTCATGGAAGTGCTTCATGCAAGATTAAGTCAGCAGAGTGCTCGTACAGCTACAAACCATCCCCGCAAGCAAGCAGGGCCGGACGCGAGTGCATCTGCATGCGGACGCACTCAGCGTTGACGCGCTTTATGATGCTCCTGAAAGCAACGCCACCTCACTGGCAATGGACATCCGGGCAAGCTCGGTCGCGTTGAGAAATCTCATGTGTTCAAACGTGACGCACAATGTTTTTAAAAGGTCGAGCAAGCACCATTTTGAATGTCCACTCACTTTTGCGTTGTTTACGTCATGCAACACACCACGCGCGTCGAGGCAACCAACGTTTATAGGCAACGGGGGAGAAGCTCTGGGACGATGGGCGCTGAAGACACAGCAAGCGTGCGCCAGTCGAGTGCCGCCATGTTTGTGGCTCTCGCGTCTGTAGTTTCCTTGTCGACACCACAGAGGCGCTGCTGCAGCTTCTAGGAGAGGAGGCGGAGGCAAACGGCCCAGTTGGCGCTATTTCACTTTTACAGACGATTGCCTTTCTAGGGCTGCCTAAATGTGAAAAACTGTGTCAGTCTGTCTCTTACTCGTTTCAACCGCCCGGCCAAAACAAAGCATGAGGAGAGGAGGCACAGAGAAAGAAAGAAAGGGAGACAGAGAGTGAGAGTAATAAATAAAATTTCTTGGCGAGGTGGGATTCGAACTCGGGTAGCCACGGTCCGAAGGCAAGCGTCATAACTGCATTTATGGGAACCATATGATTGCGCTGTACCAACGATTGTAACAGAACTTGCTATGGGCGAGAGAAAGAGCAAATGAGAGCAAGAGAGAGACATTTAAAGAAAGAGAGAGAGATAGAAAGAGAAACAGAAAGCGAGCAAGAAAGAGAAAGAAATGAATGAAAAATGAAACGCTGCAAATGAAAAAATCAGTGCATTAGAAATGGTGTCAAAGAGACGCTACGCGTTAAAGACAAGCCGACTGAAGCCGCGGCTTTGTAGCCCATTTTCAGTTAACTGTAATAAAATGTCCCAACAGATGGCGCGAGAGCATAGCGAACGCGGGAAATTTGAATTGAGTTTAGCAAAACGTCCATTGCATCCATCATGGAAGGAGTGAGAGGGGAGGGAAAGAGCGTGAGACGTGGGAGGGGTAGAAGAGAGGGTGTTACGTATCAGGGGCAACAGAAGACTATCGTCTTTGACGTCCTTTGCAGCGAAGCAAGCAAATATGCGGCCAAATTTTTTCGGGGAGTTTATTCGGGACCAGTACCCGACGAGCTCTTGCGGCCTCGCACTGCTCGCTTCGGTGCTGCTCCACGAGCTCCATCCAGCATTGCTTGTTCCTTTTACAGGGAAGCTGTTTATGTGGACCCTTTACCGTCGTTGTGGGACTTCGCTAAACAGGGGCCACGTGACCAAGCGGCAGAGGAGAGGAAAAGAATACCTTAACCGGGGGAGAGGGGTTGGAGTGACCCCTTTTAGGGCGAAGCTCCTTATAGCGGCACCCGTTCGTTCCCCTCGTAGTAGGTAGCCACGTATAGTTTTATGAATTGCTCAACAGATGGCGTTGTGTGTCCGTATATGTATGTATACCCATATATACATATATGTATACGTATAGTATAACCGGAAGCCGACTTCCGCTTCCATTTCCACTTCCGGTTCCGGAAGCCAGCTTCCGGCTTCCGGAGAACGCTTACGGCGTTTTATGAAAAAAAAAAATTCCGAAAGTTGTGTCCGTAGCGCGGAATCGAACCAGGGACCCCTCGCTTCCGAACGCGCGGCGCTAACCACTACGCCACGAAGCGCACATAGACACACGCACCACGATGGCAATAAATACCCAACATTAACGAAAGGCCGCGTTTCTAGCGCGTTTCTAACGCGTTTGTGCTAGCGCGTTACGGCCCGTGTAAGAAGCTGGTGTAAGACGCTGTGGCCTCTCCGCCTTACCTTCAACGCGTTTCGAACGCGCTGCCCAAGGCGGTGGCAAGTCAAGTTCAAGTCGAGGAGCGTTTATGAATACGGGGGGGGGGGGTATACTCTCTCAGCAGTCATGTGATGGCGTCGGCAAACGCGGTGCACGTTCCGGCATGTGTAAATGGCTGCGTAAGACGCTCTGGCCGCTCCCCCTTACTAGAGAGTACAGCACGTTTCTAACGCGTTTGTGCTAGCGTCCCCTTAAGCGGGAGATCCGATGATTCCCTCCGGAGCTTCGCCCACTCATCATCATTCACCCCGTGGATATGCTGTGATTTTTTTGTGCCAGTGACGGGTGTAGCGACGGTCCGAGTCCAGCCGGTTTCGAGTCCAGCCGGTTTAAAGCTGTACTGAGAGAGAGGCGTTGTACGTCGTAGCGAGGACAGGTACACAATAGGTGCTCGATGGTTTCCTCGCATATACAGGAGTCGCACATGGGGCTCTCGGCCATACGATGTGAGTAAGCGTTCGTGAACGCCACTCCCAGCCACAAGCGGCACAGCAAGGTTGCTTCGCCGCGGGAAAGGCTGGATGGCAGTTGTAGTCGTAGCAAGGGGTCCAACTTATACAATCGGCAATCGAAGGCACCTGAACTCCATAAAGCTTGTGACGTTTTGCGTGTAAGCAGACGAAGTTCCCTGGCAGTGTCCGTCCTCGCCAAAGGTACGCGTCTGGGTGTCTTCGTGGGCAGATCGGGCAGCCCTGTCAGCAATGTCGTTGCCGATGATGCCACAGTGAGCAGGAATCCACTGGAAGACTCTGCTGTGCCCTGTTTCCAGAGCATGGTGATGTACATCCCTGATGTCGGATATCATCTGCTCGTAAGTTCTGTGATGTAAGGCTGACTTGATACTGTGAAGGGCTGCCTTGGAGTCACAGAATATGACACATTTCTGTGTCGGCTCTTCGATGACGTAGGTCAGAGCTGCATGGAGGGCTGCAAGTTCTGCCGACGTAGGTGTAGTCATATGTGATAATTTGAATTCAACTGCAACTTGCTTGGCTGGAACGACGAATGCGGCAGTTGAGCTGGTAGGTGAGGTCGAGCCGTTGGTATATATATATATATATATATATATATATATATATATATATATATATAGTCAGGATATGTCTGGTGCATTAATAGGAGCGTCAGTTGGTTCAGAGGCAGCGATGGATGATTGGCCTTCTTGGTGATACTGGGAATACTAAAATTCACTTGAAGGTGTCGCAGGCACCACAGGGAAGATGAAGGCTTAGACGCCGGTGTAAAAGATGACGGTATACACTCTTGATGGGCGCTAATCACTTTTGAAAAGGTCGCTTGAGGTCTCTCCGCTGGCAGGGAAGATAAGTGACGGTCGGTGATCCTTGACAGATGACGAATGTCCTCTCTGAGGGAGTCGGAAGCTACGTGTGTCTGGATCGTGTGGTCTCTCGCGATGGCTATTGTTGCTGTTGTTGAGGTGCACCGAGGCAGCCCTAAACACGTGCTTAGGCCTTGACCTTATTCATCTCCAAGTGCGTACAATCCTGTTTAACTAAAAGGCAGACGTGCCATATACTGCTCTCAGACACGCTATGGGTCTCTGGCTGCTGAGGCCAAAGCGTATTTTAATAATTGAATTAGTTTCACGTCACCAACGGTTGCGGAAAACGTGGTCTATCTGCTGGTCTTTTTGCCATTTTGATTCCCACAAGTTAAATTTGGGGGAAAATTTTACCTGCCAATTTAGCGTGCGGCGGCAAGTACCCTTACAAAGATTATCACCACCCTAAAGCAGCGCTTGCATGTAGGCTCCCTAGGATGGGACACGTCGGCGTCCACGGGCGACGGCGTTCCTAGCGCGTTTCTCACGATTTTTCTACGACGTTCCCGGACAAGAGTCCTTGACCATAGCTCCGTATATACAACCAGCGCTAACGCGAACACGTCTGACACCCAACTCCTCAGTTGACCTACTTTTTTAGGGGCGAAGCTCCTTAGGGTGTGGGTCTGTCCCTCCTCTGTAGCATGTAGTAGTAGTAGTCGTCGTCGTAGTAGTAGGTAGCCAGGTCTACTTTTATGAAAAAAAAAATCTGAAAGTTGTGTCCGTCGCACGGAATCGAACCAGGGACCCCTCGCTTCCGAAGCCACGAAGCGCACATGGACACACGCACCACGATGACAATAAATACCCAACATTAACCAAAGACTGCGCGTTTCTAACGCGTTTGTGCTAGCGCGTTACGGCCCGTGTAAGAAGCTGGTGTAAGACGCTGTGGCCTCTCCGCCTTACCCCCGTATTCATAAACGCTCCTCGACTTCAACTTGACTTGCCACCGCTTTGGGCAGCGCGTTCGAAACGCGTTGAAGGCGGTGGCAAGTCAAGTTCAAGTCGAGGAGCGTTTATGAATATGGGGGTTATACTTTCTCAGAAGCCATCTGATGGCGTCGGCAAACGCGGTGCACGTTCCGGCATGTGTAAACGGCTGCGTAAGACGCTGTGGCCTCTCCCCCTTACTAGAGAGTACTGCACGTTTCTAACGCGTTTGTGCTAGCGTCCCCTTAAGCGGGAGATGGTGCAATTATAATGAAGGGCGCTGTTATAAAATAGGAATGACGTCACATATGGCGCGTGTCATTGGTGGAAGTCAATCGTTCGATTTAGTGCGGCGAGACTGGGCGAATTACACGGAAGATTCACGGTTTACCGATGATTCCCTCCGGAGCTTCGCCCACTCATCATCATTCACCCCGTGGATATGCGGTGTTTTTTTAGGGGCGAAGCTCCTAAGGGGGTGGGTCTGTCCCTCCTTTGTAGTAGTAGTAGTCGTCGTAGTAGGTAGCCACGTCTACTTTTATGGAAAAAAAATTCTGAAAGTTGTGTCCGTAGCGCGGAATCGAACCCGCGACCCCTCGCTTCCGAACGCGGGGCGCTAACCACTACGCCACGAATCGCACATCGACACACGCACCACGATGACAATAAATACCCAACATGAACGAAAGACTGCGCGTTTCTAACGCGTTTGTGCTACCACGTTACGGCCCGTGTAAGAAGCTGGTGTAAGACGCTGTGGCCTCTCCGCCTTACCTTCAACGAGTTTCGAACGCGCTGCCCAAGGCGGTGGCAAGTCAAGTTCAAGTCGAGGAGCGTTTATGAATACGGGGGGTATACTCTCTCAGCACTCATGTGATGGCGTCGGCAAACGCGGTGCACGTTCCGGCATGTGTAAATGGCTGCGTAAGACGCTGTGGCCGCTCCCCCTTACTAGAGAGTACTGCACGTTTCTAACTCGTTTGTGCCAGCGTCCCCTTAAGCGGGAGATCCGATGATTCCCTCCGGAGCTTCGCCCACTCATCATCATTCACCCCGTGGATATGCGGTGTTTTTTTTTGCTACACCGCCATTGGTTGGCGTGCCTCACGCTCTCCCCCTTCAGCGACTTACGTCAACCCCCTCCCCGCTCTCCTTTTCATGTGCACCTCTCACAGCATTCGCACAGGAAAAAAATCACAGCATATCTACGGGGTGAATGATGATGAGTGGGCGAAGCTCCGGAGGGAATCATCGGATCTCCCGCTTAAGGGGACGCTGGCACAAACGAGTTAGAAACGTGCAGTACTCTCTAGTAAGGGGGAGCGGCCACAGCGTCTTACGCAGCCATTTACACATGCCGGAACGTGCACCGCGTTTGCCGACGCCATCACATGAGTGCTGAGAGAGTATACCCCCCGTATTCATAAACGCTCCTCGACTTGAACTTGACTTGCCACCGCCTTGGGCAGCGCGTTCGAAACTCGTTGAAGGTAAGGCGGAGAGGCCACAGCGTCTTACACCAGCTTCTTACACGGGCCGTAACGCGCTAGCACAAGCGCGTTAGAAACGCGCTAGAAACGCGGCCTTTCGTTAATGTTGGGTATTTATTGCCATCGTGGTGCGTGTGTCTTTGTGCGCTTCGTGGCGTAGTGGTTAGCGCCGCGCGTTCGGAAGCGAGGGGTCCCTGGTTCGATTCCGCGCTACGGACGCAACTTTCGGAATTTTTTTTTCATAGAACGCCGGAAGCGTTCTCCGGAAGCTGGCTTCCGGAACCGGAAGCGGAACCGGAAGTGGAACCGGAAGCGGAAGTCGGCTTCCGGTTATACTATACGTATACATATATATGTATATATGGGTATACATAGATATACGGAAACACAATTCATAAAACTAGACGTGGCTACCTACTACGACGGGGACGAACGGGTACCACTATAAGGAGCTTCGCCCCTAAAAGCGTTGCGTGCATTAGTACAGTATTTGAAGTGCACCGGCTTAAGAGACCGCCTACAGTGTCCCTGTATATCGTCCCACCTGTACTCAGTGCTCATTCTCTCCCTATTTTTCTCAATTTCCCATATCCCTTACACCTAGTGCAGGGTAGCAAAACGGATGCTCTTCTGGTTGACCTCCCTGCCTTTCCTCTCATTGCTCTCTCTCTCTCTCTCTCTCTTGTAAGCACAGTTTTTATTACAACGCACTACGAAAAACACCCTTTATATAGTCTGTGCAAGTGGAAGGCAACGACAATGCTTAATGCAGTTCACATTCTGTGAATGCTATAGAAAAAATATAAGTTTGATGTGTTAAAATAAAAGGAAAAGGCAACTAGTATATTAAACATGTATGCAGGTTTCGTGTGCGCATAGCTGCAAAACTAAATAAAGAAATTTTATAGATCGCCTGCCAAAATGGGTACATGAGAGCGTGACAAAAAGAAAGCAAGAATGTGCCGCGACTTCTAGCGAAATTGGGAATAAAAATGGCTACTCACCAAATTTGGTGGCAAATAGCGCTCAAAATTTTGGAGTTGTCACCACTCATAGAGTCTCTAAATAAAAAAGTTGTCGCAGTTTCACCTGAAAGGCGAAGCATCAATTGCGATAGCAAATTTGTAGAGAGCTATACGGAGTAATGATATTAGCTTTATCAGCTGTATAAACTTGGACATGCAGCAGCACCGGCTACACGCAGAACTGTTGACGACGCCGTCGGCGTTTTGCCCGCGTTCGCTCAAAATGCGTGCGGCGTTGGTGACCGTTGGCGGAGCCTCTGATGTAAATAGGCACTTGGTGCCGCAGCTAAACGTCGCCTCCCTTCCCTCCCCCTGCCCCCCCTCCCTCCCACGGCCTCTCGCGCGTCGGAAGAAGGCGCGTTTGCTCCACATATATGGTGATTGTAAAGGAGGAAAGAGCCGCCTACTTCTGCAGCCCTTAAGCGAGCACGGCGCAGAACGCGCGTTTGTTCGCCGTGCGTTCACTCCCCGTGAAAGCGCGCGCCCCTCGCGCCCTTTCACTCGCACATACAGCGTTCGGCGGCGCGCGGCGACGATTTCATCTCCATTGACGTCATACGGAACCTCACGGCGACGGCGACACCGACGGCAGAAATCTGCTTTGGAGTGTCCATATAATTGCTATCGCAATAAAACCTAGAGGGAAAAGTGGCGCTAGTGTCTACGGGGGTTCTCCTGAACGTCGCCTCAACCTACATGGGAATGATGGGAAGTACAGGCTTCGGATTGACTTCTGTCTTGAAACTGGTGGCGTTTGCATGCGGCGCAGTAAACGAAGCTGTATTAACTTTATTTATGTTGTGTTTTATATAATGCATAATACATTGAATAAAGTTTGTATGACTTTGAGATTGAAGCATGGTTTACCACCAGGGTATGCATCGTTCTGCCTGATTTAGCGCCATTGAATAATTATTTATTTACTTTCACAACAGCAATAACAACCGTGCATGTGCTTATATAAAAAATACTCATCAAATATTTCTGGAAATAAAAATCTTGTATTATGAGAAAAGTGTTGCGCCTTTGAGAGAAATGTTACAAGTGTCGTCTGCTACGACGCCTGCTCGCTGCGAACGCGGGGAAAGTGAATTTTCTCGCAGATGCACTTGCGAACTCTCTCGCTCTTTCGAAAGGCTGCATCGGCTGTCAAGATTGATGAACGTCTTCGAGTACTTTTAAACAGATCTGCTGCTGTGCTATCTTGGACGCTTGTGGCCTCTTACGAGCATGCTTCACTATATTTTATGTTAATAATCTTTATTTATTTGCACAAAGAGGGGGATCGCCCTGGGTGTCGTGCTAGGCGTGGCAGATAGGTACAAACCCGTACGCGGAGCGCCTGCCAGCCATCCACCCAGGGGAGGGGGGAGGAGGATGAAAACACTGTGGAGGATGGTAGACAAAAGGCAAATTATTGACCAGCTAATTCGGGATCTAGGCCCGGTCACGGAGGCTTCTTGCCACTGTTCTGCACAGCTCCCTAGATGACGCACGGTCCGAAGGGAGGGGTGTTCGCACATGTCGTGGGCCAGAAAGAAAGTCCCGCACTGCAGCCGGAATGAGTGAATTCTGGTGGCGGACTGTTCTCGCATACATTGGTTCGGGCTGACCCGTTCGCTTGCTGTAGCGGACGACTGAGCTGATGTAGGAGTCGTCAAGGGATCCATCGAGGCAGCGGCAGAGAAAGCCTATCCGGGCGACAGTGCGCCGCTGCTGGAGCGTCTGCCATCCAAGGCGTTGCAGTCGTGCCTCATACCGTGGAAGTGCTTCGCGGCTGCAGCCGAGGCGGGTGAATAATGTCCGGGTGGCACGGTGCTGGACGCTCTCCAGCATATTGATTAGGTGAACCTGAAAGGGGTTCCACACAGAAGAGCACTACTCCAGTCGTGGCAGCACAAGGGCAGTATAAAATGCACGGAAAGCATCCGGGCCGCAGGGTTTCGACGTGCGTACCACTAAAGCGAGTGTGCGACGCGCTTTGGCCACTGCGTTGGAAACGTGCAGTGAGAAATGAAGAGTTGGGGTTAACGTGACTCCTAGAATTGCTAGAATGTTGACGTACCGCTTCTTCTGAAGTGCGCGCCAGCAACTGGTATGTCGTGGCTTTGCGCTTACCCGTTTTGCGACAGCAGACTACAGCCAGGAAGCAGCAACCTTTCCTACCACAAGTAAGTTTGTGTTCTACGGATTGTAGCAACTGCGCTTGGAGCAAAACTAGCGAAACCAAAACTGACAAAAAAATACCTGTAGACTAGTTCGCCAGTCAACAGAATACCAATCCGTAGCCTGTACTTCCCATGATTCCCATGACAGTTGAACGATCGCAGCGCCACATTGCCCTCTAGTTATTGTAATATGAAACTCTATGTCACCACTCTAAAACAGCGCTTGCATGTAGGCTCCCTATTTACGGCCAGTGCAGTGGTCCCTGTGCGATGCCATTACAGGCCCTACACTGCGTGGTAAAGCTTCTATGGTGCCAGATATTTTGGCGCTGCCGCGTACAGTCGCACTCACACTGTCATAGTAATTCAAACGCAACGCTAAAACTTGCTACGACTCTCAGTTATCCGCCCTTCTGCCAAAACTACGAATTTTTCATCTTCATCTAATGGAGAGCTTTAGCAGATCGTTTACGGTCCGCTCCACGCAAGCCGGCGTGTCCCAACGAATTTTAAGAAGGAAGCCCGCACAGTGGGCTACGACGATCGATCAGGGATTTTACGAGATGCTGTTCATATAAACTGTTTCACGTAATATTTTGTGCGCATGCATAAGTATTGCCTACCTATGAGTTTGTAAGTCGGCGTTTACAGCTTCGTTTTCGTCCCCAGGTGGCCACTTGCGCTGTTCACGCCCAATTTGCGCACGACAACTGAGCGGGAAAGCTAGTGCGCCTGCGCAGTACGCTTCTGTTCGCAACGGAAAATAGAAAGCTTCCCTCCCTCCTCTACGGATCATATTAAGCGGAATGTGAGGGCATGGCTTTTCCTTATTACATAATATTTATGAGTTGTTCACACAGAATTGAACTAAAGAGGATGCGTCTAATTAGCTTCCTTGTCGTCTTGCAGACAATCTGACTGCGCGTCTGTCGAGTCTATGGAAGAATCGCGCTAATCGAAAAATGTGAAATCAAGACAATCTATGGAAGTGCCTGAGAAATCTGAGAAGTGTAGACCATAAGCCACGCTCAGCTAAAATTGTCTAAATACTCTTATTGCGATAGCAATTATATGGACACTTCAAGCAGATTTCTGCCGTCGGCGTCGTCGTCACTGTCGCCGTCGGCGTGAGGTTCCGCATAGAGCCCAAGGGCGATAAAATCGTCGCCGCGCGCCATATGTGCGAGTGAAAGCGCGCGTGGGACGCGCGCTATCACGGAGAGCGAACGCATGACGAAAATCAAACACGACTTCCGTGGCGCGAAACGCCGTGGTGGTATGGGACGGAGGGAGGGAGGGAGGGGGGGGCACGCTTTGCTGCGGCACCAAATGCGTATCTTGCAACTGGGCGCAAGGGGAACTGGCGACGCGATCTCCCACGCGAATGGAGCAAAGCGGGAAGGCAGCGCGGGAGGGAGGGGGGGGGGGGGTCGGCTTCTACTCTGCCAACAAATGCGTTCATGTACTTTGCGCTTTGCGCTTGGTTCTTTATTGTGTTTGCGCCGGTACGGGCTGCCGGTGTTGTCGCGCGTGCCGTATCTTACAAGCGATCTCCACACGGCTCTGACCTTTGTGTGCGCTGTGCATTCGGCCGCTCAGTTTCCGTTGAAGCGACAGA
>NC_051156.1:68917846-68964601 GCF_013339745.2 Dermacentor silvarum
ACCATCGACATAAACCTGTCAGTTTAGAGCCCCTGAAAAAGTAGGATTCTTTTTCAGGGGCTTTATGTCGTGCGTCTAAGCACGCTGCGAGCACTTCTGTATATTGACTGATTGAATATCGCATATTTATACACTTTCAGAGGCGACAAAAAACACGCTGCTTGCTTCCACGTACATTGCATTTTAGTACTCAACGTTACCTTTTGGCATTTTTTTTATCTCGCACCTCTCTGACTACACCGCTCCGAACCGCATTGCCCAGGTGTGCCCTAGCGGAATAATTGCACAAGCCCATCTTTCCTGCCAAGCGTCATGCTCCACGGGTTTCGTACCTGAACTAACTTTATTTCCAAACTATAGAAAACGCACGTAAGAGGACGCGCCTGCACACTGACACGAATGGCGCTACTCTAGTTGTTTTCCCGGCGCTTTAGTCCCGAAACCTAGCTACTGGCTGGCTACTGCACCTGCCTGGCGATTGCTTAGCAGGCCACGGGCCGCTGCACTTGGACCGTGAAGATTTGGAGCCCTGCAGCTTCTGTAGGTTGTCCGAGGCCAGACTGTGCCTGGCCTATCCTGCTCCTAGTTCGCTCCTATATTCCGTCCATCACCCACCCGCCCATGACACGCTTGACCCTGCCGTCATTGTGAAGAGGGATCGACGGGCTCACTGCCAGCACATTGACGTCCACAGGGTGAACGCTCGCACACATTATTTATCGCTGTGTTAGACTCTAAATTCTGTGGGACGTTAGTTTATTTGTTGGCTATATAGTATCAAGCAAGTCCGCACTACTAACATCTTTTTCTAGTGTTCATCTAACGCGGCCATTTTCACTCCTCTCATCATGGTATTGAAATAGAGTCAGTCAAGGATGCAAACGGCTTCGTTCATCTCGGCAATGAAGGTTTCACCTCCGTTACCGGGATTTCTCGAACCTTTCCTCACACACTTTTCTTATCAGCCAGTCTCTTACGGCCCTAAAAATCACTTCGTAGATCAAATGGCACCAGTGCGTGCTTAAATAAACGCCTTCATACATATAGACAAAGCGGCAATTTCTTCCGTTTGTTCAAATGGAAGCATCATTTGTTTGACTAAAAAGTAGATACACACATACATCACAATGGTTGTTACTCGCGCAACCTTTGAATCGTGGATTTGTGCATCAGCTGGTCGCAATAATAATGTATATTTCTTTCGTCGTCGGCTAACTATGCAGCCGTGCGGCTTACACAGAGTACCAATCTTCGCCAGAAGCAGCGGCAGAAAGGTAGTTACACGCTTGACATATAGTGTCACCTGCATCTAGCTTCAAAATGTTAAAGCACAAAATACCAACTCATCATGCTTGGGTTAACTTGGAAAATTATGTAACCTGTTGTCCACAGGGGTGGACACTCGGTCAGAGGGGAACAATCACGCTTTCAGTTATACTGAAACTAAAACAGAATGTTGGTGAGGTCAAAATGATATAGATAAAAACGTACATATCGGGTAACCACTATTTAGTGGATCGTGGGTCATAGGAGTTATCGAAAGAATCGACGGGGGCACCAGCCATCACATCTATGTAGCGTCTTAGAGTTACGGACACCTGCACAATGGAGCTGCAATAATTGATCTGTATGCAAAAATGAGATTCATTTTCGTGAGCCTTATTCGAGTGAGCGAAAATCGCACTGCATATAGGCGCGCTCTTGTGCATGCCATTTTTCCAAGCTGTAAAATTATTTACACCAGCACTATGTACAGGTTTTCTCTTTACTTTATTTTTTCAAGACTGCTCGGAATGCACACCGTACCACGAATCACGAAACTGGCGGCAATATAAGTGATCATTACAGTGAGTTTCCCGTCATGTCAAATGCTTAAAGGAGGAATGGCCTATGAATGTAATTGCAGAATGTAGGAAGACTACATCTTTTAATTCGGGACAGCATGCAGATGAAGTGAGCATGGGTAGCTCCTTCGCTATGCAGTGGGTGGTGTTAAGCTGCCACTTTCTCGAGATGACTGAAAGAGGACATGCGTGACGTCGATAAGAACAGCCTTCGTTCCAACGCTCTGGTGGAGTATTACACAAGTGTGCACTATGTCATCGACTCGGACAACGCATCAGTGATCTACAAACGATGAATCGGTGAGGAGAGGCCATTACTACAATGCTGACTGATAGAGTCGACTCTAGATACCATGAACTGGATGGATGACCTTTCCCAAACTTTATTCCCCATCATTACGTCATGTGCTGCATACTTAAACTAACGACATCCTATGCACGCTGCATCGTGAACAAGGTACCTGTTTGCGGTCCGGAACGCCAATTAACTCTTGACTTGGTTTTTGTTGTTTATGTGAAAAGATTCTCGACGCCGCTCAAGCAGAGTGCCCTGCATTCCTTTCGCAGCGGACGTCGGCACTAAGGAACTATAGCCTACTTGGCTTGCAATGTAAAACACTTGAACACTGCCTGTGTTCTAGTGGTTGCGCTTCAAGACGGCGACCAAGATCATCACACCCTGCTTTTCTGCGAGAAACTGGCTTGGCTTCCTGCTTGTGCGAACTTTTCAAGCGACGACCTATTCCTTTTGACAATTTTATTTTTGTATTTTTACATCTTTTTTGTAGTTAGTGCGATCTGTATTTTTTGTTTTTCGTTTCCTGCGTGTATGTTATGTTTTTCCTTTTCGCTCTAGGCCTTGCTTTAGTTTCGTCTTTGTGCCCTCTCATCTTGCTGTTTCTTTCTTCTTCACTCCTCTTTCTCCTTATATCAAAACACTCTTTTCTATCCCCTCCTCCCGAAAGAGCTAGTGGGCAGGCTTTGTGCCCCTCTCGGTGCCAGTTTCCAGCCTGCTTCATCCCTATTTGCCTCTTTGTGTGCTTTCATACAATAATAATAATAATAATAATAATAATAATAATAATAATAATAATAATAATAATAATAATAATAATAATGTAGAGAGGCGTTCTAGTTTAATTATTTACAGCGTAGAGCCCTGCAGCGAGAGGTTGCACAGCTCAGGCAACACAGGCACAAGGCTCGTCATCGTCGTCTTACTCGAAGCAGTGCATACTGATCGTTCTTCAGTACAAGTGTCTCCCCATAGAAAAGGAGCCGTCCCAGCGGTGACCTACGGGCAGGATAGCACAGGGGGGTCGAAGTAAGGCTTTAGCCGCTGAACGTGCACGATTTCGCGCCCTCGGCGGCGCTTATCCGAAGGCGGCTCAAGTAGTTCACAGGAGTCGTTTGACTGACCACACGGTAAGGACCCTGGTACTTGGAAACGAGTTTGGGTGAAAGTACAGGGCTGGTGGCGGGAACCCAAAGCCAGACTAGTGAGTCAGGGTCATATATGGTGCAGGGGAGGCGGGAATATCCCGACGGTGCTTCTGTCGATGCTGGTCTTCCGTAGTAAATGTGCGGGCAAGCTGTCCGCACTCTTCCGCGTGTGCAGCAGCTTCGCACAGGGCAGTAGACTCCGTTGTGTCAAGGCGATACGGGAGGGTGATATCCATTGTGCAGGAAGGCTCGCGTCCGTAAAGAAGAAAGGACGGGGAAAATCCCGTAGTGGTCTAGGTGGCGGTGTTATAAGCATATGTCACGAAAGGTAGAACGCGGTCCCAGTTGGTCTGGTCAGATGCGACGTACATGGATAACATGTCGCCAAGAGTACTGTTAAAGCGCTCAGCCATCCCATTAGTCTGCGAATGGTATGCAGTAGTGGTGCGGTGAATTAGTGGCATTCCTTGAGTAGGGCTTCTATAACCTCAGAGAGAAAGACACGGCCTCTGTCGCTGAGCAATTCTCTGGAGGTTCCATGGCGAAGTATGATGTTACGCAGAAGGAACCATGCAACGTCACGCGCAGATGCGCTGGGCAGAGGCGAAGTTTCCGCGTAACGCGTTAGATGGTCTATCGCCACCATCACCCAGCGGTTGCCGTCAGAAGTACTCTACTCGGCAGGGGCCCGTAAAGATCAACTCCGACGCGGTCAAAGGCGCATCGTGGGCAAGGCAAAGGTTGCAATTGGACAGCTGAGGAACAGGGGGTATTCTTGCGGCGTTGGCAAGCGAGGCAGGCGCACATATCGGCAGACGAATCGGTACCTTCCGCGCCAGTAATAACGCAGTTGCAGGCGCTTGTACGTTTTTACTACTCCGGCATGCGCGCATTGCCGGTCATCGTGAACCGCTGCACATATGTCTGAACGTAGCTGCCGTGGGACCACGAGTAACCATTTGCGGCCGTCCGAAAGGTAGTTACGGTGGTATAGGAGCCCGTCATGAACAGCGAAGTGGTGTGCTTGGCGACGCAGTGTACAGTCAGAAGGCGCTGAGGGGTTGGACAGAAAAGCCAGCATAGAGACAATCCGTCGATCCTTCTGCAGCTCCGAAAGCATGTCCATGGCAGTAAGGGAGGACTCGCAAAATTGGTACCTTCGAAAAATTGGGCTGGCCTGACACAGGGGAGTGGGACAGGGCATCCACGTCGGTATTGACACGTATACATGTTTATCTTTCACCGGTGGCCGCTTTCCACCGGCTAACAAATCTTAAACGTTATCGCTCGGCGCAGGACGCGCCTGTATCGGAAGTTTCTAGAACGTTATCGATGCTTCTTTCCGTTGGCTGTTTTCACCGACGCTTATGTTATCTGATTGTAAGACCGACGCGAATTGTCTAGAACTTTCTGGAAGACCCGCGGGCATCAGGAATTAATTTGGAACCTTCGATGACTCAGGTATAAAAGCCGACGCGTTTCGCCGCTGATCAGATTTCGACGATCGCCGACTGTGTTCGCCGCTATCGTTGTGCTTTGAGTGTAGCTTGCTTTTGTGGGCACAGGTTCGCCCAATAAACATCCAGTTTCGTCATACACAGTGTTATGACTGTTTTGTTCACTGTCACTACTACGTGACAGTATGTTTACGGCCAGAGCGGTATAGCACTTGAATGTCGTACTCTTGGTGGCGGAGCGCCTATCGAGCGAA
This sequence comes from Dermacentor silvarum, assembly GCF_013339745.2. NCBI lineage: Eukaryota > Metazoa > Arthropoda > Arachnida > Ixodida > Ixodidae > Dermacentor > Dermacentor silvarum. The sequence continues at coordinate 68,922,845 of NC_051156.1, forward strand.
GCGACCTGAAGAATCCTTTAAGGACGAGAGCCAGCAGAGGGCATGATGGTCAGTTATTACGTCGAATGGGCAGCTGTAGAGGTAAGGGCGGAATTTAGTTATGGCCCAAATGATAGCCAAGCATTCTTTTTCTGTAACGGAATAGTTTGCTTCCGCTTTCGTCAGTGCACGCCTGGCGTAGGCAACGACGTATTCATCGAAGCCAGTCTTTCGTTGCGCAAGAACAGCGCCAATGCCGACACCACTAGCATCCGTGTGAATTTCCTTCACTGCGCTTGGATCGAAATGATGGAGAATCGGGGGTGAGGTTAGAAGACGACGCAGCATCGTGAATGCGGCATCGCAAAGTGGCGACCAGGCCGAGGGGTCATGGTTACCCGCGAGAAGCTGCGTCAAAGGCATTATTATGGTGGCTATTTTGCGGATTAAACGGCGAAAGTATGAGCGCAATCCGATGAAGTTGTAGAGTTCTTTGGTGCTCTTTGGTCGTGCGAATTCGGCGACTGCTTGGAGTTTGGTAGGATCAGGAAGCACACCATCTTTCGAAACAACCTGGCCAAGGATGACTAGTTGTCGGGCGGTGAAGCGACACGTCTTGATGTTCACTCTTAGCACGGTAACGTTTATGGTAACCTATAATTGCGAGTAACTTATAACATAAAGGTTACTCGGTGACTAAAAAAACTTGATCTTTGTGTTTTCGTGAATTTCCGTCGCGGCTAGAGGTTACATGAGCCGAAGCGTATATTTTAAAGGTTACTTCAATGCCAAATGTCTTGTAACCTTTAGATTGTAACCTCTAAACGAGTTGGCATTCGTGCCTCAGGGGACCTACAGTATGGATTGGAAGTCTACTTATTATTGTGTCGTATTGCGATCCTGATGTGGTGTTTTTAGCCGGGACTAACCTATACGATATGTTGTGCGGCCGAGGGGATGACGCAGGTTGGAATAAATTAATATTTTATTGACACCAGTGGGGGTCTTTGGTTTCGCAATGTAAAAAAGAAATTTAAACCTTGCACGAGCGTGTGCTCAAGAGAGACAGCAGCAATTCATTCGTCACTGATCTCTACCGCATACGTGCCATTATAATCTAAAAGGAGGCCACAGAAACAGTGAACATACATCGGAGAATATTGTGGCAAACGATGTTGTGGCTTCGGTTCAATGTGATGGAAAGCCCTCCGCAACCGCTGCAGGCATTTTAGGCTGTGGTATAAAACATAGACTTGTGTACCTGCACAAAAACTAAAAGCGGATGCATTATGGTGATTGAATGTATATTTGTACCCAATATTCTGTTTTATTGTTTCCTTGTGTATTAATGCTCCCTATATTCGCGTATGTTTTACATTCTCCTGAAACGCGACACCCACTAACAGCGGGCGCACACTGAAGGTCGCACGTGGGCGCACGCTAGAGTACTGTAAAAGCTAGACGGCCGACAGAATCAAAGCGTCGAGCAGGTCGAATAACTAATCGGCAGGGCGAGAAAGATGCTTCGTAATCAGACTTACTAGTACACTGCAACTGAGGCCACCGCGCTTTCTTTTTCTTCTTTTCTTTCTTTTTTTTGTATTTTTGACGTATTAGAGGGAGTGGTTCCTGAATTGCAGCAAATGTTGGGTTCATTAGAGAACGCCAGACACGCACCAATTTTGCCCGCTCACTAACACGCGATAAAAACGCCGTTTCATTCACATGACAGCGGGCGACAGCCGCTCCAGTAAGGTCTCGTAGAGAGATGAACGTGCGCTCGCGGTGGGAGGCAACAATGGCGGCCGGCCGAATGAGCAGGGAGAAAACATACAAATACAAACGAACAGCAACATCCTGAAACATTAGAATATTAGCGTCTTGATATATATATGGTCCTGTGATACTTTGACGGAACTATAGTTTGATTATTATCTTTAGTTGCGCTAGATGCGGAGCGTAATCAAACGTGATTCAGCTTCAGCCAAACATGAGTGCTGTCATATCTCCTTCGCATTGCGCAGCTCTCGCGATGCATGCCGGGAAAAGTATCGCCGGTGGTGTCTTTTAAACGGTCGTGTCGCGCTTTGTTTCATCGCTTTAAGCACGTTTTTCCGCTCTCGGATTTGGTGGCGTGCGCTCACCAAGCGTGTTGTGTGTCTGAGTCACTCGTGACGGGTGGTACAGTTACTAAAAAGACTCCTAAAGGCGCGCGTGCCACCGAAAAGAAGCCATGACGCCGGGCGTGGAGCAGGGACATGTTTGGCGTGCTGCGTGGCCGCTGCGACGAGACTCATTGCCGATGGCCAATAGTAAAAGTTCTTCGCATACCTGAGAGTGGTGAGCATCGTTTGTGTTGTGACTGCTGTAATGAATGCCGAAGACAGCAATAAATGTGACTTAGGTAAGCAATGCTTCCTGTTCAACTATTTATTTGGTGGTGTGTGTCTGTCGTGAATTTCACCGTCAGTTCATGCTCATGCTCGCACTGTTCAGTTTTATTTAAGTAAACTACTTGCTCGCTTCATAAACACTGTTGTTTTAATATTTTTTATCACTAACAGTCACCATGTTGGTTATTCTTACATCTCAAGTTTATGTTGCACTTTTGTGCGGACGCACAACATTCACCTCATGCACGGAACTCGTTTATTGTACTGATATTCAGTTTGTAATCACTTGATATTGCGTTTTGACTGATAAACTGTCACATTATTGCGGTATTGACTTTTGTACTTGTACGGGAGGGGAGTACGAACTGACTTGAGAATTTATTTTCGTTCAGTTTTTTTAATCATAAATTTTTATTGTTACCTACATTTCCTCGACAGAAGAGTATATTCACCTTAGGCGTGTTTAATTATTTGTTCTGTGGTAGTTTTTCATCTGTTTGTGGTTTATTTATGTCTCTTTCATTACATGCTAATAGCTGTTGTTTGCAGGGCGACGCTAACAAGTAACTACGAGATTGTAAGATTACTTCTCTGTCGTTGTAGGCTCCACTACACAGCAAGGAGATCGGAGAATTAGCAACTGATTACTAGCAACAAAGAGACATGATTGTGCTCGCAACAGGGATGAGATCGTCCTCCTTGTGGAAGTATAGAACTTATATGTATTTGTATTTGAACATGTTGTACACGAACCTTCAACATTTCTCTTTTTTTCCCCCATTCCTCGTGATGCTGTAGAAATTTGTGCTGCCAGGGAGCGCTGTACTCAGAGGTTTTTTCATTATTGCTTCATGGCCTTGCAGAAGAAAACAGATCAAGACAAAATGTAATTTTGCTTGTGAAGGGAAAGCTTTGAGTCACGTTGTTTTGTATATGCAAATAAAGTAATCATGACATTTTCACTAAATGTTTTGTGTCAGCTTTCCTTCTCACAGCTGCTGCTCACATAATTTCCAGAATGTGGGTGCTGCCGTCTCATACCTCTAATTTTTTTTTCGATGAACGAGATGTATGCAGGCTGAAATGCGTATTCATTCTGAAATGTGCCGCCTTTTCAGATATACTTTCCACTTGTGCAAAATATAATTATTAGAAATCTCACTATCATAGGATGACATGATACATTTTGCAAAAAACTTTCAACATGGCCCGCAGCAAAGAAATATGTTGTGGGACGAACCTGTATACGATGCATTCACCTATACAAAGCAACATGCTGTATATTTCATCAATTATTTTGTTTCTTGCACATTTATTCCAAAATTACCAAGCATGTGCTAGCTTATTTCAAAAGGTACAACTGTCTTGATGCATCGTGCATTCTATACTAATTCCTGGAAGCTGCCTTGTGTAAATTACCCGCGCTGTAAAATAGCAAGGTGGCAAAGGTTTACACGTTGTTAACCAGTCTGTCCTTGAATATTAAAAAAGATAATTTGAGACGAAATGCTGATTTCTGGGGAACAAGTTTTATAGTCATCGCAATAGAATTTCAGCAATAATCATTAGTACGAATTGCGCCAATAAACTCGAATAATCATTAGTACGAATATTACCAATGTTTGACTGATTAGCATGTAAATAAACAATCGTGGTTAACGGCAGAGTTGGTCAATCAGCACTCCATATCCGGTTGCTGGAAGCATTCTGCCACAGAATAGTCTCAAAAACACATACTGTGAACATGCCATAAAATGCATTGCTGTTCCAGTTGAGATATTTACAGAATTTTGCAGCAAGCACGCCATAAAATGCATTGCTGTTCTAGCTGAGGTATTTACAGAATTTTGCTGCAGGTTGTGCAGAAAGAATAACTGAAATAGTAACGCACTTCATTGCACATTCAATTTCTCTAAATTGGTGCCAGGCACAATTATGGCAAATCGGTGTGCTTTCAGTACTGGCTGCCTTCAATGTGCAATTACATGTCCGGAAGGAAATCAAAAAAGCTAATTCGTAAAATTTTGTCCCCAAATGTATTGACTATCACGCAAATGCTGTCTGTCGCCGCTATGAAGTTTTCACAGCAATAAAATGTCATTTTGTCTTAATACCTGACTATGTTTTAGTTTTCGGCAATGAGTCATGTCCAAGAAATTAGGGCATAACCCCTGCGGCCATTTTTAGGAACCTTTATTTTGTAATCTTTCGTATAGGCATCCAGTCTTGCACGTTGTCACCCGCGCGTCCTTCTGCGCATGCACATGAATTTTGCACATTGCTCTTTCGGCCACCCATTCAACTTCACTGCAGGGCACTAGCGTAACTTACTGTGCAGCGTTTTCAGAAAAATTGTATTTCGGAAGATCAGCCGAAGTTCAACAACTTTCCGTTAGCTACGTCGAAAGGATACCTCTTTCTGATAATATAAGCTTTTATGACACTTAGTCGTAATTTCCCTGCTGAGTTATAGCAGTGATTTCACCTTGACCAAGAGAGAGACCAAAGCACTAATATAACGCCGCAGAGAAGTTATGACTAAGTCCGTTAAATGCCTATATTTTCAGAAGCGAGTATCCTCCTGACGTTGGTAACCGAAAGTTGTAGAAATTCGGCTGGTCATTTGAAGTAGAATTTTTATGAAGTTCTGCTCAGTGAGTTACGCTAGGGCATTGCGGTGAAGTTTGGTGGTTGGCCGAAGAATGAATGTCCTAAATTCATGGACATGCGCAGAAGGACGCACGTGTGAAGCCTTGCAAGACTGTATGTCTACACGAAAGGTTACATACATAAAGGCTACCTGTACCTATACTAAAGGTTACTATATAGTAACCTTTAGTACAGGCACACGTACTCTTTTATGTTATAGGTGCACAAAATTGTGAGAATATGCCCCTTTATTAAACGTTACTTAAGTAAAGGTTACAATTTTATTTCCAACTTATAGGTTACAAATTTGTGAGAGTATGCCCTTTATTAAAGGGTACTTAAATAAAGGTTACTATGTAACTTTTCTTTATAGGTGCACAAATTTGTGAGAATATACCCCTTTAGTAAACGTTACCGTGCTAAGAGTGTTGAGCTGGAATCCAGCATCGGCGAGGCAAGTGAGGACGCGTTCGAGTCGGAGCAGGTGAGAAGAAAAGTCCGGGGAAAAGATGACAATGTCATCGAGATAACAAAGGCATGTCTGCCATTTAGGGCCGCGGAGGATGTTATCCATTATTCTTTCAAATGTGGCAGGCACATTGCGCAGGCCAAAGGGCATCACGGTAAATTCATATAAGCCATCAGCCGTAACGAATGCCGTTTTCGGGCGATCTGACTCAGCCACCGGGACATGCCAGTAACCAGATCGTAAGTCTAAGGACGAAAAGAATTCAGCGTCTTGCAGGCAGTCCAGTGTGTCGTCGATACGGGGGAGAGGATAGACATCTTTCCGGGTTATCTTGTTCAGGCGTCGATAGTCCACACAAAAACGGATTGTCCCATCTTTCTTTTTCACCAGCACTACTGGAGAGACCCAAGGACTGTGGGACGGCTGTATCATGCCGCGTTGAAGCATGTCGCCTACGTGCTCGTCGATGACACGGCGCTCCGTCGCGGACAAAGGGTATGGACGCTGCCGTAGGGGCACATGGCTACCGGTGTCGATTTGATGAACGACTGTAGCTGTACGTCCTAAACATTGTTCTTGGAGGTCAAAAGAAGTGCGAAATCGGGTAAGGAGGTCGACAATCTGCGCGCGCTGACTCGGAGTGAGGTTCGGATCAATACACCGAGCAAACGGCCAGAGCGGTATAGTCACATGCTGGTTCAGACGCACAGACAGGAAGAGCCATGGCGTCAACCTGAAGAGGAGTCATCAGGCACAACGTAGAGAAAGCTCGTCTCAAATTCGTCAGCAGGCCCGAGGCACTCGCCATGGTGTAATCTTGATGGGCACGAAAACTGATTCGAAATGTAAAGTGCGCTGGAGCCCTGGCGAATGGGAAGGAGGGCGAAGGGACGCAAGAGGGGATGACGGCGTGCAGCAAATTTCGAAGGCGTGAAGAGACCTGTGGAATCGTAGAAAGCAGCACAGGTAACGGGCACAAGGGCGGAAGAGAAAGCAGGGATATCGGTGTCGGCGGCTACGAACACTCTTGCAGAAGAGGCAAATCTTCAGAAAGACTTCCGCAAAATGGAGTCAGCGCAAGTTCTGCACGGGCACAATCAATAACTGCGCGATCAGAAGAGAGGAAGTCCCATCCTAGAATGGTTTCATGAGAGCAGCGGGGAAGAACAACAAGCTGAATGTGATATAAACTGTCTTGTATGGCGACACGGACGGTGCAAGTTCCTACAGGCTCAATTGGTTCAGCGCTTGCTGTACGTAGCGAAATAGAGGAAAACGGCGTCGCGATCTTTCGGAGCGTACGGCGATGCTAGTCGGAAATCACTGACACCGCGGCACCTGTGGCGACAAGCGCGTGAACGGTGATACCTTCCGCATAAACGTCAATGATGTTCGCAGGGAATAAACGAGGGCTTGAGCAGTTCCATGAGATCGCAGTTCTTGCCTCCGGAACTGCGCCTTCTAGTTTTCCTCCACACCTGGAGGGCGGCGGACAAGGGGGGAAGGGAACGTCGCCTGCGAGATGGAGACCGACGAGTGGTGAAACTTCGAGGAGCAGGAGACGAGGAAGGTAAGTGCGGAACAGGTGGGACATAGCGGGACTGGGAGTCAGGTGCATTCCCTTGTGGTCTCGCAGTATCGGGAGGGTACCAACCCCGCCGGCGGCAAAATCGTGCCACGTGGCCAGCAAAGCCACACGCATAGCAGATGGGCCGATTGTCTTGGGTACGCCACGGATTGTAAACAGAGGGCCCAGGCTGGGGTGCACAGTGCTGAACCGGGCATAGGGGCTGCAGAGGCGCGCAGAAGTCGCTTCTAGGCATGTAGTTTGCAGCTGCAAAGGCGACGCGTAGTAGCCGCTTGTGGGTGTGTAGTGCGAAACTGCAGGCGGAGGTCGTGGACTGGCGACGACGGCAGCGTACGTGAGCGGAACCGGCGCTGGAGGTGGCTAATGAGCGAGAGGCAGTGCGTCGCTGACTTCTTCGTGTATGACCCGACGTAGTTCCGGAAACAAGGAAGACTCACCCGACCGGGTAGCAGGCAAAAGTGACACTTGACGCGCGAATTCCTCTCGAATGAATTGTTTGACTTGTTCGTGGAACGAGGAGTGGGCGGGATCAGCATTGAAACGGTCGGTTAGGGCCGATACCGTGTCGTCCGGCACGGCAGCTCGGCGCGTAGTGAGGCGTTGTTTGCGGAGCTCGTCGTAGCTCTGGCACAGGGTGCTCACCTCGTCCACCGTTCGAGGATTTTTCGCCAAGGGCATCTGGAAGGCATCATCTTCGATGCCTTTCATGACATTCTTTATCTTCTCACTTTCTGCCTTAGTGGGGTTAATGCGCCGACAAAGGTCAACGACATCTTCAATGTAACTGGTGAAGTTTTCAGCCTTTTGCTGAGCGCGACCATGCAAGCTTCGTCGTTCCGCACGAAGCTTTCGCACCGCAGGGCGACCGAAGACTTCTTTGAAACAATTATTAAATGCTGTCCAGGTGGAAAGGTTAGACTCATGATTCCGCAGGCAGAGATGAGCGACTCCAGAAAGATAGAAGATGACGTTAGTCAGTTTACCTTTGTCATCCCATTTGTTGTGCGCACTCACTCGGGCGTATGAGGAGAGCCAATCCTCGACGTCATGATCGTCGGTGTCGCTGAAGACCGGAGGATCGCGTTGGCGTAGAGCGCCGGAACAGACAACAGGCGATGCCTGGGGAAGATCGGGTTGCGCGGCGTCCTCACGCATGGCAGAAACGGGAGGGAGCGTCCGGCTGCGGAGTTCCAGGTCGGAAAAGGACCCAGCACGTCCACCAAATGTAGATAGGCGTTCTAGTTCAAATAATTACAGCGTAGGGCACTGCAGCGAGAGGTTGCACAGCTCAGGCAACACAGATGATGATGATGATGATGCCTCAATCAATGGCACAACCCACTGTGGGGGATAGGCCACGAACCGGGTGGTATTATGATAGAAATTTAAAATAAATTAGTTTAGAAATAAATAAGTAATAAAAATAAAGGAAAATAAATAATTGAAGATGTGAAACGAACCTATAATAAAAGAATTAGGTAGTCTATACCATGTTACTCAGCCTTACCTAGATAGGAATATTAATATGAATTTAATAAATAAATACAGTAAAGGATAGACGTAAATTTTGGATAATAATATTAACACTAATATAATTGTGATTTTGTGACATTACTTTTTTAATTTGCTAAATCTATAATTTATTAAAGAATAAATTAATGAATCATTGAAAGATTGGAAAATAATAATAAGGCAATCTTTTTGTGTCACAAAGAAAATTATAAATTGCTCGGCAAACATTCCCGTGGCCATACCCTAACACCGTGGCTCCAAGTGACTGGACTGCTTAAAGGCAGTCCTAGATTGCGAAGTGGGATTTCCAAACATCGTTGTCGATGATTAGAAAAACGCCGACACGATAATAAAAAGTGATCGATGGATTCTGGTTCATTGCAGAGGTAGCATAATGGGGATGCCGCCAGACCACATCTGTGCACGTAAAAATTTAGTTGTGGAATACGGCAACGCAGCCTTGTAAATGTTACTTCGAATTGCCGGTTAGGACACCACTGTCGGTTCCAAGAATAATTTAGATGTATAAAATCTGTAGAATTTGCTAACGCGAGGCTTTTGCTGTCTTCGCTCAAAGAAAACTGTCTATATCTGGCTGCAGTGATATGCGCAGTTGCCGGCAGCACAGATATTGCCGGACCTTTTAAAGAAGCTCGTGCTAAAGAATCAGCTATTTCATTAAGTTGGATGTCTCAGTGGCCTGGTACCCATACTAAATGAACTAACTTTAAGTGGGGTGGAGCTAATGTGTAAAACGTGTTCAAAGCAACACAGGCACCAGGCTCGTCGTCGTCGTCTTTCTCGAAGCAGTGCATACTGCTAGTTCTTCTTCAATACAATAATAATAATAATAACAACAATACTACTACTACTACTACTACTACTACTAATAATAATAATAATAATAATAATAGTAATAATAATAATAATAATAATAATAATAATAATAATAAGCTCGACATCGCAACTTGCAGCAGGATTTATGTTGCTTGCAATTTTTAGTTCTGCATTCTCGCGGCTACAAAAGCAGAAAGAAAATGAAACAGAAGAAACGGTCCTGAGTACAGCTACAATCTCTGCCACAGGCGTGATAGGCTACAACAACAACAACAACAACAATCTCTGGGGTTATTGAGCAAGCATGAGCGTCCTTATGTCTTTTCGTATAACATTCCAGGATTGCGCACAATCTAGATTGTCGAATCTTGTAGGCGGACAGGACAGTTTCCGTTTGTGACAGCATAATGTGGCGTCTCTCTTTTTCTGTGTTTTTTATCATTTTCACAGTCTGCCTCGTAACGATCACGAACCCACAAATCAAAAGTAGAATCAAAATCGATTTTGACGAAGTGCAAGATGCAGCCAAAAGCAGAAACGGGTTTCGCGTTTCCAACGTTTGAAATAACGTCAGGGAACGCTTGGCGACGCTATCGTCGGATGAAGCCTACAAACAGAATAATTTCTCATAGCCGTTCTCGGCAATATGATAGGGAATTTCGCATACCTATAGGCTTTACTGTCGAGAAATGTGAAGCGCACAATAAAATATAATAATCTTGCCAAAATGTCGCTTCTTCGTTGCTTGCTGTGCGCATTTATTATTTCTTTATTTTCTTTTTACACATCTCATATGCGAGACGCAACGTGTCATCACTGGCTTCCACTTTTGCGCTTTGGTCCTACGTTCTTGCATAAAACACGCATTCGCAAACTTGCGTTCAGAAGCTGTATAACAAAATTAGCAGAAACGTCCCGTTGAAAATCTGAGAAGCAAAATTTATTCCTGTGCCGGAAATTACTGCACGGTAAATTTACAGGTCATCCTGCGGTAACTAAACATTACCGTTCTTCTGCTAAAGTGATTCACACATATGCAATTCGAGCGCGGGCAAATCAAAACTGTGCGGATGTCGCCCCTGAAAAAATCCGGTGGAATACGGTTACGGATTAGGAGCGCAAGAAAGGCACGGGGGTTTGGGTTCATGATGATTGAGAAAATTTAGGTTGCGCAAGAGGCAGGTAGGTGTTAGGCGCTACACAATCGCTATATCTTGGTAGGTGGAACTTGCTTAAAGTGATTCAAATATAGAGGACGAGCACTACTGGTTTTCGATTTAGGGATAGTGCTCGCCAATTCGCGGAAGTAATTCACTAAAGGTATGGAGATATCGACAAGGACCTTTTACATTCTTTGAGGGCATAGCAGATAACGTACAACCGAAGGCGCTGAAAGCCTGCGTCATTTGGTTGCATACGCAAGCTGCATATTATCTACTGGAAGGACGTTTTTGATTACCTGCATGGTCTAGGCAGTCTGCTCACCGATATAGGCACGTACGTAGGTACTCAGATAATACACAAAATATAGTTTCAGGTGCGTAGAAGCTCTGAGCACCTAATAATCTAACTTTATAATATTCACAAACGGATACCAGAGAAAGCCCCCTAGCGTCATACAGATGCACGTTTAATCTACATGCTTGTTTGCCTACGTGACTGGACACACGGAAGGGTAACAAAATACTGCCGAGCGTTGACTTGTCAAACGACAGCGCTGCTAGGAAACAGCGATCACGAACGACACTTCGAAAATTTTGCAGCGCGAAGCGTTCGGAACTACGCAGCGACAAAAGCATGGTTGTGGGTTTCGCTCGTCTTAGATAGACAAAAAAGCCGTAGCGTTTATGACTACCGGCAGGAGGCATGAATACACACGGAAAAAGACGCATCGTATTTGCAAGATGCCTGCACACAGAAACATTTGCGTACGGGGGTTTCTATTTTTTATTGCGATAGCAATTACACGGCAACTCCAAGCAAATTTTTGCTTGTTGTCGTCACCGTCAGTGTCGGCATCGCCATGAGGTTCCGTATACATTTAGGTATAGCTTAGCACACGGGTACCTATTTATCCTTTTCACGGGGACTGCATTTCACCCGCTATAACAAGTTAAGGTTATCGCTCAACGCAGGACGCACCTGCCTAATTTGGAACTTACTCGGAGGTTATTGTTGATTCTATGCGATGTGTCACTTGTCACCGAACCTTGTGTTATCTGAATGCATGTGCGACGCGAATTGTGTAGTATTTTCTGGAAGGCACACACGTGCCAACGATTACGCTGGAACGTTCTTCGAGTCATCTGTATAAGACTAGGCGCTTGACCCGCAGATCAGATTGCGACGATCGTTGTGCTTTGAGTGCAGCCTGTTTTTCTGGGCACAGGTTTGCCCAATTAAATAGTTAGTTTCGCAATAAACAGTTCTTGCTACCGTGTTCTTCATAATAACTACAACGTGACACCTGGTGTAGGTGATTCGTTGTGCAACGGGAACCCCCTGCAAGCTCAAGCCGTGAAAGTATCGCCCACGTCGCCACGGACAATCGAGCTAGCCGCAGGTTGCAAAAATTACCGCCGGAGAGAGGACTTCTACCGGAGACTTCCAGGAATATCAAGGCCACGCCAGCAGCCGAAATGATAGCACCCGGGTCTCCGATCGTCCTGCAACAACCCAGGGAGCCACCGATCTTTCGCGGATCATCGACACAAGAGTCTGAAAGTTTGATGGACACATATGAAAGAGTCGCGACGTTCAGCAATTTGGATTCTCAGGACAAGTTGCGCCATGTATACTTTCCCTTGGAAGATTGCGCGAGGACCTGGTTTGATAAGCCAGAGTCGACCCTAACGACATAGAACCTATTTCGCAACGGCTTCCTTCAGACCTTTACGAGCGTCGTGCGCAAGGAACGGGCCGAAGCTCTTCTAGAAGCCCAAGCGCAGCTCCCGAACGAGAACGTTGTCATTCACACGGAAGAGATGGCCCGTCTGTTCCACCATGTTGACCGGAGAATGTCTGAGGAGAATGAAGTTCGTTTCCCCATGCGGGAAGTGAAGCAAGGCCCGTTCGCCGTACTAACTTACAACCCACAGAAGACCATTGCGGAATTTTCATCGGAAGCCTCTGCCATCGAGAAGATTCTGGATACGCGCACCAGCCGATACGATCGTCAGACGGCGACGCCGAAGTACGAGGTCCAAGCACTTGTCACCGACAACTTGCTTGAGATCATACCAGTTATTGTGCGCCTTAACCCTTTCTGCCAACGATAGCGAACTCTGGAACACAGTTCTTTGTTATCTTTCTTTACTACGCGTGCTTTCGTTCTTCCTTCCGTGTTTTAGCATCGAGACGATGCTTTGTAAGAGGGGGGCATTGACACGTGTGCTTATTTGTCCTTTTCTCGGGGACTGCATTTCACCCACTAACAACTTAATGTTATCGCTGAGCGCAAGAAGTGCCTGCATGATTGGATCTTGCTCGAAGGTTATTGTTGATTCTATCTATTGTGCCTGTGGCCACTGAACCTAGTGCAATCAGTTTGCATGCACGACGCGAATGGTGTAGTATTTTATAGGAGGCACGCACGCGCCAGCGATTACGCTGGCGCACGCGTGCATACTGTCACGTTATTGTGACTGATTAACATAGTAGGAAAAACTTTATCGCGAAACTAATTATTTATTGGGCGAAAATGTGCCCCGGGAAACAGGCTACACTCAAAGCACAACCACAGTGGCGAGCACAGTCCGCGATCGTCGGAATCTGACATGCGGGTCAAGCGCGTAGGCTTTTATACATGACAGGACAGCGACGCAGGCGTTGGGTGTGCGATTTACTTTAGCAACTGTTAGCGCTTGCGCTGCGATAATGGTTGGCCGCGGAACCTTTGGGAGCACTGCTATCAGGGCGCGCAAGTGGCAATGTCACGTGGTATTATTGGGATAGTAACTATACGGACATTCCAGGCGCATTTCGGCCGTCGCCGTGATGTTCCGTGTAAAGTCCAAGGGCGATAACACCGTCGCCGCGCGCCCTATATGCTGTACTTGCGAGTTAAAGCGTGCGAGGGGAGCCGACAATCGCGGTTCAATCTCGCCCGTGCGATAGGGAAGAAAGAGGGCTGGAAGCGGCCTGTCTTCCGGCATCGGGGGGAGGGGGGGAGAAGGGGCGGCTTTCTACTGCGGCTACAGCTGTGTGTGTGGCGGCTGCGCGTGGTATAGTATCTTGAGGGCGATCTGCGTTGGGCGCAGAGTCTAGGTGCGTCGGTGACTCGTAGTTTTGTGCGGGCTGTGTGTTGCGTGCAAGCTGTGTGTTGGGCTGAGTTTGCGTTGAAGCGATAGACAACACGAAAGCCACTTCGCTCGCTGTTTCTGGGAGCTAATAGCACTACAGGAATGCGGCAGAAAGGCAAAATTGTCGGGGTACAAATCCTATGTAGGCGAGGGCGAAAACACGCAGGTAGCCACCCTAGTCAGGCGAAACATCACGGCGGTGCAGCATGACACCGGGAGTACACAAATCGACCATGCTCTCGTAGAACTGATACCGCGAAGAAAGAGAGACGGTAGCGTGTTTGTATGAAATGTCTACAGCTCTCCCAGACAAAGAAAATGCGACTTCGGGGATCTCTTCGCGAGGACGCGACGTAAGATAAAGAACAACCCGCTGTTGATCGTGGTGGACTTTAATGCTCACCACACGGCATGGGGATATAAGCAGACTTCGATCAAGGGCAGGAAATTGTGGGACGACATACAAACTCATAATCTGGATTTAATAACCGACCCGATGCAGCCTACGAGGAAGGCAACTATTGTCGCGTGTGACACGACACCCGACCTCACTTTGACGGGGAGTGGCACTAGAGCCACGTGGTGCAATACAAACGAGTACTTAGGCAGCGATCACAAAATCATAGAAGTGGTGGTAGAAGGAGGCCGGGCAACCGCCCGGGAACGGAGGGTAGAGGCCGTAAATTGGGACTTTTTCAGGGCACTCAGGGACGACCCGGCTCCCATCTCTGATATTGCGGAGTGGAGCGATGGCGTAGTGCGCATTGTGAAAGAAGCCACCGAAGCGGTGGAAACTGAGGGGGACAACGAAGCGGTAGACAGGACATTAGTTAATCTCTGGAGCAAAAGGAAATGGCTTGAGGACTGACTTCGACAGAAGAGATGGGCTTGAAATATCAGGAAACAGATAGCGTCTTTAAACAAGGAAATTGAAGAGCACGCAATCACGCTTACGAAGCGAAATTCGGGAACGTCTGCGATCAGATAGAGAGGAATATGAGTACCGTGGGGACGTGGCGACTTCTTCGCCACCTCTTAGATCCGGATAGCACAAAGTCAGCGTCCACACAACAGCTGGAAAGAATGGCGCATCAATTTGATGGCACTAAGAAAGAACTCTTAGAAGAAGTTAGGAATAGGTACATCAATCCCCCGGACTTGAACCCCTCCCGGCCTATGGAGGGGGAGAGAATTCGGAATTAGACGCCCCGATCTCCCTGGCTGAGGTCAGAGCAGAGATTAATCGGCTAAGGACTAAGTCAGCAGCATGACCGGACAGAGTAAGCAACAAAATGCTTCGTAACTTAGACGACAGCTCAATCGCCAAGCTCTCAGCGTACACGCAGGAGTGCTGGGAGAAGGGGACGATACCGCAGGAGTGGAAACTCGCCGACCTCATTTTAATTCCCAAGCCGGGTAAAAAACTGGGCTTCGAGAACCTCAGGCCTATATCGCTAACCTCCTGCGTGGGTAAGCTTATGGAGCACGTCGTTCAGACGCGGCTCAATGAGTACATGGAGGAAAATGGACTGTATCCGGACACCATTATCGGTTTTATACCAAAGCTGTCGGCATGTGACGTGGTGCTGCAGCTCAAGGGTGAGATTATAGACAAGCAAACGCGAGACACGAAAGTGATCGTGGGGTTAGATGTGGCAAAGGCATTTGACAACGTGAGGCACGTGTCTATCTTGGAGAATTTGAACTCACTCAATGTCGGGAAGAAATTCTACCATTACATCAAGGACTTTCTTACCAACAGGAAAGCCACTCTCAAGATAGGGGAAGAATCTATAGAGAACATTGAACTGGGTAACGTGGGGACGCCGCAGGGCTCGGTTTTATCACATACCCTCTCCAACATTGCGATGATGAGACTCCCCGAACAGTTGGGGGAAATTGAGAATCTAAACCACACCATATACGCGGATGACTTAACATTATTGATGAACAAGGGCAGTGATGGGCAAATAGAAAGTTCCCTGCAAATTGCAATTGACATCATCGAGGAGTATCTGAAACCCAAAGGATTTAGATGTTCGGCCGAAAAGTCGGAAGTACTGTTCCTAATGCCCCCCGGAAAACGACGGCTTCACCAAAATCGCGAGGCTGGCATCCACCTGTACGTCAACGGCGCAGAGATCCCCGCGGTCGACGGTATCCGCGTCCTCGGGCTGAGGATTCAGGCAAACCGGAAGAATTATGAAACGCTTGCTAGGTTAGAAGCCAGTTCAAATCAGACGTGTCGTCTCATCAGACGAATAGCGAACAGGCACGCTGGGATGAAGGAGGCGAATCTCCTGAGACTAGCGCAAGGCTTCGTAATCAGCAGGATAGTGTACGTGGCACTCTACCTCAAGCTCAGTGGTGCAGAACGGAACAAACTCGAAATCATTATTAGGAAAAGTGTCAAGGTCGCTCTAGGACTCCTCCAGAACACGTCCACCGACAAACTGATGAGGTTAGGGGTATCGAACACTCTCGAGGAACTGATTGAGGCTGCCCTTACCGCGCAGCATCAAAGGCTACTTGGATCTAAAACGGGGAGGAAAATTTTAGAGGAATTGGACTGCGAGCCCAAACATGAGCAAGTGCGCTCAAGAGACATCCCCAGACATATCAGGGACAAGATAAAAATACCTCCGCTACCCAGAAACATGAACCCTGCCTTTCACGACGGCAGACGTAAAGACAGGGCAGAGGCATTACAAACTAGGTATACTAGTCGACAGGACGTCCTATATACGGACGCTGCAGAATATGACAGCAAAGCGGCATATGCGGCCATGGCGGTTAGAGAAGATGGAACACCAATGGCCTGCTGCACGATCAGTGGCGTCGAGACGGTTGAAGCTGAGGAAGTGGCCATAGCCTTGGCCGTCAGCCAAATGGGGGCAAAGGTGGTCATCAGCGACTCCAAAAACGCTGTGAGAAATTACGAATCGGGGAGGGTGACAGAGACTGCCATCCGTACATTAAACAGGGACGGGGGACCCAGACAGCTTGTTCTGCTCGTTTGGGCACCAGCTCACCAGGGACTTAGAGGGAACGAGGAGGCTCATTCGTTCGCCCGAGGTCTCACTTACCGGTCGACCCCCGGAACCTCCCAAGTCACCGAAACTATAAACAGAAGAGAGGATATGCGCGCATACCAGCAAATCACAGTACACTAGTGTACAGACTAAATCGACAAATTTGCCCGGCAGCGGACAGCTGCACTCAGTAAGAAAGATGAGGTTATGTGGAAGTAAATTACAGACGGGAGTTTTTCCAAACCCCGTACTCTACAGCAAGTGGCATCCAAGAGTATTCGGTTCAAAGTGCAAATTCTGTGATGAGGCAGCAAATCTGGTTCAGATGGTGTGTACATGTCAGTCTAAGCATGATAGCTCGCGCACTCTAGAATCCTGGGAGGCATCGCTTCTCAGCCCAGACCCCAACGTGCAGCAGGACATCATCGGTCAAGCCCTTGCTGCTGCTGTGTCTCAAGGTATTCCGGCCGACGGCTAGGGGCGACGGGGGAGAAGGATTTCTCTCCCGACGTCCATTGACTGGTGTTTTTAATAAAGTTGTTCCTCCTTCCTCCTCCTCGCTGCTTCTGCCGCGTTTCCTCACGCTGTGTTTTGACAACGAGTGTCCGTGGTCATCAAGAGTGATGTGTTCATGTTTGCTGCGCGAGCTGGCACCCTGCTTGGTAATTTGGTTAGCAAGCGAATGCTTACAATTTGATACGGCCTGATAAAAGTACTATCCTAACATCGTATGGATATGATATTTTGCTATCGCAATCGATGCTTCGCCTTTCGGGCGAAACTATAAGTTTTCTTTTATTGTGATAGCATCTATATGGACACTCCAGGCGCATTTCTGCCATCGTCGTCGTCAGCGGTTCCGTGTAAAGTCCAACGGCGATAAAATCGTTGCCGCGCGCCATACGCTATATGTGCGAGTGAAAGCGCGCGAGGAGAACTGAAGATCGCGGCTCAATCTGGCGCTCAAGAGAGCGCAGCTGACACGAAACGCCCCGTCTTCGGTCGCGCGAAAGGCCGTGGGGGATGGGAGGGACGGAGCGGGGTGGGGATGGCGTTGTTCTCCGAGAACAATTGCGTATTTGGCGACCGCGCACTTGGGGAACTGACGATCGCGCAAGGCGGGAAGCGAGGAGGCCGCGCGGGAGGGAGGCGGGGGGCGGTGTTTTACTCTGGGACCAACTTCGTACTTTGCGCGGCCGAGCGTGGTCGCGCGTGCCTTATCTTGAAAGTGATATGCAGGCGGCTCAAACTTTTGTGCGTGTGTAGTGCGGTGTTCTCGTAGCTCAGTTTGCGTAGAAGCGATAGACAGCACGAAGGTCACTTTGCGCGCTACTGCAGCCGCGCTTACTTACGCCAGCGTTTTCACAGCGAGTGTCCGTGGTTATCGAGTGGGATGTGTACATGTTTGTCTGTTCACGCTGACACCGTGCTTGTTAATTTAATTACTAAGTGAATATTTTCAAGTTTATACGACCGAGAAATCTACTATCTTTACTTCGTATAGCTGCGTACTAATTTGCTATCGCAATCGATGCTTCGCATTTCGGGCGCATCTCCAGTAAGCGGGAAAAACTAATGCTTATTAGATAGAAAGTTAGAAATCGTTTAATCGGACGCTTTGCAAACCACTCTAAAATGTTATAATTGGAATTTTTATGTAACTTTGTTGCGTCAGAAGTTGGTTAAATAATATTGACTAATTATTCAATTAAGCAGAATACAAAAATAGTGTGATTTACTCCATACCATAGTCAGCAACATGCATTTACTCGCGTCGTCTTAGAGTGCTTCGACATATTTTTAAACTCTGGCTAAATTTAGCTGGGACATCCTGTATATACGTAAACGGTCTCTTTAATTACTTACACTTACGCAAACATTACCCTTTCCACAACACGTGTAGAAAACATTCGCAACAGCAGCAGAAGGAAGCCGAAGCCTTAAATACCACTACGTATATCTTGGATAATACCAGTTCAGGGAGGTTCCGCCAAATGTTTTCTGAACTTTTGCGCATGCTTGACTTTTTATGAATTAGGCGCTGTAAAAATCGTGCCCACAGCAGATGCACATTAGCTCCTATAATTAGTTGAGCGAATTATTGGCTGCAGGCTTCCCTTCTTCGGTCATTACTGCACTTATGCAGCAAGACACTTCTGCAAAAGTGTAAAGTCACGACGGATTAAGCTAGAAGTGGTGCCTTATATAGAAAAGATCTCCCACAATCTCTAGAAGGTACGGAATGCAAGCACGGAATGCCGTTTGTTTTTCCAGCGCCGTAAAAGCTTGGGCGATTATGCCGGTGCATCTGCAATAGTAGAAAGCAGGAGTGGCAGAAGAAGCATGAAACTGCCTTTGCAAGGGGCTCCACGGAATTGTTTACTCGATCCTGATGTCATGCGCAAAAGTGTACGTTGGAAAGACTGAACGATGTGTCAATGACCGATTAGGAATGCATGCGCAAGAAGTCAAGAAAGAAGATCACAAGTTTGTGCACTTGGTAGCGCACGTTGCATCTTGCGGGTGTAAGCCGCTATCTTGTGAAACTAAAATGATCGGCAGAAGCGCCATACAAACGGCTCGTGGCGCAATAGAAGCCTTCTTCGTAAAAAGAATAAGACCTAATGTATCAGGGAACCATCCTCATCTCTGTTTCCTCTTGAAGCTTATTTTCGTGTTTCAAGGTTTTAACAACGTAATTGCCTGCACGATATGGACATGTGGTTTTATGTTAGGTGCGCCCGCGTGTCTTTGTTTAAATTTGGATGTACTTTCGCTGTGCGCAAATGTCTATATTCTTGTGCAATGAACTTAAAGTAGATAGTTATTATCACTCTACTTCATCGCTTGTACGTGTGCAGAACTAGCGCTTCCTTCTTTTTCAATTCTCTATCAAATACAAGGTAGCCACTAACTTTAGTTAAAAAAAGTACACCACTATGAGTGACAGCGCAGTAGCAGATTCGTCATGTGGCTTCACACGCGTTTTTTTTTTCGTTTTTTTTTACGCGGTGCAGCAGTGAAACGCAGGAATTTAGCACAATAATGTTTTTGCATGATTACGTACAAGAAAATTATGCGAATAGCTTTCAGTATTTTAAAGGCCCACCTTATTATGTTGTTTCGTTATTTATGAAAATAATGACCGCTACTTTCCCTCTAACTAACACCACCACGCAAACAGCTCATTATATTAGCCGCCAGTAACTGAGTGTTACGCCGTCGCGTGTCTAGTGAGTGCAATGTTACGTATGATCCTCTTGTAGTATTCTATTTCACCTTCCTTTTTTTGGTGCAGCTAATCACAGCACCAAACCACGAAAACTCACTTGGCAAGCAAGATTATTTCTGCGTAGTGGGATATCATAATAGAGAGGCACATTAGGGAATGGTAAGGGTGGATGCGTAACGAATGAACGGCAGTAATGCAATTCAACACCTACGATCAATTGTATCCCGCGATATCATGCGAGTGCATAAGGTTTTCTTTCCAACAGCTGAGCGATATAATGCCACCCCGTTCACATTTCCTGTAATCACAAAGATTCCGGGATCACCGAGACATCCCTAGAGGGCATCGCTAAGGCGCTGCGCTCAGGTATTGCAGCGACCATGTAGTTTGTTTAGAACGATGCCAAATGCTTTTTGTGAAGTGCTTGAATCGCAACAGGGAATAAAATTGAAATTATTGGGACGACAGGAAGCCACAACAATCACATGCTCGAAATGTGCAGTCACTGATTTTATTGCAGCGAAAGGGCTACAGCGCAAAACCAGATGAGTCTTTACATCGTCGAAAGAATGCATACCAGCATTTACGAATGCGCTACAGCCACGGAACAAAATGACTTAAAACGATATGTGCGCCGTACTGCACGCTCCTGTAAACAAGCAGCGACTAGTAGACAACGCGACGCGCCATCCGCAATATCGTGGTTCAGCCAGTGTCCGCCAGGCAACGACTCCGCTCGATTTCACGGCCAATGATACAACCGTTACGGAGCGGAGGAAGCAAAATTAGAGGGACTCGATAAGGACTTGTCGTGGCACCTCAGATTGGTTATGGTGGGGCAAAACTGTCCGAGATATATGTAAACGCCCCTGTACGCATGCTGTACACATGACTGAATATGTTTGCGATCTAGACAAGAAGTGCGAACATTCCTAAGCACGGAGGGATATAAAAAAGGAGCACCGACTCGCCTGATCAGGCGTTCCAACTTGTGTACACCGGCGAGCCAGCTGCTTTGTGGTGTTCACGAGCACCCACAGCTGATTTTCCTGCAGTGGCCGAAGCCTGCCGTAGCGTGTAGCGAGACATATTGCACTTTCTGTTTTCTGACTAAATTGTTTGTTTTGGAGATATTCGCGCATTTCCGTTGTTGCCCGCGTGTTGCAGCGTGTGTGTGCGCGCTAGCGTGTACCGCGGTCCTCTGCCGAAGTTCACATCGATAATTTCTTGCTTTTAAATGCATAAAACTTTACTGCTGTAAGTGCCTACCGAGGAGAGGATTAACTGCCCCTCCCCCATGGCAGTGGCATTTAAGCTGTCCGATTCTGTACGTTGGTATGTTTTTACTCAAGTGACATTTGTTAATAAATGCTGAATAGAAAAGCTGTACCCTGCCTCATGTAGCTGTGCATTCAGTACATCACTAAAAGAAAGTCCTCGCTTTGCTTACTTGAGCACGTTCTCGTATCTTGTCTGTGTTCATGAACTAGAATTTACGATATCCTTCGGCCAGTGCCGTGGCATCCTTCAGTCGGCATGCGATACATAATATAAATCCTGCTCAAGCTACAAATAAAGCTTTCAGATGTGTTCACCACACTCTGCATCACTTAATTTGGCGACTGGTGACAGCTGTGCCCCAGAATTAGTGGGCTCACCTGAGGCCTCCGGGAACATCAGCAAACTTTTGTTTTATGTTGGAACTCTGCTTAAGAGTTCCAGCACATTCAAGTGATGGTCTTGAATGTAGAGGCAAACTGGCACTCACGGGGCACAATACATTTCATATTGATTTCGCTTAAATTAGGTTACGGCCCACAATCAGCATCGCAAGCCTATTTGGCGCTATTGCTGCGCTCAAGCAGCGAGCTGTTATCGCCATTATCTCCGCTAGTATAACATCCATGGGTAACTTCGGCGACACAATACGACAATACCTTTACACTTTTGGAAATCGGTTGATCCTATCTTTACTCGTTGCAGTCACAACAAAAAAAAAAAAAAAAAATCGCCGCCCCTTCCACTCCGTGAAGGTGGTCGAACAGCCAAGCTGTGAACGGCGCTACTTCCGGGGGATGGGACGCGCTGGCGTCCACGGGCGACGGCGTTCCTAGCGCGTTCCTCACGCTTTTTCTACGACGTTTCCAGACAAGTGTCCTTGGCCAAAGCTCCGTATATACAACCAACGCAAGCGCGAACTTCTCTCACACCCCACTCCTCCATTGACATACTTTTTCTTTCCTATACCGCCAGTTCGTTGGCGCGCCTCACACTCTCCCCCTCTAGCGCGAGTATTGTACGGCGCGACTTACGACAACCCCCTCCCCGTTCTACTTTTCTTCTGTACCCTCTCACAGCATTCTCACAGGGGGAAATCGGTCACTCCAATCCCTTTACGCCTGTTGAGCTCTTTTCGTCTCCTCTCCCGCTAGGTCACGTGGCCCCTTTTTAGTAAAGTCCGACAAGAATGGCACAGGGTCCGCGTAAACAGCTTCGCTATAAACCGTGCCGCAGTGATACACCGCTTCAAGCAGGGACAGCAGCGAAAGCGCGCCGTCCGGTCATCTAATAGTTTTATAGCTGAAAGGGTTCTCGACACGTACGGTTTCTGCATTGTTGGTACCACCTCAAGTTGATGATTGTATTGGCAATGATGGTTCTGGCGGTACCACGGAGTGGTACCGGTACCAATGGTACCACCATGCTGTCTCCATAATACCAGTGGTAACGATGGTATGGGTACCGGTAGTACCACCTTGCGGCACTATGCGGTATCACCGTATGGTGGCCACTATGTTTTGGTTGTACCGTATGGTGGTACCGGTAGTAAACGGAGCGTTCTCGCATTATTCCGTCGTGACGGAATGTTGGTCGCCCTCAGTCCAGGGCTCCTGCGGCTCTTGCTGTCTCCCGGGCCCGCCGCACCAGTTGTTGCTGGTCACGAGGGTCCGAGCTAGTCAGCACGGCCTCCCACTGCTCGGGTGTGGGGTTGGGTATATGCGGGGCTACCTGTATATTGGGGCATGCCCATGTGGTGTGATATAGGGAAGCGTAGTCGTTACAAAGGGGGCATTTGTACGAGTACAGTGCAGGGTGTATTGCGTGTAATCTGCTTAAATGGGGGTATGTGTTGGTTTTAGGAGCGAAGCTCCTTATAGCGGCACCCGTTCCGTCCCCGTCGTCGTAGTAGTAGTGTGTAACCAGTCTGAGAAAAATGAGAAAAAAAAATTCCGAAGTTGTGTCCGTAGCGCGGAATCGAACCAGGGACCCCTCGCTTCCGAGCGCGCGGCGTTAGCCCACTACGCCACGAAGCGCACATAGACACACGCACCACGATGGCAATAAATACCCAACATTAACGAAAGGCCGCGTTTCTAGCGCGTTTCTAACGCGTTTGTGCTAGCGCGTTACGGCCCGTGTAAGAAGCTGGTGTAAGACGCTGTGGCCTCTCCGCCTTACCTTCAACGCGTTTCGAACACGCTGCCCAAGGCGGTGGCAAGTCAAGTTCAACTCGAGGAGCGTTTATGAATACGGGGGGTATACTCTCTCAGCAGTCATGTGATGGCGTCGGCAAACGCGGTGCACGTTCCGGCATGTGTAAATGGCTGCGTATAAGACGCTGTGGCCGCTCCCCCTTACTAGAGAGTACTGCACGTTTCTAACGCCTTTGTGCTAGCGTCCCCTTAAGCGGGAGATCCGATGATTCCCTCCGGAGCTTCGCCCACTCATCATCATTCACCCCATGGATATGCTGTGATTTTTTTAATTGTCGCCATGCTACTGCGTCTTCGCGTGAGAGGGTCTTGTGCGGGGGTGGCTATTGTCGTTTGTTCAATCTGTGGTGTTCTAATATGGCGTGGTGTTGTAAAGGTACAGGCTCCATAGATGCGGCCGTATCCCTCTCTTGTGGCGCCCGGGTGGCATGAGCTCGGGCTACAGCGTGCGCACGCTGATTTCCACGGAGGGACTCGTGTCCTGGAGTCCATACTATTTCAACGTCGGGTAATTGAGAGGCTTGTTTGAATAGTCGGGCGGTGATGGAACATATTCTGCCTCTGGCATAGCTACGACAAGCTGCCTGAGAGTCGGTAATAATTGTAGCGTGTTCTTTTGTTTGACTAGAGGCGATGGCTAAGGCGATGACTGTCTCCTCCGCTTCGAGGGTGTTGGCAGTCCGGACCGTCATCGAGACCACCTCTTGAAGGTTATGGTCGACAACACTGACTGCCATGGCTGCTTTTCGGGGGTACTGCGCGGCATCTGTGTATAGTATGTTGGGGAGGTTACCGCATCTTGTTTGAAGAGTCTTTGCGCGAGCTTTGCGACAACCGGCATGATGTTCCGGGTGCTCATTGAGACCCAGCGCCTTTGGCGAAAGGCTGACGCTTAGCGTAAAGCGGGAAACGCACAGTGTGCTGCTCCTCCAAGAGGCATCACATGACGTCATCAGGCGATATCGTGATGTGACGATGCCGTTATCACGTAACGTAATGTTTGAAGTGATGATGTCATCACGTGGCCTTTGTTGTGATGACGTCATCACGCGACGTTTGAGGCAATGACGTAATCACGTTTCGTCATCAAGGGTTGATCTCGGAGACATTGCAAAGAAGCGGGAAGTACACACAGTGCTGCTTCTCCAAGAGGCATCAGATGACGTCATCAGGCCATATCGTGACGCGAAGATGCTGTTGTCACGTAACATACCGTTTGACGTGATGAAGTCATCACGCGGCCTTTAGTGTAATGACAACATCGCGCGACGTTTGAGTTGATGACGTAATCACGTTTCGTCATCGTGTCAAGCATGGCGTCATCACTTGGTCATATGCGTTTTGGTACGATCGAGTGTTAACGCCGGGTTTTTTGCTTCATGGACCATGTAATTATTTCGTATTTAAAAAGACTACCCCACTCAGCAGTTGTAGCGACTGTTTTCTACATTTTTGCTGGACATTCAATTTCGCGGGGCCTGGATGGCGAGTCACTTTTGTTAATTTTTTTTCTTTCTTGCACATATATGCGTCTGTTGTGCCTGCTCCGTTCATGCAGTCGAATAATACAATGATCATCACCTACCAAGTTTCCACATTGTCGCCGCAAGTAACCTGGCTCCGCAGTGAGGCCGTATAGGCACGGCGTGCTAGCTTTAAATAGCCATGTGAATAGCTAACACCTAGGTTCATAGGTTCATACACGACACCTAGGTTCATAACTCGTGTAATAACTCGTCAAGGTGCTCTTTGAAGCGGCATCCTGAAAGCAGCACGGGTATAGTATATTGCACGGCCTCTCCAACAACTTAATTTCTGTAAGCCGGGTACACAAGGGAAGCGAACAGGTTGCTGAAGTAGCGCTAATGACGCGGCTACTTCCATGACAATTATATCGGACAGGCTATTTTGCGGGCGAGCGAAAATAGCTGTATAGCTTCGAGATATGCAAGTCTATAGTGCAAGTCTGTCCGCCGAGGTGCTCCAGTTGCCGGTTTGTTCTTTTCGCTTTTACAGGGATAGCGGCGACTGATGCGCGTGGCTGCAAGCGAGCTGAGTTGCATGCGCTTTCGGAACAATTTTTAAGTTATGTTTAAAGGGTTGGGGAATGCAGGGTCGTTATAACAGGCAGACATAAGTTTAACTCACTTGAAGAAAAAAACAGCGCAAGAGAGACGAGGACGAAAAGAACACAGGCACAACGGACAGGCGCTGCAAATTAGCGTTAGTTGGAAGTTAGCGCCTGTCTGTTGTACCTGTGTTCTTTTGTCCTCGTCTCTTTTGCGCTGTCTTCAAGTATGTTACACCAACTCGCCCACATCAAGCTCCTACTACTTAACTCACTGCGCGCGATCCGTATATATATATATATATATATATATATATATATATATATATATATATATATATTAAGGAGGTGAGTGGTTGTGATCGGAGGCGCTTTGCAGTTCATCCCGCTTCCTGATTTTCAGGCAAAGCAACTCCTCCAGAGTGTATTGCGAAGGAAAGGCGCCGTTTCTATAGCACCAGTACCGAGGCTCTGAGGCGTCAGACTTCTCGAATTGCTCAACGCCTCTTAATGAAGACGATGCTAACTTCTCCCGCTTGAGCAAGACCAGTAAAACCTTAGTTGTTGCTGTGCTCTACTTATTGAGCAACTTCCGCGCCGCAAATGTAGTCTACAGTCGTTTAACCACTAAACAAGACTTTTTAGTGTGCCAGAGAAACCACGGTTTCGGAGCTGTGCGTTCACAGACGCGGCGAATACTACTCCTTAACTGGAGCATTTGTTCAACTTCCGACTAATTTCTATGCAAATGATACGCAAGCAGTTGCGATCGGTGTCGTCAGACTAAGGTTCATGCAATCGCTTGCACTACTTTTTTATTTTTATTTTTTGACCAAGAGCGAGGGAGCATTAGCATAGATGTCAAGTTATTGTACGAAACACTGCCTTCTAAATTCTGAAAAGAAACGATAATGTCGCTAGATAAAGGCTGCCTAACCAAAGTATAACTACCATCAAAATCGTTTAACAATGGAAGCAATTTCAACTGAGTCAATCGATATCGGCAACGAGTCTATAAAAACTGCGGCAGTACTCATCTCACGATCACTGTTGACGATAATGCGTCAGCATTGAATCAGTATTACAGCCACACAACGTATTGCCACCGTCGACACTAGTTGTGTATCAGGCGTGTACTGCAGCAGGAATACTCTTTCCCGCTTACTTAAAAACACTGGGCGCCATATGTAACCATGTAGCGCCACCGCGGCGAAGCCTTTGCGTGGCCTCCGAAATGCATGGCGCGCCGATCCGTGGGGACGTTGAGAAGCGCGTTGTGCGGCAACGGCGCTCCTCTGTCGCGTTTCTGTCTGGACACGATACGCCATCTAATGGAACTGCCGAGAGGTCCACGCGTGGCCTCCCAGATGACAAGCGTGGCGCGCTGGTGCCTGCGAACGCTGAAAATGTTTCCTCGCTTCCCGCACACTCAGTGGCGCATACTCAGTGACCCAAGTAAGCCAGTGATTCATTGAAGAGCGACACATAACTAGTGCATTCGTGCCGCAGCTCGATAGAGCGCTGGCCTGGAAGGCGTTCACTGAAAGCAGCACAAAGCCAGCGCATCTGCGGCACAGCCTGCTAATTCATCGGTTTGCTGGCCTTGACGAACTCTTGTGACGTGCATTTAATTCCCTGTCAGCATCTGATAAATTTAAGGGATCTTTTTCCTCATTGTAGAGTGGCACAATCCGAGTGGTACATACCTAGTTACCTAAGTTGGCGTCAAAGTCGGCGTCAAAGAACTTCTTTGAACAGCGGTGCCTACCCGGTCTTGTATCTACAGTGATCCATGTCGTCGAGAAAGAGGTTCGTTGAAGAGCGGCTACGCAGTGGTCGCTCTTCAACGTACGGTCGTATAACAAGAGAAAAAGACACAAATTTTCTACTGTGAATATCGTGCTGTATTTTCGCTCTTTGCCGGCTAGTGGCTGTCCTGGGCATTAGCTGTCATAATGACACGCTTAGACACTCCCGTACCCATCGCGTTGGCTCAGTGGCTGTAGCGACCTGCTGCTGGGCACGAGGTCGCAGGTTCGACTCCTGAAAGTGGCGGACTTATTTTGATGTGGCAGAAATTACAAAATACCCGTGTACTTGGATGTAGGTGCACCATAAGAAACTGTAGGCGCTTAAACAATTTGAAGACCTCCACTACGGCGTTCCGTTTTAACTGACTGTGCTGTTCTAGATGGTTAAACGTGACAACTAGGACATTTTACGAGGTGGTCCCAAGATGTTCTAGAAACACAGGCGACGGAAACACCTACCGCAGGGGTGTGCGCTTAGTTCGACATAATGCACCATCTGCTAGCTGGTGTTTTATTGAAGCTGTTTTCCTTTCAGGTCCTATCCCGTATTCAGCTGCTGCACCTTCCTAGTATTCTCATCAATATGGAAATTAGGCCTCCCAACTGCGTACTTATAATTTTGCTCACGAGCCGTCAAGTTCTAATGGCACGCAGACCAAGAATTGTCGAAGCTGATATATGTAGTCTAGTCAAACGGCAGAGTGAAGTAGTCGTCAGCGTAAAACACTTCACTACTCAAAAGAAATATTGTGCAACTGGCACGCGATACAGCTCAGCCATGAAGCACGACAAAATAGGCTGAAGTTCGCTTTCCCAACTAAGGAATTCTATACTTTAGGAAAAAAGCCGGCAGATCCCACCCCCTGTGGGAATCGATGTTATGCGAAGCAGAGTGCGGGGAGCCGACCAAGTTAACGGAACAACCATGAGAGCACCAAGACGTCGGCGGCTGTTTCATGGCCTACATGACACACATATCATGATATTCATGTCATGACCTATCATTTTTGTTCGTCATACACTCTTGTCATACTATGCCAATTTTGGTACACACCACGTTAACGAAACGACCATGACAGCATCAAGACGTAGGCGACTGTTTCATGACCTACATCGACACACATGTCATGATATTCATGTCAAGACCTACCATTCATGTTCGTCATACTATGCTAATTTTGCTACCTACCAAGTTAACGAAACGATCATGAGAGCACCAAGACGTAGGCGGCTAGATAGATAGATAGATAGATAGATAGATAGATAGATAGATAGATAGATAGATAGATAGATAGATAGATAGATAGATAGATAGATAGATAAAGATAGATAGATAGATACTGTCAAAGTGGCAAAGGTTCGCCAAAAAATGCTTCGCATTTAATAAGCGTGCTACTTATAATTCTCAGTTTTTGAACGATCATTGCGGATATCCTTAACTGACACTTGTCTGTATAATGTTTGATTTTTGCGAACACCGGCCCCCTGGGCCAAATTTGGCCGGCGCCACACCAAATATGTGCAAATATAATCGGAACAAGCTATGTCTCGTTTAGACCGGTATAAGTTGGCGATCGAGGCGGCAAAAGCAACACTGGTATTTCTTTGGTCCTTCACTAGCATCAACTGCACGTACTATTACTTCGTCATTGCCTTATAAAGAGCGTCCAAACACATCTGAGTTGCATGTCCTGAGCAGGCGTGTCGTTGGATCTAGTGTCCCTGTATATGCTCTCAAAGGTAGCAGAGCTTCGCCTACCTTTTCCTTTCGCCGCTCGCACCGCTACATGCCGAGCGCCATGACGTGGTCTAAATCGAGGTCAAATGTTCCGCCGCACTCCATATAAGCCTACTTCGCGTGCGTGGCCCAGCCTTTTCGTTACCTTCAATGCCTCATCACATCACTCCACCGCTTTCATAATACGCGTGGCATGACATTTAATGTCACAAGTGACATAAAGTGATATGAATGTCATTTCATGACATTAATGGCATGTGTGGCATAACATGACATGAACCCTTCAATGGGTGGCATACAGTTTCCGCCTCCTGCCTCCACGTTGAGCTAACCCAATATTCCAAAGTGCACGATTGCTGCGCAAAAAAATTACCGCACGGATCTGCGCAGACGCAGAAATAGGTCGGGTGGGACTTACCAATCTTCGCCTGGGGCCCAATATGTGACCACACTATACAGGCGGGTACTAGCTCTCCGCCACCTGGTGTTTAGGCAAGTCTTGTCAAAATATTTGTTTC
Organism: Dermacentor silvarum; assembly: GCF_013339745.2. Lineage (NCBI taxonomy): Eukaryota > Metazoa > Arthropoda > Arachnida > Ixodida > Ixodidae > Dermacentor > Dermacentor silvarum. Next base: position 68,952,466 of record NC_051156.1, read on the forward strand.
TACTCGACCATTTCTACTCGACCATCCATTTGTACGAACATTCATTCAAATTCGCCTCGCATTGGATCTATCAAAGTTTATTGTTGCTACAAATGACGAGTTTGCCTACGGTGTCAGTATCTTTTTGCGAGTTCTTCCGTCTTGTCGTTTTTTCCACTACTCTTACTCGAAAACTTTGGAGCATAAATTTAATCGAATGTCTTTTACGCTTCCATTGAAAAATCTGTCCTGTCTGCGTACGTCACGCAATCATCATCGCGCAATCCCGCGAGATGGCGAAACTGCTGTTTTGTGCCTAACTAACGGTTGGTCGTAGTCGTAGAAAGGTTAGACTAGTTTGCTTTATTGAAGGAATTCTGCCCTTGACGAACGCGCCTTTGTTGCAGTCAGGATATGTACGCAACATTTCTTGAATCCATGAGTAATTCAGTGTAAAATATGACTGACAGCTTGGATGGCTATGGCGGTTTGACAAAATCTAGTGCTTGGAAGAATTGTTTTGCTGCTCACTCAGTCTACGGTTACGAACGTGGCGTCGCTTGAGCTTTGTCGAATCCGATTCCCGACAACCGTCCCCACTTGGTGGCGCTGTGTACGCTCAAGCCATTACTCAAGCACCTACCAAGATAATCAGAAAAAAACTTGGAGGACGCTTAAGCTTCGAGTGAAACCCGATAGCGGCAGTGCGGGGCTTAGCAATAGCTTTTACCCCCGCAAGGCAGAGGGTACAATTAAGCAGTAACTCATCAATGATTCATACCCCCGTAAGCAAGGAAAAAGGGGTTTGTGTTTGAAGCGTAGACTGTTGGTTCAGTTGGTGTATCATGTAGTGTAGTTGAGCAGAATTACGGGCGGGAAGAGACGAAGGGGCTTGTCCTGTCCACTTTGTGTTTGAGTTTACGCCTAAGAGAATTATAATTTCTCGCATATTCAACTTACAATCCCACGCTATACTGTCTGTAGGTTGTGTGTAAGTTGGACTTTACGAATTTCCTGACGAATTCCACTTTGAGAAATTCAATCCGTTCGGTAACGCCTTTGCGCCATGCGGAGGGCCTGCGTGGTTGTGGTTCGGCATGCGATTTATCTGATGGACAACGCCACCGGCGGCGGACACCGACACCGGATTTTCTGCGACACGAAGCCCTTAAGCTTAGCCTTTATAAGTGGAACGTGGCAGCGTTGCGCCAGCTGATTCCAACTTGAGCCTGCAAATTACCTCATGTCATAACCCCAGCTAACTTTCTGCCGCTCTCGACTGTGCTTCTCTTTCCTTGGCATCAATTCTGTAACTCTTATGGTCCACCGGTTATCTGCCGTACGCATTAATTACAAGGCCGGTCCAGCCCCATTTTCTTCTACAGCGTCGCTGTCCGTGGCTAGCATCCCGGGACTTCGTGGCGTAACCTCGACAGAAAACAATGGTTGGCCGATCCGAGCGGCCGTGCAGGGCAGAGCAATGGCTTAAACCCCCGTAAGATAGAGGCTACAAGCAGTGAGCCATCGCAAGCAAAAAGGGGTTTGTGTGTGAGTTTCCGCGTAAAATAATTATGCTTTCTCGTATATTCAAATCACAATCCGACGCTATCGTGTCTGTAGGTTGTATGTAAGTGGTATTTTACGAGTTTTCTGACAACTTTTACTTTGAGAAATTCAATTAGCTTAGTAATGCCTAAGCGCCACGCGTAGGGCCTGCGTGCCAACGCATTTCTGCCGTCGCCGTTGCCGTCGTCGTCGCCGTGGTGTTCCGTGTAAAGTCCGAACATGATAACATCGCCGTACGCTGTATATGCGAGTGAAAGCTTGCGACGGCCAGCCGAAGATCCCGGATCAATAGACGAGGCAACCCAATGATTGCCTGCGCGACACCAGCGCTGAATGCTCCCCTGGCGGAAGGATTGAAGTGTCGAAGGTAGTCGCTGGGCCAGCGCGTGTCCGTGTTGTCTACGGCGCGAGCGATCGTACGCGTTCTTTTCGCGATGGCGAGCGCGACCTCATCAACCAGGAAACGTGGAACGCAATACTGCTGTGTTGTTGATTGCCACAACAGCCTCAAAAGGTCTAAAGCCGCCCGTGAAGTCCTACAGAATTCCGGGGAAGTGGTACGAGAAGGACAGGCGACAAGAGTGGATAACTGCAGTGCGCCGAGTCAAGTAAGTCATGAACTTTCGCATTTGCGTGCAATATCACGACCGCTCGATAAAAAGGCAATAATAATATGCCTGTATTTAGCGCATCGTCATTTGTTTTAGACGTGTCGCGTAGCTGAATCGTACAGTGACATCCACCGTGTTAGCTTAGCGGTAAATACATACGTGTTGCACCGCTAAGCTCGACGACGCGAGCTCAATTACCGGCCATGGCGGCCGCATTCCGATGGCGGCGAATTGCAAGAATACAGTTGTTACCGTTTACTTAGATCTTTGTGCACGTTAAAGAACCCCTGGCGATCAAAATTGTTCCTGAGACCCTCCATTACAGCGTGTCTCATAATGGTATCGTGGTTTTGGCACGTAAAACCCCCGAATTTAATTGATTGTGCTGTTCCTTCACTCGCGATCGGCAAGGACGAGCTCAAGAGAATTATATCCCTTTTCCAAACGCTGCAACTTAAATTGCTAGTTGCACAGGCAACAGAAGGGGCCGCGCGCTACTTGTCTTTTGTGCGGTGGCAATCCGTATTTAATGCAAGCTGCGGTCATCGCGTGCGTCGGTAAGCGGCAGATCGGAAAGCAGCTGCCCGAGACGTGCGCGTTTTGCTTGTTTGCTTGGCCATGCTTTCTAGGTTCACAATATCCAAGCATGCTTTAAAGTAAATGCCACCTTGCACATTCTTCCTACGTTACTCTTCCTGCCAAGAATCTTGGCTTCGTCTAGTAGCCGGCCATATGTGTGAGCTTACTTTAGCTGCGGCGGGGCATTCGCCCAACGAGAAACAAGATTTGCTTTGATGAGGCATGTACCGCTAATTCTTATGCTCGTGCTGCTGGTTCCAAGACAATCACTGGTTACCGTGATCTGGGCTCACTTCGCGGAGCAGTTTGTACGAGCGATTTCTCATGAGCAGTGAAAAGATACCTTGCTCTCTAATGCAATGAGTTGTCATGACTCTAACATCTGAATTGAATAAGGTATCATATACAATAAATATTTCATAAGGCATTATGCGCATACGTAGTATTTACATCGTTAATTACCTTCATTGGCTTATTCGTGCCTAATGCATGTGTTCTTTCTGTGCTGACAGTGCTGATGCCACTCCTTGGGAGTCAAAATGAGAGCAACTGTGCGTGCGTGCCCAGCTGCCAACAAAAGCAACGGCAATCGTCACCACCTCTGCACATCTCTGCAAGCATGCATGACCGCTTTGTGACTGCACCAAAGAGAAATAAAAGTGACGCAATTACTGAACTCCGTTTGTACCTCTAACTCGATGTCGTGTACAATCTTGTTGGACACCTCCGACACGCACACGCACTTGGCTTTCACTGTCACATCACCGCCCTCAATTTGTTCAACGCCATACACGTGTGGAAGCAAACGCTCCCTTTTCTTGAGGTTCCCGCCACGAAAAAAGCTGTCGGCGTCGGTAACCTTCTTGAAACCGCATTGCAGTCTTTGCATCGCTGTTGAGCAAGCACGCGATGTGCCGCCGTCGAAAACGGAGCGCCGTGAGCACGAGCAGCGAAGGAAAGCGCGGGCGAAACAATGTAAACAACGCGGAGACTGCACCACGGCGCGACCGCACTGCTTGACATTTCCACATTGGGGGCGCTGTCAGGAGGTGCAGAAGCGCCTTCTGGCTATCATTTTCTCGTCTATAACGCGCGCGCGAGGGAGAAAGGCGGGACGGAAGCGCGCCGTCTTCTGCCGCGTGCAAGGCACAGGGGGAAGGCGAGGGACGTGGGAGGGGGGTTCCATACCCGGCGGTTTCGGCTTACGGCGCGGCCGTGCGGGCGCCGTACCTTGACAGCGATCTGCGACGTAGGCAAAATGCGCGCCTTCGCCGGCCTCATCTTCAAAGCGATTTGCGATGCGGGCAAAGTACGCCGAGTGCCGTTAGTTTATTAGGCGCTGTGATTTCGAAGTTTAGCTCGCGGTGAAGCGAGACACAGCAAAGGTCACTTCACTCGCTGCTGCTGCCGCGATTCCTGACTGCAGCGTTTGAAAGCGGTTTTCCACGGTCATCGAGCGAGATGCGTTCATGTTTACCTGTGCGCCCAAGACTCCGTGCTTGTTAATTTAGTTAGTAAGCGAATGTTTGGAAGCTCATACGGCCGATAAATTGATATCCTTACTTAGAATAGCTATGCGGGATCAAATACCGACAACGGCGGCCGCATTTCGATGTGTTCGAAATGCGAAAAGACCCATGTACTTAGATTTAGGTGCACATTACAGAATCCCAGGTGGTCCAAATTATTCCGGAGTCCCCCACTATGGCGTGCCTCATAATCAGGTCGTAGTTTTGGCACGTAAAACCCCATGATTTATTTACTTTTCGTACAGCTGTCTACTAATTTATTTGTCACAATTGATGCTTCGCCATTCGGGCGAAACTGCGACATTTTTCTGACGGACAACGCCGCCGACACCGGATTTCCTGTGACATGGGGCCCTTAACACTGTCGCGTCAAAATAAAGGGGCAGTGGAAAGCAGCAATGATGAAACATAAAGCTCTTTAGCACCAGTACAAACATTAGGTGGCGCGTGGAATCTGGAAAGGAGTAATGGTGCCAGCGCTAACGCTCGCAAATGCCACTCTGTGCTTAAAATCGAATATCTTGTCGAGGCTGAAAGTTAACCAAAGATCAGTAGGACGGTTGGATTAGGGAGCCTACCGCTAAACCACAAATGAGGCTGCGCAGGGTAACATGGGTTGGGCCTTGTTTGAAGTCATAGAAGCGCAGAGCAAAATTGATTTTGAAGAAAAACTCGGCGGCATGGACCAAATTAATGAGCAGCTAAAGGGAACAAGTTTCTGTGTCTGAAAAGCGCTTAACACAGAATGGAGGAAGAGGTCAAGAAAGTTGGCAACCAAGTACAGGGAAATTAAAAGTGTCAATAGACTACGAGGATGCATCAGAAAGAGAGAGAAACAGAGAAAGAGAACTGGATGCAAAGAATAGAAACAAAAAAGACCATGAAGATTTAGAAGACGGAGAATAAATAAATTAGAAGGGAAAATCTGTACGATAAAATGAAGGGAAGTGCCTTGCTATTTGAGGCACGAGCTGGTTACCAAAAGACAAAAACATACCGGAGCGAGTATTCGCAACTAGATGAGGAATGTATGCTGCAGCGAAAATCCGGAGACCACGGAGCTCATTCTTATGGAATGCGAATCGATTCACCCAGTGAGAACCATAGGTAACGTACGCCTACCAGAAGCGCATGGATTTAAAGTCTACGGAAGCACCAACCGTTCAATAGTTGAGATAAGCAATAGATGTTTGGAGTATCGGTGGAAGAAAGGCAGGGAAGAAATTGATGCGACCGGATCCGTTACAAGTATAGGTAGCAATACAAGGTATATAGAAAACTTCTGAGAAATAAAAAAACTGTTATTGAGAGGTATACAAAAATGCTAGAATAAAAAAAAATAGCACCGATTACGACACTCTCTAACGCGAATTTTGAGCGCGGGTGTCAAGCTTTCCTTTTTTCCCTGAACGACAGGGTGCTCTCGGCGCGGCACTGAACCTCTCCTCGAGTTAGAGTTACTCTCGTTTACCAGCTGCGTCGCTCATTGTTCAGAAAGAAAGCGTGAACACTGGAACGCGTGGCTTGCGCGGAGCGCTTTTTCTAACGGCGAGGGCAAGGTCCATCTGAATATGTCGCGAAGCTTGGAAGGAAAAGCGTGTCAATAACTATTGGCAGAGATATCAATTAATGATGCACGATTGAAGGGCGACTAGGTAAGGGGGGACAAAAACTAAAACTAGAAAATCTTTGTGAATTAAAAAACAAACAAATCTTCGAAACTGCTTAATCAAATTGCTAAAGTATTATTGCGCAACAAAAAGACATGGACGGGAGAAAAGAACACACACACCAAGCGCTTGGTGTGTGTGTTCTTCTCTCCCGTCCATGTATTTTTGTTGCGCTATAATACTTTAGTAATGGATTACCAACTTGCCCAGAATGCTGCTCTCGTTTAATCAAAATACTGCCATACGAGTAAACATTCCATTTGAAATATTTTTGCTGTGCTAAAACAACAAATGTTAATTTTCTTTATTTCACGATTAGTTCGTTCTCGGTGACCCCTACCAACCAGTGTTCTGGCGCAAGACTTGGCAAGACTGCGAACGCCAGCTATTATTGCGGAAGGGCGTTGCTCTCTTCAACACTGCGGTTTCGTCCGAATTTTTAAAGCGAAGCTTGTTATAAGGCATACATTTGGCTGGCGTCCCTATACGCAAAATACTATCATCATCAGCTTGGATCCAGCGTCGTCGTCTTCTTCCGCAGCTTAGGGAGCCTACATGCAACGTTGTGTTGCATGTATAGGCTCCCTACCGCAGCTGGCTCGTTGGCGCCCCACGGTTCGCGCTCGTACTCGTGCTCGACACGCGCTCGTGCCACTGCTCCCGCGTTCGTAATTGTCGTCTACTTCCACAGCTGGCTGCGTTTCTGCTAATCATTCCAGCGCGGAATTTCACTTCTCTTGCATCGTAATGGGGAGGCCGCGTTTACGGGGGTATGAGCCATTGCTTAAGGGGGTATGAGCCATTCATTGTCTTAGGTAACAGACAGATTTAATTTTAAAGCAATTTAGTTTTGAAGAATCGGAAGCGGCAATGGCGGGCGAATGCTGCTAACCACGCCGCCGGGCAAACTCGAGACACCGAACGGAAGTGACAACGGCGTACTGCGGGCATACCATCGGTGACGTCGTTCTCTCCGTCGCAGCAGTCGCATCATGGGTCCCGTTGCATCAAGGGCCCCGTGTCGTATAAAATCCGGCGTAAGCGCCGGCGTCCGTGCCGGAGAAAATCATCCCGAACGACCCCAACTACGCAGGCCATCCACCTGGCGCAGAGGCTTTAATGAACTAATTCGATTTCTCAAAGTAAAACGCGTCAGAAAAATCGTAAAGTATGCCTTAACCGCAACCCACAGGCACGATAGCGTCGTATTGTAGTTTGTATATACGAGAAAACATAAAGCTGTTCCGAGGAAATCCAAGCACAAACCTCTTTTCCAGCATTTCTACCATACATACAGCGACGCGTCCGGGTAGGTTACTTGCATAAACACCATCTGGATGGCGCTCGCCTCCTCGGCAGCCTAGGGAGCCTACATGCAAACGCTTCCATGTAGGCTCCCTACGGCAGCCTAAAACGGCAGTGGCGAAGGTGTGGAAAAAAGAAAGCTGCAGTTGGCGGTAGGCATGACAAGCATTCAGGGACCTTTGAATTCTATCGCGTTCCGCTCTTATAGGCGAAGCTTAGGCGTCCTCCAAATTTTTTTGTTGTTATTTCCTTGCATGTTTGTTCAAAGTGTGGCACGCGCTTCACTTCAAATTTTGCCTGTCCAAGCGCGCGGCATTTATTGGCGAAAGGTGTAAGTGCAGGCTTTTTGTTATCGTGCAAGTTCACGCTGCGCAATCCGACGCGCCGTGTCTCGTCGCGACGATAAATGCTGAATGCTCCGCGAAGAAACGTCGCGCTATGTTCGTTCACTCTTCGTAAAGCAGGCTCTGAGTGTCCGACGGGCAGGAAAATTAGTAAGTCGAATGTGCTTTAAGTGATAATGTGGGGCAATGTTGTCTTTTCTGATAACTCTTAGCTATGAATACATGGTGTCGCACGGAATTGCGAATGATTCTGTGAAACCGTTCGCATATGTTGCTATACATTACGTCTGTGTGCTGGCCATAGTACTTTTCATTCATTGAAACATTTGTTTTGTTTGGCGAATTATTTTATTTGCATTATGCTTAATGAATAAAAGTAAAGTTGTTTTTGAAACCTCTGTGGCACTGTCATTTATCTCCATACTATTCTCTCACCTTCCTAAGGAACCTACTAGAGCAACTGCCATCAATAACAGCCTAATTATGTCCACATTACGACATACGCCACTCCAATAGTTTAATCACATGCTGGCACATCAGCCGAGGGGTGTCGCAAGCTCGCCTCAGCCTCAAAAGAAAAATAAGTGCTTGCGTATACTGGTTTAAATCCGTGCCAAGCAGCATAAGATCTTGACATCACTGCCATTTCCTGTTGCGACGTCATTTTTTTCAATTTTTGGCTTGCTGTTAGTTGTCCCCCGATACGTATATGGCGGCGGTTGCAACAAGTTGCCTCGAATCCCGGCCACGGCGGCCGCATTTCGATGGGGGCGAAATGCGAAAACACCCGTGTGCTTAGATTTAGGTGCATGTTAGAGAACCCCAGGTGCTCCAAATTTCCGGAGTCCCCTACTACGGCGTGCCTCATAATCAGATCGTGGTTTTGGCACGTAAAACCCCATAATCTCATCTCTCTGCAACAAGTTGCCATTTTCTTGACATGTGGGCATCTATGGAAACTTCGCTACCAGTTTACATATACTTTCACGGGGACGCTGAAGGCGTATTAGTGCATGCGCAGTGTGTCCGAAGCCCCTAGCCAGCGCTGCTTTGTTTCTGCTTTGGCCGCATGCCTGGTCGCCGCCCGCACTCTGCTTTTCTCGTCACCTTTTCGCCATACCCTCCTCCGCCTTGCGTTTCATGGTGCCACTGCACCCTCCTGTCCGCTTTTCTCCTCGCGCTTCTACCGTCTTGGCGCTTTTTTTTATCCACCGCAGCGCGCCGCGTTCGCTCTCATCTTTCGCTGTGCTCGATCGTTCGGTTATACGCCGACGCCGACTCTCATCGCAGGAACGCACGCCTAAGAGCTGCGCTGTAAACAGTGTACCTGAATAAATCAAGCAGGCTAAGTGACTATTTCTCACTGCGCCGTTTAAAAGGGGATGCAAATAAATCATCATCATCGCCGCGGCCGTGTGGATGAAAGAAAAAAAAAGCTCCAGAAAGCTGGTATTTCTGCATCAATTACTGCAAGGTAATGAGGAAGTAAACGCTTCTTGCGGATAGAATGAATTCGAATTCCGCTACGCTCATGCTCATGCTGACTCTGAAGCCAAGGTGCGTCCAAGGCGTCCGTCGTATTCGCTAGTAGTCAGCAACTCTGTGTCAGAAAACGCTCGGTATAACTAGTGCGCGCCCCCGCTTCTGTGCGTGTGTGTGTTTGTATGGGGTGTGTGCGTGCCTGCGTGCTGCATTTTTTTCACGGCTTTGTCCTGAAGTACAGCGGCAATATGTAGAAAACACCCGTGTACTTAGATTTAAGTGCACGTTAAAGAACCTCAGGTGCTACAAATTAACCCGGAGTCCCCCAATACTGCATGCCTCATAAGCCTCATAATCAGATGGTGATGCACGTTAAATTCGATAATTCATTAAACACCACCAATATGGATGTCATATTCTACTGCTTGTCGCGGAAAACTCATGTCCAAAGGTGAAGGCAATACCAATGCCCTATACGTATGGCCACAGGCTGCCTCCCAAAAAAAAAAAAACCTTATTCCTTGGTTTTTGAACTCTAACAGGATGGCCATGAGCATAATGGATGAAAGCCGGTCAGAAGCAATTTTCAAAAAAAAAAGATACACGCTTATCTACTCACGCTTCAGACATGACATTTTCTTTTCTCTTCTGTGTACGACTTGCGTATCTTCTATACTTTTTTCAGAAATGTACTGTGCCCTAAAATTCAGCCGTGAAAATTTCGTTTCGATAAGCTCTTGATAACCAGATATGTTTTCAATCACTTGTTAAAACCACGGCTTAGTTTTTTTGTTCTTTCCTCTTTTTTTCTTGGTTTTTTCCCTGCATTTATGTATTAGAGTACCGGGCTGAGTGTTTTGCAATATTTTTGTTATTTTGTTCACTGCATTTATGTATTACGTAGAGTAACACGCTGAGTGTTGTGCAATATTGTGGTCTGGGCGGGGATTGGCGCATTGTCAGGCATTCAGTTGCCTTTTCGCCACCCCTTGCCGCTGTACCACTGGATAGGATATGTATGCTTGAATTGATGAAAAATAAACTTCAAACTTCAAACTTTTGCAATGACTATTACGCCTTGGTATACGCGCTTCAAAACTGTCGCTGTCTGTGTGCCTAAACAATTGGTGTGGCTGCGATGACACGTACCCCTGCAGCCTGCCGAGGAAAACGGCAGTTAGGGTTTCACACCGGCACGTTGAATCAGGCGCAATATCGGGTCATACAAGTGTATGACCGGTGACAAGCCTCCAGAAAATATTGTAATACAGCAATACATTGTATAACAAAATCTTCAATTTACATCAATACAGAGTTACGAATATCAGCCCGCAGTTAGAGGGAACACACGAATATAGAGCACGTGGAAATTTTTCCTTTTGGCAAATCTACAATCGGTCACTTTTACAGCAGATGACTTTACAGCTGTCACCTTTCTACACACCAGTGTAGTATGCAGCTTGAGCGCCGGCAAAATTAGAGCCGTGCAAGAGAGTGTTACTTTTAGCATAGGACCACATTGCACATAACAAGCGCCTGCACGGGTTCAATCAAACGTATCAATTGAAAACAAAATGCTACTGACCAAAATAAATACAGGGAGCACAGATTACTGCGCGTGTTACGAACATGGACGGCAGAACTAAACAAATGATTCGCACACTGTGCGAACTCACTACAATTTTATTCCCACAATATTGGAGTTGCAAGGGCTTTTAGATCTTTTTTTAACACCCCTATTGTTCAATGGAATCAGTCGTGCGTTCAGGGAGAATCCGTGGATGACGCTCTTTTCTGTACTTCGCCAAGTGACGCCACTTGAGGTCGTGTCGTAGGCATAGGCATGCTAATTAGATAAGGTAAGAAGTGGTAAACGGTTAAAGCGACATGTAAGTAACATTTATGAATTAGCGGCACATGGAAAGGTAAAAAATTTAAACAAAACGTGCTGGGAGCTCACCTACGCACAGGCAGTGATAGCAGAGATAAAAATAAAGAATTGATTGAGTGCATTAGAAACGATATGAAGGAGTTCAGGAAATAAGGCCAGGTGGTATTGGTAGGAGATATGAATGCGCATTTGGAAGGTTTAGACAGATATACTGATTACAACGATGTTCCAGCACTGGGTATGTGCGATCAACTCATTATATAAAGTCAATTCGTCGTGTGCCCCAACCTCCAGCAGAATATCGTCGTGGTGAGCACCTCCAAGAGAGAGCACGCCGATCGATACGCTGCCGTAGGAAGGATGGACATACGCGGCAGGCCGCACGAAGTACCTACGAAGCAGCCCCCCACGGCACGGTGAAGGGCGTCATAAGAGGCATCCCGCTCGAGGATACGGCCCAGGAGATTCAGGACAATGTTGCGCACAAGCATAATGAAATGCGCCTACAAGCAAACCGAATCGGTAAGACCCGATCAGTCGTGATTGCTTTCGAAGGGCACAAAGTACGCAATTACGTGAAATACGGCAACCTGCTCATGGAGTGCACGTTGCACAGAAAACAAAACGAAGTATGCTATGCGTGCGGAAGAGTGGGCCACAGACTGTACGTGTGCCTGGATCCTTCTAACACGATCTGCCGAGGGTGTGGAGTCTCCAACACCGCCGAAGATCACGGATGTGTCCCGAAGTGTGGCCTGTGCGGAGGCAATCACCTGACCGCGGACAAGGCCTGCAAAGCCCGCTTCAAGATGCCCTACGTCGTCCGCCGGCGGCGCTGGGCAAGGCGCCGAGCGGAGGAAGAAGACGCCGGGAGAAGGCACCAAGACAAGAGAGGTCCTGCTGGCGAACCCCGCAGTAGCGCCTCCAAACAACGGGGCAGGTCACAAACGCCGGTCCGCAGCAGCAACAACAGTGGCGGAGGAAACGGCCACCAGAGTCGCTCCCGATCGAAGACACCATCCGGGGGCGGCAACGGCGGCGGCAACCGCCGCTCGTGCTCACGGGTCAGTTCGAGGTCCCGGAGCGAGTCAATCGGACGCCGAGGGATCGCCGAGAAAAAGGTGGGCTGGGCCAACAGGTCTCCCGTCGCTCAGACCCGCGACACCGAATTCCCACCCCT
>NC_051156.1:68964701-68993041 GCF_013339745.2 Dermacentor silvarum
AGGGCGACAGTGAGGCGAAAGCTTACAAGCGGATACATTGTAGAGGGTCGCACGCACGAGGGAGTTCATACGGTGAGCAGTCGCGAGGGGCGCTGCAGTGCTATCCTTGATAGGGTGCCTTGATTCCCGCTCGCATCGAGGCACTCTAATCCTTGATAAATTTAGTCATGACAATGATCTTTCCATTCCCTGACTATTAGGGGAATGGCAACGCAGCGCTACGGCATGGTTGTTTACCGCAGGTGCTTCACTGAGGCGCTTTAGATATAGCTTTACCAACTGAAACGACGGGAGCAAAGGCTGTCACTGCAAAATGGCTGTGCGGTATTCCAGGGTCCGTAGTGACGCAGCACAGTGAAAATGCGCCCGTTTATCTGCGTGCGGGAAACCTCCGCGATGTATTGCAAAGAAGAGCGCGCTACCTAGTGACACAATTCATCGCTTGTCATCCCTTGCCCAGTGAAGGTGCCTCCATTCGCATGTATACGCAGAGTTTGAGTGTGTTGTTCTCTCCAATGTGCTTGCCGATTGCCTCTGCTGCTGAGCTAACAGCGATCGCAGATGGATATAGTAACGACAGCTCAGCAATCGCATTTTGGCAGGCGATGGCCCCTGTGTGCAGTTAGGTTTTTAAACTTCGAACGCAGGAAAGAGTTGCCACTATTTAGTGTGCCGTGCTTGTGATGAATAAATGCCATCGCACTGGGTTTAAAAAAGCGAGCGTTTCTCGGCGCTGACCGTGTTTGCGACACTGCGGATCCGATACATCACCGATGACAGAGCAGCCATCTCAAACAACAGCTGCGATACCTTGACGTTGGAAAACACTACGCACTGCTCAGCATCTTCATCCACCACGGCTCATCGACGCCTTGCAAGCAGCTAGTGTCGTCCCGATAATTATTTCCTGTGCGCTACGTCGCTACAACGCAGACAATGAACCATGTTGTGGGGTCATCACAACCTAAGAAGATAGATGCATAAGCAAGCGAAAGTCGCCGCTTTGTTTTTGGTAGTGGTTCGCAGTACATCACCGATGACAGTGTGCTTTGCGTATTTTCTGTCGGCGGTCAAGATTGTTGATGCCTCTCAGTTCCGCACCACGTCGCTGTTGCCGGAAAATAAGTTGGGCGTGGCCCAACCGTGGCGGGCGCGCGCACAAGAGTTACATGCCTCGCAAGGGGCGTGACGTATGATTTTGATTGACAGGCGAACTCGGGCCCAACTCGTACATCGCGAAACCCCCCTCGAGTTGAACTCGGGAACATGGTGGCGGCTGCAGCAGCCTGTGTAATCGCATCCAGCGGCAGCAAGCGTCAATATGACCGTCTGGACCCGTTCACCTACATGTCCGACGTAGAGTTTCAGCGTCATTTTTGCCTTTCCAAAATGTGACTGCGCTGGCTGTGTGGCGAGTTAGGCGAAGGCCGTCGTCTGCGGAGATAGGGTGGCGGGCAAATTATGCTTTCCCAACGCAGACTGGTGTGACTAGGCTGCGGAGGAATAGTTCGTGCGATCGCTTCGGCTCTCTCCTGTTTCAAGGAAGCTCGTCCACCGCGCCCCAGCCCCAGGCCAGATCCGGTGTCGTCATCGGAGTACTGGACCACCTGCGAGCACCTGGAGTTCAACCCGGTCCAACCAACCTGCGCAGGCGAAGTAGTCACATTATATTGGAAGATTCAGAATGGACGCCGGGCTGCCTTCCGGTGCAACAGGTGCCGAAATCAGTTTTCGCAGGTACACGGTACCACTGCACTGCACGGGCAGAGTGGCGAAGGAAGTTACTGCACCAACACGGACCGCCTCGGCCGTCCGAACGACCACATCTCCAGGCGCAAATGATTTCGCTCACGTACTGCGTGAGCAAAAGCGTAGACATATGGATGTTGAAAGAGACCGTAGACTTGTTTCCTCTATCGGAGCACGCCATCGCCGACTGGAGGAGCTACCCTCGTAAGGTCGCGAGGGACGAGCTGCTGGCGCGAGCTCCACTCGGTGGCCCCGGGAAGACAGCGCAAATTGACGAGTGCCTTCTTCGCGGCGAGCAAAAGTGCAATCGAGGCCGCCTAATGACGCGCGACAACGTTCCGCCGAGCCGCCAAAATTACGGTGGTGTTAAAGATGGTGGCCCATTGGTTTTGGGCATGGTCTGCGCGACCTGAGGGGTGCTGCTACTTTTCAAGGTCAACCGACGAAAGGCGGCGACGCTAGGCGCCATTATTGCAGCCAATGTTCAACCGGGCACCATTATTCATAGTGACGAATTGGCCGCATAAAACTGTATCCCAAATTTAGTGGATGCTAACGGGGCTATGCCTCAATCTGCATTGGGGGACAGTTAACCACAGCGTGCACTTTATCGAAACCAACACGGGCGTTCACACGCCAAAAATAGAAAGTTATTGTCAAAAAGTGAAGCGCCACCTCGTCAGCAATGGATACAGACTAACTGCACTGATGCTGTAGTGCCACCTGGGATGAATGTGGTGGCACTCAACGGGAACGTGAGCTGCAAAGACCCTTTCGTGCATTTGTTAGAAGCCACGAATCGCTCGGGCTACCCAGTATAAAGACTCTTTCCTGCGGTTGTTAGAAGCCATCGCTCGGCGCTAGCCAGTATGAAGGTGCGTCACAATGTAAAATAAAATAAAGCGTAGTTTTGTATCCTTGCATGAGTGTTTTCCGACATTCCTGAGTGCTTACACGTTAAGCACGCGGCAAACCACTTCTGCGCTAGCCGACGCTCCCTTCGTCTCGCAGCCTTACTTCAGCGCGAGCAACGAGCGATCTGTTGAAAGCCCAGTGTAAAAATCAGGCGCACACCAATCTGTGCTCAGAAATGCTAGCGCAAGCACGTAGCGAGCCGCGCCAATCCAATACAGAGGAAGAAAGAGGAGGGCGAGCGCCCTCGTGGTATAACGCGAAACGATTAAACTACAAATTAGTCTAATACACATTCAGTGTACAACTTGTAAACGTTAAAACACCTATACCCTACGGTAATGTGACTAATATCATTGTACTAAATGCATTTATTTGATAACTTGCTTGTGCCTCTAATGCACTCGGTGGAACGACAAACAAGTGAAAGAATGCACGACCATGCACCAACCGTATGATGACGTGAGCCCCAGTTTGTCGACCGCCCATATGGCAACGCCCAAGGGATGATGGCCACCCAGAGTGAATCTAGATAAACCAATGAAATTGGAGGTGTGCCGACGGACAAACTTTGTCTTGTTACCATTAGTTCTTTCATCTTGGGGCGTCGCCAGAGCTCGTGAAGATCCCGAGTTTCGCCAAACTCAGGACATCCTGCATAGCACCCCAGGAGTCATCAGAAAGAAAGTGAGAGCAATAGAGACCGCGAATTCTATGCAAAGAATGGAAACAAAAAGGACAATGGAGATTTACAAGAATGAGAGAGAGAGAGAGAGAGAGACAAAACTTTATTTTGATGACGCACGGAGAAGCGTCGATCTCCGTGGTGGGTGGAGCCTTCAGTCCAGGGCCCCAGCGGCGGTGGCAGCACTTTCGGCTCTGGCGATAAGCTTTCGCTGATCCTCCAGTGCCGAGCTGGTCAGCACCATCTCCCACTGCTCGTGAGTTGCGTTTCGATTTGGGGAGTTATTGGGGATATTTTGGCATGCCCATGTGGTGTGGTAGAGGGTAGCTCGCTCTGTACAGAAAGGACAAAGGGGCTGATAAAGGGTGGGGTACATAGCGTGAAGGAGCGTGAGGTGAGGATAGGTGTTGGTCTGGAGTTGCCTCCAGGTCGTGGCTTCAGCTCTGGTGAGGGATGGGTGGGGTGGCGGCATCGTTCTTCTCGAAAGGCGGTAGTGCTGCAGTATATCGTAGTAAGTTTGTAGTGTGTCTGGACTTGGGTCTTCTGGCGTCTCTTGCAGTGCCCGGTTGCAGTGACCTCGGGCTATCGTGTGTGCACGATGGTTTCCGCTGACGCCTTCATGTCCCGGTGTCCAAATTATCGTGGTGCGGGGTATTTCGTTGAGGCGATGTAGAATATCGCATGCGATTTTATGTAGATGGCCGTTCACGTAGGCTCGACATGCTGATTGACAGTCTGTAAGAATATATAGTTCTTCGTTTTGTCTCGATGCCGAGATGGCGAGGGCAATAGCGGCCTCTTCGGCTGCGGCGACGTTCTGCGTACGAACGGAGGCGGATACCAGTTCTTGCTGTCTGTGTCCAGCCACGCTGATTACCATGCCCTCTCCATTCGGGTACATGGCCGCATCTGTCCAGCGAGCAGTGGAGAGAGTGCCGTATCTCCTTTCTATTGTTATCGCTCGTGCTTTTCTCCTGCCCAAGTGATATTCCGGGTGCATGTTACGCGGAACAGGCGCCACCATTATTTGCTCGTGTAGGGACTTGCGGAGTACTTCTTGATTGTTGGTTGTCGCCACAGGGTATTGCAACCTTCTAAGTGTTGCTCTGCCTGTTCTAGTGAGGTTGAGGCGCGTGATTTGCGCATGTCGGTGTGCTTCAATTAGTTCTTCTAATGTGTTGTGGATGCCCAGGGATAGAAGTTTCGTTGTTCCGGTTCCTGGAGGAAGGCCGAGGGCTTGTTTGTACGCTTTCCGCAGTAACACATTTATTTGGGCTTTTTCTGTTGATGTTAAGTTCAAATAAGGTGTCGCGTACGTGACTCTACTGACGATAAGGGCCTGAGTAAAGCGTAATAAGTCTTCTTCCTTCATGCCATGTCTGCGACTGGCAACTCTATTAATCATGCGAGCTACGCTGTAGGCAGTTTGTTTCAGTGCGTTTACAGTGTGATTATTGCGACCACTATTTTGCATGGAGACACCTAATATGCGGAGTGTTTGGACTCTGGGTATAGGTTTTTGGTTTAGGTGTATTTCTATGGCCTCTCTCTCTGTGCTTTTTCTTCTTGATTTCTTTTTGAGAACGAGGAGCTCGGATTTTTCTGGGGAGCATTCCAGGTTGCACTCTTTGGCGTATTCGGTGACAGCGATTCGTTATAGATTCGTTCGCCGCAATTGAGTTGCGATAAGTTTTTTAGGATGGCCTCATGAGCTACGTTATCAAAAGCGCCTTTAAGGTCCAGTGCGAGTATGCATTTTACATGTGTGGTGACATGGTCCAGTACTTCTTCCTTCAATTGGAGTAGTATGTCTTGAGTTGACAAATGTGGCCTGAAGCCGTACATCGTGTCAGGAAAGAAACCCGTGTCATCCACGTGAGGCTTCAGGCGATTGAGCACAGCGTTTTCGAAAAGCTTCCCCAGGCACGACGTCAGGGATATGGGTCGCATGTTGGTGAGACCTGGAGGCTTGCCCGGTTTCGGTATGAGTACTATGTGCGCGTGTTTCCATTCATTTGGTAGTGTTCCCGCTTCCCAATGGGTATTAAAGAAAGTCGTTAGGGCTTCTATTGAGTTGTCGTCCAGGTTTCTCAGCATTTTGTTTGTGAGCCCATCTTGTCCGGGTGTTGTGTTTCGAGTTAGGGAGTGAAGCGCTGTCCAGACTTCCGTGATTTCAAATGGGCGATCTAGGTCTTCATTTGGCTTCCCACTATATTTTGGTATAGATGTTTGGTTCCGTGTGTGATCGCCGATGTATTTTGCCTCTAGCTCTCGGAGAATATCTTCATCCGACCCCGGTTGGTTGCGAAGTATGCGTCTGATTGTGTGCGAGGTTTGTTGCTTGCTTTTGGTTGGGTTCAGTAGGTGTTTTAGGATTGCCCACGTTTTAGACGAGCTGAGCCTTCCGCTCAGGCTGGCGCACATTTGTTGCCAGTTTTGGCGCACCAAGACAGTAGCGTATTCTTCCGCCTGTTGTGTAAGAGCAGTTATGCGCAATTTTAGTTTTCTATTATGCTTTTGTTTGCGCCATCTTTTCAAAAGGCCTCTACGAGCGTCCCACATATGCACGAGATGTGGGTCTACCACCGGATTTTCCGTGGTGAGTTGCACCTGCTTTGAGTGTTGCCTGATCGACTCCTTGAGCTCACTCGTCCATTGTTGCACCGATGTGATATTCTCATTTTCTCTATTTTGTTGAACTCTCGCTTTACGAAATGCCGCCCAATCCGTCAATAAGATCTGACTGATGCGTTCGCGTGTATGCTTGAGCCAAATGGTAACCTCCAGGATGTGGTGGTCACTACCCAGCGTTTCTTCCATATTTCTCCATGTAGCCTTTTCGTGGTTCTTGATCATGGTAAGGTCCGGACATGTGTCCCTTGATACACTATGCCCCTCTCTAGTTGGAAAGTCTGGGTCTGTGAGGAGTGTGAGTGCGTGTTTTTGAATGAGCGAGTGGATGGTGTTTCCTTTCTTTGAAGTGAGGTTGTAACCCCAAGTCGGATGCATCGCGTTGAAGTCACCTAGCACAAGCAGCGTGTTGTTTTTCGCCTCCTTGAGCGCCGATCTGATGAGGTAATCGAAATTTTCACCACATTTTTTGGTGGGCTATATATATGTTTAGGACGAAGACGCTGCGTGCCTTCCTGTCTGCCGGCAGTATTTCTATAAATACGTGGTCAATCTCACTACCATCCAGTGTGCGGTCTATTGCCGTCAGCCTGCGGGAGACAAGCACTGCTACCCTTGTATTTGGCGGTAGTTTACATACCCAAACATGTCTTCGCCATGTACGTTTCATATCCGGGCATGGTGGGCCTCGTACCTGTTTCCTGCAATGCGATAACCTGCGGTGGAGTTGTTGCGGTTTTTATGTATTGTTGTAGTGTGGCTTTTTTTCTTGAGAAGTTTCTGCAATTCCACTGCCATGCATGGAGTTCTTGTGCGTGATTATTGCGCTTACTCGCCATCGTGGGGTAATGGTGCGTTCTCCATGGACCTATCCAGATCCTCGACGCTTGAGTTCGCTTTCGGCTTCTTTCTTTTCTTTCCTTTAACAGGAAGATTGTCCGCTAGCTGCTCGCGGAAGGCGAGAAGCTGTTCCTGAAGTTTTTCGTGGAGGAAAAGTTGAAGCTGCTGCATCTGACGCTGTTCCTGCAGCTGCAGCTGTTGTTGTAGCTTTTGCGACAGGGAAGTTTCCATCTGGTGAAACATTTCGACGGACGACGGAGTGGTATTGGGGAGGGAGTTTGATTCCGATGACAGAGTAGCGAGATGCTCCTTGCAGGTGGTTGCTACCGCCTGACTTTCCGCTAGCGAAGCTCTTAGTTTGGCTATTTCTTCCTTTGCGGCTTTTATCTCATCTTTGGCCTCTTTCATTTCTTTAGTGTGTCTTTCTTTGATTTTTTCTATTTCTCTAATGTAAATTTCCCTAGTCTCTTTTAACTCCCTTGCGTGTGTCTCTCTGTCCTCTTTGAGTTGTTTACGGAGTTCGTCTATGAAAGTGGGGATTGTTATGTTTTTGTCTGCAGAGTTGGGATCACGAGCAGTGAGAGACGGAAAACAATGTTGTGACCAGCTCACCTGCGAGTTTGCCGATTTCTGCTGCCCTTGCGCTGCTATATGCCTGGCACGGGACGTCGACCTCTGTCGGGATCTTGACCGGGATTTCGATCGTGTTCCCGCCCGAGAGGAGTTCTGTGGCTGGCGAATGGTGGGCCGCGATTTCCTTTGGTCTGCAGTTTTCTTGGATTGATTCCGGTATCTTTCGGGACAATCCCTTGCAGCCGTGAGGTGTTCGCCCTGGCATAGGGCACACTTTGGAGTGCACTCGTGATCTTGCGCAGGGTTGGCCGTACCACACTTTGCACACAGGTTCACGTCTGGTTGAGGGCACACGTCTGCGCGGTGTCCCACCGTGCGACACAGTTGACATACTTGTTTCGCGGAGCGGTACAAGTAACAGCGTTTTTCTCCGTCCATGTAATACACGACGAAAGGCACTTCTTCCCCTTCGAAAGTGATGAGAGCCGAGTGGGTAGTACCTAGCATTCTCGCATACAGGACTGCATGTCCTGGCGCGTAAAGTCCTTCCATCAGAGTCCTTACGGAGGTTCCAGGGGTTATGCCGTGGATGACACCTTTGCCCGAGTTGTCAGGCGTTGCTGCGTATGCGGTGACTGCGTATTCTTTCTCTCCAAGTTGTAGAGATTTGATTCCGATTAGCTTGATCGCGTAATCTCTGTCGGGTACGCTCGCGATGGCGATGTTTTGTTGTGGCTCTATTCTTACGATCATGGTTTGCGTGCACGTTCCGATTGGCTGATTACTCGCCCTTTTGATGCTGTTGGCGATTTGATCCGTCTGCCACCTAGCAAACGTAAAAGTTTCTCGAGGGCGGAAAATCACCTTGTAATCATCTTTCGGTAGCGGAGGGAGTCGTCTGTGCACCGGTGCGGCTGTCGGTTGGGCGTGTTGCGTCTCCTGTGTCGTAGTTGACATAGATGTGTTTTCAGGTGTTTTGCTCGGCGTCCATTTCGACTTCCTACTCTTTACTGTGATCCATGGATCGTCATTTTTCGGCTCTTCGGAGGATTCTGACGTTACTGGGCCGTTTTCTGACGTGTCCATGAGCACGTGCTGCTGGGGCGGCGTGTCCGCGTCCATGCTGTGTGCCAAGCGAGCGCTAGCCCTAGCCGTACACGTCGAAACAAAAACGTCGGTAAAGTCCGTAAGATTTGGTGGACTGGCCTGAGAGTGGTCTAGAAAGATGCCTCTTCACTTGCGGCGCTGGTTGACGTCGGTGTCAGGTCGATACGGCAAGTAATTCAGCAGATATTGAGGTGAAAAGCAGGAGCCCATGTGAGGCGCGTTCACATAGGCCAACCTCGTCGTCTTCTTCCCCTACAAGAATGAGAAGAAAGAAATTAGAAGGGAAAATCTGTACGATAACACAAAGGGCAGTGCCTTGCTATTTGAGGCTCGAGCCGGTTGCCTAAGGACGAAAACATATCGGACCAAATATTCGGAGCTAGACGAGACATGTGCATGCTCCAGTAAAGACCCAGAAACCCAGCGAGAACCATAGGTAACGTGCAACTCCCAGAAGCGCATGGTTTCAAAGTGGAAGGAAACAAACTGATCAGCCGTAGAGATCAGCAAGAGACCATTGGAGTACTGGTGGAAAAAAAGCAGGGAAAAGATGGATACGACCTGATCTTTTAAAATCATAGGCAGCGGCACAAGGTAAATTTTTGAAAAAGAAAAATAACAATGAGAGGTATACAAAAATGCTAGATAAAGAACATGTATAGTATACCTGATTAAATCAAGCAGGCTAGGTGACTATTTGTCGCCGCCCCGTTTCAAAGGGGATGCCAATAAATCATCATCATCATCATCATCTGGGCATCGGGAGCATGGGGGCCGGGGGCTAACATACCCTGAGCGCGCGCCTTTCAGCTGTTTCAGCCTGCGTTTTTCAGAGCGCCTGTTAGTGTACACGCTCTCATATTGAGGTTATCATCTTAATTTTCCAAAAGCTTAAAGAGTTATTTGAAAGTGTCGCTAGGCTTGCTGCATTTTTAAATCAAAAGCGTATATTTTGCTCAAAGCGGCGCTAAAAGTCCGCATTTTTGTTGGAGCAGCTGACAATTCATTTTGCAAGTTACGTTTCGATGACGAGTTGCTATCTGTCGTAACTACACTCTTAGCACGGTAACGTTTACTAAAGGGGTATATTCTCACAAATTTGTGCACCTATAAAAAAAAGTTACATAGTAACCTTTATTTAGGTAACCTTTAATGAAGGGCACACTCTGACAAACGTGTAACCTATAAATTAAAAGACTACGTGTACCTATACTAAAGGTTACTATATAGTAACCTTTAGTATAGGTACGGGTAGCCTTTTTGTATGTAACCTTTCGTATAGGCATAGAGTCTTGCAAGGCTTCACACGTGCGTCCTTCTGCGCATGCACATGAATTTAGGACATTGATTCTTCGGCCAAGCACCAAACTTCACCGCAATGCACTAGCGTAACTCACTGAACAGAACTTCATAAAAATTCTCCTTCAAATGATCGGCCGAATCTCTACAACTTTCGGTTACCAACGTCAGGAGGATGCTCTCTTCTGAAAATATAGGCATTTAAGGCACTTAGTCATAACTTCTTTGCTGCGTTATATTTGCGCTTTGGTCAAGGTTAAATCACTGCTATAACTCAGCAGGCAAATTACGACTAAGCGCCGTAAAAGCTTATGTTATCGGAAAAAGGTATCCTTTCGACGTAGCTAACTGAAAGTTGTTGAACTTCGGCTGATCTTCCGAAATACACTTTTTCTGAAAACGCTGCTCAGTGAGTTACGCTAGTGCCCTGCAGTGAAGTTCAATAGATAGCTGAAGGAGCAATGAACAAAATTCATGTGCGTGCGCAGAAGGACGTGCGGGTGAAAACGTGCAAGAGTGGATGCCTATACGAAAGATTACAGAAAAAAAGGTTCCTAAATATGGCCGCAGGGCTTATGCCCTAATTTCTTAGACATGACTCATTGTCTAAAACTAAAAAATATTCAGGTCTTAAGACAAAATGACATTTTATTGCTGTGAAAACTTCATAGCGGCGACAGACAACATTTGCGCGATACTCAATACGTTTGGGAACAAAATTTTACTAATTAGCTTTTTCATTTCTTTGGGGACATGTAATTGCATATTGAAGGCCGCCAGTACTGAAAGCATACCGATTTGCCGTAATTGTGTCTGGCACCAATTTCGAGAAATTGAATCTGCAATGAAGTGCGTTGGCTGTTTCAGTTATTATTTCTGCACAACCTGCAGCAAAATTCTGTAAATATCTCAGTTGGAACAGCAGTGCATTTTATGGCATGTTTGCAGCAAAATTCTGTAAATATTGACGCGAAATAAGTTGGTACGTGGTGACACTGGCCCCTTGAGGCGAGCACAACGAATTTCGTGGTTGCGCGCGCGCTCTCCGAGGTCCAGCCATTATTAAAGGCTGACGTGTTTTTTGCCTATCTGTTGCTGGGCAACTATTCTAGCTGTACTAGCTGGGTGACAATATCTCAACTGGAACAGCAATGCATTTTATGGCATGTTCACAGTATGTGTTTTTGAGACTATTCTGTGGCAGAGTGCTTCCAGCAACCGGATATGGAGTGCTGATTGACCAGCTCTGCCGTTAACCACGATTGTTTATTTACATGCTCAGCAGTTTAACATTGGCGCCATTCGTACTAATGATTATTATTGAAATTCTGTTGCGATTATAAAACTTGTTCAGCAGAAATCAACATTTCGTCTCAAATTATCTTTTTTTATATTCATGGACAGACTTGTTAACAACGTATAAACCTTTGCCACCTTGCTAATTTACAGCGCAGGTCATTTACACAAGGCAGCTTGCAGGAATTAGTGTAGAATGCACAATGCATCAAGACAGTTGTACCTTTTGAAATAAGCTGGCACATAATTGGTAATTTTGGATTAAATGTGCAAAACGCAAAATAATTGATGAAATACATAGTATGTTGCTTTTGTATACTGGTGAACGCATTGTATAAAGTTCGTCCCGCAACATTTTTCTTTGCTGCGGACCATTTAAAAGTTTTTTGCAAAAAGTAACATGTCATCACATGATAATGAGATTTATAATAATTATGTTTTGCACAAGTGGAAAGCACATATGAAAAGGCGGCACATTTCAGAATGAATACGCATTTCTGTATGCAACATTTCTTGTATCGAAAAAAATTATATAGGTATGAGACGGCAGCACCCACATTCTGGAAATGATGTGAGTAGCAGCTGTGAGAAGGAAAGCTGACACAAAACATTTAGTGAAAATGTCATGTTTACTTTATTTGCATATACAAAACAAGGTAACTCAAAGTTTTCCCTTCACAAGCAAAATTACATTTTGCCTTGGTCTGTTTTCTTCTCCACGGCCATGAAGCGGTAATGAAAAAACCTCTGAGTTCAGCGCTGCCTGGCATCACAAATTTCTACAGCATCACGAGGAATAGGGCAAAAAAAGGAAAGAAATGTTGAAGGTTCGTGTACAATATGTTCAAATACATGTACATATATAAGTTTTAGACTTCCACGAGGAGGCCGATGTCATCCCTGTTTCGAGCACAATCATGTCTCTTTGCTGTTAGTATGTCAGTTGCTAATTTTCAGATCTCATTGCTGTGTAGTGGAGCCTACAACGACAGAAAAGTAATCTTACAATCTCATAGGTACGTGTTAGCGTCGCCCTGCAAACAACAGCTATTAACATGTGATGAAAGAGACATAAATAAACCACAAACAGGTGAAAAACTACCACAGAACAAATAATTAAACACGCCTAAGGTGAATATACTCTTCTGTCTAGGAAATGTCGGTAACAATAAAAAGTAATGATTAAAAAACTGAACGAAAATGAATTCTCAAGTCAGTTCGTACTCCCCTTCAGTACAAGTACAAAAAGCAACACCGCAATAATGTGACAGTTTAACAGTCAAAATGCAATATCAAGTTATTACAAACTGAATATCAGCACAAAACACCAGTTCCGTGCATGAGGTCAATGTTGTGCGTCCGCACAAAAGTGCAACATAAACTTGAGATTTAAGTATAACCAACACGGTGACTGATAGTGATAAAAATATTAAAACAACAGTGTTTATTAAGCGAGCAAGTAGTTCACCTAAATAAAACTGAACAGTGCGAGCATGAGCAATAATTGACGGGAAATATACGACAGACGCACACCAGCAAATAAATAGTTGAACAGGAAGCATTGCTTACCTAGGTCACATTTATTGCTGTCTTCGGCATTCATTAGAGCAGTCACAACACAAACGATGCTCACCACTATCAGGTATTCGAACAACCTTTACCATTGTCCATCGGCAATGCGTCTCGTCGCAGCGGCCACGCAGCACGCCAAACATGTCCGTGCTCCACGCCGGGCGTCATGGCTTCTTTTCAGCGGCGCGCGAGCCTTTAGGAGTCCTTTTGGTAACTGTACCACCCTTCACGAGTGACTCAGACACACAACACGCTTGGTAAGCGCACGCCACCAAATCGGAGAGCGTAAAAACGTGGGTAAAGCGATGAAACAAAGCGCGATACGACCGTTTCAAAACGACACCACCGGCCATACTCTTCCCGGCATGCATCGCGAGAGCTGCGCAATGCAGAGGAGATATGACGGCGCTCATGTGTGGCTGAAGCTAGCGGAAGATGAAGCGCGTTTGATTACGCCCGCATCTAGCGCAACTAAATATAATAATCAAACAACAGTTCCGTCAAAGTATCACTGAGACATATATATCAAGACAATAATATTCTAATGTTTCAGAATGTTGCTGTTCATTTGTATTTGTATGTTTTCTGCCTGCTTATTTGGCCGGCCGCCATTGTGGCCTCCCACCGTGAGCGCACGTTCATCTCTCTACGAGACCTCACTGGAGCGGCTGTCACCCGCTTTCATGGCAATGTAGCGGCGTCTTTTTCGCGTGTTAGTGAGCGGGCAAAATTAGTGCGTGTCTGGCGTTCTCTTATGAACCCAATGCTGTAATTTAGGAACCGCTTCCTTTTTTACATCAAAATACAAAAAGAAAGAAAAGAAGAAAAAGAAAGCGCGGTGGCAAAACATTCAGTTGCAGTGTACAAGTAAGTCTGATTACGAAGCATCTTTCTCGCCGTGCAGATTAGTTATTCGGCCTGCTCGACGCTTTGATTCTGTCGGTCGTCGAGCTTTAAAGTACTCTAGCGTGCGCCCACGTGCGGCCTTCAGTGTGGGCCCGCTGTTAGTGGGTGTCGCCTTTCAGGAGAATATAAAACAAACGCGAATTTAAGGAGCATTCATACTCAAGAAAAAAAAAATATTGGGTACAAATATATATTCAATCGCCATAATGCATCTGCTTTTAGGTTTTGTGCAGGTACACAAGTCTGTTTTATACCACAGCCTAAAATGGCTGTATCGGTAGCGGGGGGCTTTCCATCACATTGACACGCGTAGTGATAATTCATGCCACAACATCATTTGCCACAATATTCTCCGATGTATGTTTACTGTTTCTGTGACTTCGTTTTAGATTACAATGGCACGTATGCAGTAGAGATCAGTGATGAATGAATTGCTGCTGTCTCTCTTGAGCATACGTTCGTGCAAGATTTAATTTTTTTACATTGCGAAACCGAAGAACCCTACTGGTATCAATAAAATATTAATTTAGTTCAACCAGCCTCATTGTCTCGGGCGCACAACATATCCCATAGGTTAGTCCCGGCTAAAAACACCACATCAGGATCGCAATACGACACAATAATAAGTAAACTTCCAATCCATGCTGTAGGTCCCCTAAGCCACGAATGCCAACTCGTTTAGAGGTTAGAATCTAAAGGTTACAAGACATTTGGCGTTGCAGTAACCTTTAAAATATACGCTTCGGCACATGTAACCTCTAGCCGCGACAGAAATTCACGAAAACACAAAGATCAAATTTTTTTAGTCACCGAGTAACCTTTATGTTATAAGTTACTTGCAATTATAGGTTACCATAAACGTTACCGTGCTAAGAGTGTATACGCTGCGTCGCCGTTTCCATTTTTCATGCGAAAACAGTGCGTAGGGGAATACCGCGTACAATTTCCTCCTGAGTGTATATATAAGCGCTTTCGCGTAATGCGGTGAACTGTGCTATCATTGTTCTGTAGACTCAAACGAAAATTTAGTTTGTGCGTTTACCATACAGGCTCCGTGCAGAGTATTGGGTCCATAAATCACCAATTTAAAGGCTGTTTGTTTCTTATGAAGCTTGCGGCACCTTGCATTCGTATATCCTTATACGCATGCTCCTTAAAATATTCATGATAGAAGACGCCGATCGTTTTTCTTGCTTTTTTTATTCAAAATCATGAGGCAGCAGAAAAACAAATGAAAGCAACTTGCAAACCTACAGAAAGGAAGTCCATCGGTGTAGAATATACATACCCTGTGATATTATTCCTGGCAAGACGCATTTTCAAAGAGTGTGTTGAAGTTGAAGCTGTCGGTGTTACCGTCATGTGATGCTGCACTGAAGTCCTGAATTTTGTGAGGCAGTGGCGCACCGACGGGGGGGGGGGTGGATTTGGGGGTTGGAACCCCCCCCCCCCCCCCTGAGGCCGACTTAACTCCCCCTTTTGTTTAACCCCTTTTCTTTCCTTATGCATTTGAGTACTGCAACTAAGATGTAAGACGCGCAATCGTCTGCACACTCGCAAAAAGCGCATTTTTTTTACAATTTCCCGTGAAGAAATCGAAATTAGTGCTGTTTAGATGGTATTGGCAAACTGTCAACCCCCCCCCCCCCCCCCCTGGCAGATATCCTGGGTGCGCTACTGTTGTGAGGTCTTGTAGACTGCTGAGCTGCTATGGCTAACGTTTCCTTGTCCACACGAGAAGTCTCTTGAGCTCTTGTCTCTTGCATCACATATACTTTTGCCTGCGGTTCTTGTAGTTCACTGCCTTCAGGTTTTGATTTGCGCTTGCCCTCAGCTGGAGTCTGTTCTGTGTTGGCTTCGCTATTATGGTTCTGGCCGTCTTCTATTGGCACGTCAGTTGCTAGCTCCAGTAACTCGTGATTCACTACATTTGGCTTTCTGTTTCTTCCTTTTCGCTTTTGCTTTCTGCCTATTGCTCTTTCTGTCGGGAGCGCTTCGCAGGCGTCAGTTGTCACAAAGCACAGTTCTTTGAATGTGTAGTGTCGGCACAGCATCTCTAGTCGGCACAGCATCTCTAGCTAGATGAGCTCTTCGGGTCGTGCTGGCTAAAACAAATCCGTTGTGCATTGCCGTCCATGTTTTTCACACGTACATTGGGTCGAAGTGCTTTTTGCATACGTAGTCCCCTGGTCGCAGGACTCGGGCTTCACGTTGTATGGCATCCCGCCATGCTTGCAGTCGACTCGTATCTTTAGGGACACTGAACATACATACTTTGACTTTGCACGAGTCTTATCCACTCTTGCAGTTTGGAACGAAACACTTCTCTTGCCCATAGTCCGGCTCGATCCGTCTCCGACAGGCAACGTTGCCGCTCAAACGGCAAATCTCTCTTCCCTTTCTTGCGATTCAACGTATTCGTCCTTTTTCATTATTTATACCACGGGAACATTTTATTAAGCGCTTACCGAGAACAAGGGTGACTGATTGCTCAACGGTAAATCAAACGTTGCAAAATATTAAGAAAAGATAACTTATCGTCTGTCCGCACCAGTTTTCTGCTACGGCTTCCAGACATTGTCAAACGCCGTCTGCTAGATCGAGCGACGCGACCGCAATGTCGGAGACATTATCGTCTGTTTCGGCGCCTGAGGGATTTCAATTAGTATAGCGGCACACAGAAACAGTAAAAAATTAGTTTTAATTATTTTAAACGCGCTTTACGTACAGTTACAATTATTTACACGTTTGAATTTCCCGCCTTCTAAACCTCCTAACGCGTGCTGCCGTGCAGCGGCGCAGATGTGAAACTCCACCATTAGTGAGACGCGTTGCGCCGCTGCGGCCGCCGTGTCGTCGGATCACCTGTTCTTCTTAAATCGTGGTAGCAATACTATTCTGCCCGCCGCACTTTCGTCCTCGATTCTCCTCGCACGCCGGGTGCGTTCGATACGCACGGCAGGCTTTCGTTCCATGGCTCCTGCGGACAGGCCGCCGCATTCCATGGAGTCGCATGACTTTGGGCCAATTGCGCGCCCCAGTGGTGTACAAAATTTTGAAAAATTGTGATAACAGCATCGAGAATGCTGAAGGTAACGTTTATGAGGAGGTTGGTTTCTTGAAGCCGTATGAATGAGGCACACCGATGTAAAGGGAGCTTTGAGGCGAGTTCTATACTTCAGACATTTCTTTCTGCTACATGATACGATGCTTTAGTTTGTGCATCTGATCTAGTAGTGTTTGAGGCACATCCCTCTGCGTTTGGCCTTTTTTCTTGCCTGTGCGCGCATGTACACCGCAGGTATTATATTCAGCGTGCCTTCTTATAATGAATTGGTCGCAAGTGCATCGTCGGTCCATGCGTTTGCCTGAGTGTGAAAGTAGCTTTTATGCTGCCGTCTCTAGAGTGAATAGGACGGTTGCTCAATTTCTGTGGGATGAAGCGGTGCCGGAAACCATTCATCGACCACAATAATAGAAGCTGAGGAAAATAATTTACAGATTATTCCTTAGGCATCGGAGTCAATGAAGCTTTAAAAATTGGTACACCTATGAGAGAAGGCATTCTGCGTTAATCTTAACCACCCTGATTCACCTTAATCCTCCTTAATACAGCTTAATCGACCGTAATCCTCTTTATTCCATCTTATTCTACATTAATGCACCCTAATCCTCCTTATTACACCTTAATCCATCCTAATCCTCCTTAATACACCTTAATCGATCTTCATCCGCCTTATTCGACCTTATTCCACCCTAATACTCGTTAATACAGCTTAATCGACCTTAATTCAACCTAATCCCCTTTATTACACCTTAATCGACCTTAATACACCCTAACGCACCTTAATTTATGCCGATCCACCTTAATCATTCATCCACCTTAATCATTCATCCACCTTAATCAACCCTAATCCACCCTAATACAACTTAATCCAATCACTAAAATTAAATAACTTTGGTAATCATTAATCTCTTATCCACGGTTGGACATTCTTTGATTCGCTTCTGGCCTTGCTTAGGTCATGTGACTTCTTGTACCTCAAAACGCGACCATGAAACAGATCTATGGCTTTCGCCTTAAAATGTGGTCTAGCTAGCACTCATCACCTGCAATACTACAGGTATACTTGCTACTATGTTTTTCATCCTTGCATTCATTGTATTTAAGTGACTGACACACACATCGAAGTAAGTTGGAAAGAATAGCTCCTCTACAAGCCGCTATTTCGATTTTCAGTAAAACAGGCAACGGATCCTAACAATCACGAAAATTGTGGTCGGGAGGCTGCATCTTCCGGCATAATTGTTCAGTGGAAAGCCGAACATATAGTGCTGCATTTCTGACGGAATAACAGTTGACGACGTGCGAGGTGATGGAGTCCCAGCAGAATATTCAGCATACTGAAAAGACCCTATTTTAGAGCAACGTACTAATTACCGCAGCAAAAACGCCAATGAGCAGGCCTGAATAATAAAAAAATGCAGCATTAGGGGATGCTTTGATACGAACAACAAGAAGGCGGCTTACCTCGCAAACAACACTGCTCTTTGTCGAAACAAAGTTATTTTGGCCAATGTTGTGCAGCCACTGCTTCTTGCGCAAGCCGTCACGTTTTCCTTGTGGTATCATAAAAACGATATACACAGCAGCCAGGCACATCGCTAACCCTTTTCGCGGCGATACCATCGGCACTGTCATGTTTGATCACGTGGTGACACGTCCATTGTTTGCCTCAACTGCCTCCGTGTTCACAAGGGATGTGTATGACGCCCGGTGCAGCTTACGAAACTTCTGTTTCGGGATATGTCGTAGACGGTGACTGAGTGAACGACGCGAAGCTTTGGCCACAGCTTCAGAGAACATGCAAAAGCGCTTTCGAGGTTGAATATGCTACGTCCAAACGGCACGAGCAGCGTATATGGTGCTTGCTCTAAAAGCGGGGTTAACTATCCATTTCAAGCTATCCAAACTTTCCGCCCATGAATTGAATCAGGATTAGCGTGTTTTGCTCTTCGTTCTTTATTTGGCAAATATTTTGAAGCAGTGGCTTGTCATGTTTCTGACTCAGTAAAGTTCCTCGGTGTGGCTGCTATCTGATTATTTTCTGCCTAATAGCTCGCGGCTGTGCTCAGCTCCGTTATATTTGTTCTTGCTGCGCATAAGGCTTGAAGCATAGCTGTTCCGTGCATTGTAATACCTTGTAGGAAATGCGTATTATTGCTAGGATAGGATAGGAATAAACTTTATTTGTCCAGCGGTTAAGGCTGTTGGTGCCCGGGGCTAGGCTGCCAGGGGTCCATCGCCGGAGAAAAATCTTTCGACATCCTCGGCAATGGCCCTGGCCCACTGGACGGCCCACTCCTGGTCCTCGGGTGCCTCGCTGAGGAGGGCGGCTTGCCATCTCTCAGCGAGGCGCCCCGCTTCAGAAGGTCCTGCTGTTATCTTCCCCCTTCCTCTTGGTCCTTCTTCTTCAGGGCGTTGACATTCCCAAAGTATATGGGCCATATCAGCCCGTTCGTGCTCGCACCACGGGCAGCCGGGCGACGGGTGCAGCGTGGGCCACAGGCGGTGCAGGTGATAGGGGTTGGTGAAAGTGCCCGTCTGCAACCGCCTCAGGTCGACTGCCTGGGACCTGTCCAGCCGCCCGTGGGGTTGTGGATATGTCATACGTTCTTTCCTATAGTGTGCAAGAACCTCTCGGTACGAGCCCGGAAACTCCTCGATATCACAGTCGGCGTCCCCGTGGCCCCCAGCTCCGACCGCCGCGATTTGGGTTGTGTTGATAATTCCTCCGGTGGGGTCCCGCACAACAACGGCGGCTGCCCTCTGGGTGATCGCGTCGCGGCGGGTAAGTTGCCTCGCGACGAGATGGGCACGCTCGTTGTGGTTTGGCGGGATGCCGGTGTGTTTTCGGCCGTTAGTATTGTTGTTGTTGCGGCTGTTGTGTTCTTGTATTATTGCTAGTAACTCGCTTACTCTTGTGGAGCGTCACGAAACATTCAGCTTCGACCAATCGTGCGCTATCGGTGTAGTACTGTCATTTATTGTGCGTATATAGTGCGCATATATTTAATTGGTGCCCCTTCACTTATTCCTTACACGTTGGGAAAGAGTGGGCGTAAATTTTTGTGCAAGTTGGGGTATGTGTGTGTAGATACTGTGCTAGAGCCCTACTATAACGGGAAGTGGCGCTACTCCCTTTATGATTGTTTAACGAGCGGTGCTCACTCTTGATAGCGTGCTGGGGCTGAAGCCCTTTCTTTGAAGGCTAGCGATACAACGCTGGCGGATGAGCAAATTTCTGTATCCTCGAGGAAAGCCTTACATTTCGAAGTGCCGGAAACACGTAAAGACAGTTGCAGTAGCGGTCCGCAAGCTTGGCAACGCATAATCATTACATTCCTTAATGCGCCAGTCCCTATTTTTGCAGCCAACTACTGCGCACGTCTTTAATCCACATGATTCAGTCCCTCGTGATTGGAGCACAGTGCGTTAGCGCAAACTGAGTTGCAGTTCCGACAGCTGATTGCACAGAAGCAAGGTCGAAGCGGTAATGGTTTCGTATTCTTGCGCGGTCGCTGAGGCGACATACGGCGCGCCGCCGAAAGCGCCATCTCGTTTCTCTAGACAAGCTGCTCCGCGAAAGGGTCAGTACGCCGAGCCAGCCGAGCCAAGGCGAAAATGGCTCGAACTTTTGAAAAAGCAAAGCACAAGCAAAACGCAAGATCCACTCGATTACACGGACAACGGCAGGGAGACCAATCGTCATGCAGGAAAACGGGCCCAAGACCAGCTGCTGCGGAGGGGACGCGCAAGGGGCGAGGAGGAGTCGAGGAGGTCGCTCAGCGGCGGCAGAGTTCAAAGAGTGGCGGTACTTTAAAATGATCAAGGCACTTTACCAACGGCAGGAGCGGTGGCCGCGCGGCAACCGCGACGAGCCGAGTTGCTGGAGAATCGAGGGCCGTGGTGTGACGTCACAGTGCGGCCCACTGCACCACTGCGCAGCCATTTGACGCAACTCATACCACCCAGCGAAAAGCGCCCCCGTGCCCCTGTGTTCGACATCGGCAGCGGCGGTCACGCGGAGCAGACTGTGCTAAGGACTTCTTTTGTGCACGCAATCCCCAGTAGGTGAAGCGTGCCAAGGAGACAGGAGGATTTCCTACCCGTCATAACCCCGGTCTGTCACGGCGTGCGGTGATCCGTCCATCGAACACTTCTGTGCTGCCCGGTGGAGCATCTTTTTCAAGCCACTGCCGCAAGCACCACTGCGCAGCCATTTGACGCAACTCATACCACCCAGCGAAAAGCGCCCCCGTGCCCCTGTGTTCGACATCGGCAGCGGCGGTCACCCGGAGCAGACCGTGCTAAGGACTTCTTTTGTACACGCAGTCCCCAGGAGGATTTCCTACCAGCCATAACCCCGGTCTGTAAGGGCGTGCGGTGATCCGTCCATCGAACACTTCTATGCGGCCCGGTGAAGCATCTTTTTCAATTAAACCACTGACGCAAGCACCACTGCGCAGCCATTTGATGCAACTGATATCACCCGCCGAAAAACGTCCCCTGGCCCCTTTGTTTCACATCGGCAGCAGTGCTCACCCGGAGCAGACCGTGCTAAGGACTTCTTTTGTACACGCCGTCCCCAGTAGCTGAACCGTGCCACAGAGACAGGAGGATTTCCTACCCGCCATAACCCCGGTCTGTCACGGCGTGCGGTGATGCGTCCATCGAACACTTCTGCGCTGCCCGGTAGAGCATCTTTTTCGAGCGACTGCCGCAAGTACCACTGCGCAGCCATTTGCAACTCATATCACTGGGCGAAAAATCTCCCCGTGCACTTTTGTTTCACATCGGCAGCGGCGGTCACGCGGAGCATACCATGCTAAGGACTTCTTTTGTACACGCAGGTTGGCGCCTTGTACCTACCCATTTAGTAGCGATTTATAACTTGCCGCTGCCGAGTCAGTGTGTTTATGCATTTTTCTTGCCTGTCTAGTATTATTTCGTTATCGTTTTGATTGCACAATGGCTAGCTCTAATGAATTGTGTGCATCATGTGCAAAACCACTTCCCACCCTCAGGCGCTCTTTATCATGTTGCAAATGCATATAGTCCTATCACTTAGGTAAGTGCTGAGGACTTTCTGAAGCACAAGCTAAGAGCAAATCTGAAACTTTTTTTGGCTCATGGAAACGCACAAGTTGCTATTCGCAGCGCCTGAGGGGGCATGGAAGTGGTAAAGAAAGGAGTGCCCAGGATGTATGTCCTCTACTAAATACAATTCTAGAGCGGCTAGAAAATCTTGCGAACATTCGGGCGCAAGTTGGCAGCAGAGATAAAGCCATCTGTCTCCTATCTGACAAGTATGGTGAGATTCTCAAGACTATGAATCAGCAAGACGCCGAAATAAAACACCTATGCAAGCGTGTGGACGTGGTCGAAGTCCAGGACAACACCGCGCAGATTCAAGCGCTTAAGTTTGCTGTGCATAATCTTGAATGGAGAAGCCGTAGACAGAACCTAATTTTCCATGGAATAGCTCAGTCTGACAAGGAAGATTTGCTTTCAAAGATTAACGCTGTTGGACAATCCTTAAGTCTTCCTGTCCTTCAGAAAAGTGACGTGGAATCTTTGCACAGGTTACCGTCAAAGACTGGGAGTGTTCCAGGAATCATTCCTGGCTTTGTAAAACTGGAAACATAAAGTGAATGGCTGCAGGGGAATAAGAGGCAGAGAGAAGGGCGGTCTAAAGTGTCAATCACCGAGAACATGACACAACACAACCGGATTTTGCTGCAATCTGCGAAGCAATGGGCAGATCGTAATGACTTTAGGTATGCATGGCATCGCGATGGCAAAATTCATATGCGCAAGTCTGACGGGGAACGGGCTCATGTTATCCAACCTGCAGAGGATTTGACGCGACTAGCCGTGCGATGCTGTAATTGCATTTGAACACTTCATAATTCATGATGGATTCCCCGTACGTTTCTCTTAATAACCTTGCGAACTTGTTACTAAATCTTCTTTATCAGTGCTGCGCATTAACATTCAATCAATACGCGGTAAAGAAGATCTCTTG
Source organism: Dermacentor silvarum (assembly GCF_013339745.2). Taxonomy (NCBI): domain Eukaryota; kingdom Metazoa; phylum Arthropoda; class Arachnida; order Ixodida; family Ixodidae; genus Dermacentor; species Dermacentor silvarum. Next base: position 68,987,361 of record NC_051156.1, read on the forward strand.
GAAACGTTTTTTTGTGAATTTAGTTTCAAATTTAATGCAATAATGTTGACCGAAACTGGGATGTCAGACAATGATTCTTTCGCTATTCAAAACTAAGATTGTTTTTTTTTTTTGCTCCGCGGTGGTAAACGTGGTGCAGGTTTGCCTTTGTTGTTGCTAAAACACATGCAGTGAAATAGGATTGAATATTTATGTGCTGTTACACCTGATTATGAAGTTCTATCTGTGCGTTCTGGAAAAATACTTTTCGTTGTTGTATATCACGCCCCGTGTGGTCGCATTGAAAATTCTTTGCTTATATTGAAAGTGTTTTTGAATTTGCATGTCAGTGCCAATATACTATTTTGCTTTGAGGTGATCGGAATAATAATATTATCGAGAATTCTCCAGGACGCATACAGTTGTTTTTGCTTGAGTCTTATTTGCTTCGAAATGTTATCACTGTACCGACCCGTGTTACCTAGTCATCTGCAACTGCACTTCACTTGCTAATCACTAATGAATCTATTGAATGTGTTTCAGCAGGGGTTATTAACAGAGCATTGAGTGATTACCTCCCTGTGTTTCTGTTATTCAACGTCTCTTTTTTTTCAGCAAAATTACACACGACCTGTTATTTCGGACACAGAATATTACCGACAGCTCATAAGAAAAATTTTATTGCATGATATTAAATTTTGATTGGACACCACTGTACAGCCATGTGACTGCTGACAAGGCGTTTAACGTTTTCCTAAAACACTTCTTAGTGTTCTACAGCATGGCATTCTCATACAGGGTTACGAAAAAAACCGAAGAAGGCCCGTAATCCATAAATGACGTCTCGCATCCTTAAAATAATTTCTAAGAAAAACAAGTTATATCAAAAGTTTCTAAAGAGTCGCGAACACCCCGATTTCGTAGGTTTTAAAAAAAAATTCGCAATAAATTGAAGGTCACAATAAGAAAATCTAAAAAAAAACGAATATCACATTCGCTTATTTGCAGGCAGTAGTGATCAAAAGGTTCTCTGGAACGAAGAAACACGTTGCTAAAATCTGAACGATCGTGCTCACCTGTTTCTCTCACAATTGATTGTATCAGCTATGTTGGTAAAGACCTAACTGACAAGTTCAATGACTACTTTACATGCCTTGTTCAAAGTGAGCATGACCCTAGCACTCTCGATTTCGTGAAAAATCGAGCAGATGACAAAATGGCACTTATCGAGTGCGATTGCGATGATGTATCAGCCTCTTTTAGACGTATGAAAATCAGCAAATGCACGGACGCTTTTGGTCTGACAATGAGACCTGTATTACATGTCCTTGATGTCATCTGTCCGCTCCTAACGCATATTTATAACTGGTCTTTTTGCACTGGTACGTTTCCATCAGAAATGAAAAAGGCGAAAGTGATTATTCTCCATAAAGGTGGTGCCAAAGAAATCCTCGGTAATTATAGGCGCATACCCATTTTACCATTTTTTGTAAAGGATTAGAGCGAGTTATTTATGGGCGTATCTCAAAATTTTTCGAAAAATACGGGATAGTAACGAGTACACAGTTGTGTTTCAGGGAAACATCATCTACGGAAGTTGCGCTGCTCAAACAAAAAGAACTTATTCATCATATAATAGAAAAAAAAACTAATCAATTTAGGTATATTTATAGATTTTTCAAAAGCGTTTGATAAAATTAATTATAAAACCCTTCTTTTAAAACTTCCAGCTTATGGTGTCCGAGGTGTTTCATTGAATCTAATATCGAGTTATTTGCGTGATCGTACTCAATATGTTGCTATCAATAACCACCACTCGTCCTGTAATAAAGTCGAACATGGTGTTCCTCAAGGTAGCTTGCTTGGTCCTGTGCTGTACATTATCTATAATAATGATTTGATAGAAATAGACACCAGTGTCCAATATATTATATACGCAGGCGACACGAGCTCATTTTTATCGGGTTCAAATGCAGATGATTTAGTGAACCAGGTCAATATCGGCTTTAAAAAGTTGCATTCTTTGTCTCTTAAAATTCACTTCTTAACTTCAATAAAACTAAAGCTACATTTTCAGAGCAAAAAATCAAGCTATTTCTGTCAGAGCTACTCTTACCTTAGGAGGTAATGCCATAGAAATTACTAAAACCGTTAGAACGCTTGGAGTCTATTTTAGTGAATTCATGTTCTGGGATGGTCACATAGCACATCTTCAAAGTATGCTTGCACGTATAGTTGGAGTTTTGAGAAAATTTCAGCATTTTTTGCCAGAAAAAGCAAAGCTTACGTTGTACCATGCACTGTTTGAATCACAGTTAAAATACTGCGTATTGGTATGGGGAAGTACAACACCGACAAATATTAGTAAACTGATTATAATGCAGAAAAAAGCACTTAGAGTGAGTGCTGACGTGCCTTACAGAACGCACTCTGAACCACTGTTCACAACCTATCGTATCCTGCACTTATCCAACATGTACCAGCATCGTCTTTTACAGCTCTACAAATCACAGATTGAACACGGCATTTTGTTCTTATGTGAAGTCGCTAACGTCCACACCAATATTCTTCACCACCTTACAAGGCACCACGAGTATTGGTCTGTGCCTCAGCCACGTACTAACTACGGCTTTCAAACCCTAAGCCATACATTGCCTTCTCTGCTTAACAAGTTTGGCTTTTCTCACACCTCGATACGCAAACTTTCCTTTAACTTTCTTCGGAACTTATTTAGTTAATGTGTGCATTTTCACCGCTACCTAATTCTTTTTTGTGACCGCGCGCAACTTGCTTTGAATGTATCCGGAGATATAATGTATTTGTAGTATTGTCCATATTATTGTGCACCGGTGTTTTTCCAGTTTTGAGTCTTTTATGCTACTTCATTAGCCTGTGATATATTTCTGTTTCCGTGCATACCGCAGTAGCGACGTATACGGGGGGAAGGGAGCTTTGTCAAGCCGCGACTGAGCGGCTTTTTTTTTTCCTTCTACTCAGCCATGTATTTTTGTATGCATGTCTGGAATAATGACTCAGACTCGGACTTAGTGACCACATCCGAACCCATTTCAGTGGTTTCTGAGTGTTAAACTTTTTTCGCTGGGTGATTGTCATATTCGGCGGCTGTTTCATAACCTATATGACACGCATGTTGACGTTCATGACACGACCTGTAATTTATGTTCGCCATACCCTCTTGCTATACAATAAGAATTTTGGTACCTACCAAGTTAACGAAACGACCATGAGATCACCAAGCCGTAGGCGCCTGTTTCATGACCTACGTGACACGCATGTCATGATATTCATGTCATGCCCAATGATTTATGTTCGTCATACACTCTTGTCATACTCTAACAATTTTGGCACCAACCAAGTTAACGAAACGACCATGAGATCACCAAGCCGTAGGCGGCTTTCTCATGACCTACATGACACGCATGCCATGGTATTCATGTCATGACCTATCATTTATGTTCGTCATACCCTCTTTCTATACTGTAACAATTTTGGTACCTACCAAGTTAACGAAACGACAATGAGATCACCAAAGCGTAGGCGGCTGTTTCATGACCTACATGACACGCATGTCATGATATGCCTGCCATGCCCTATGATTTATGTTCGTCATACCCTCTTGCTATACTATAACAATTTTGGTACCTACCAAGTTAACGAAACGACAATGAGATCACCAAACCGTAGGCGGCTGTTTCATGACCTACATGACTAGCATGTCATGATATGCATGTTATGCCCTATGATTTATGTTCGTCATACACTCTTGCCATACTCTAACAAGTTTGGTACCTACCAAGTTAACGAAACGACCATCAGATCACCAAGCCGTAGGCGGCTGTTTCATGACCTACATGACACGCGCGTCACGATATTCATGTCATGACCTATCATTTATGTTCGTCATATACTCTTGTCATACTGTAACAATTTTGTTACCTACCAAGTTAACGACCCGCCGCGGTTGGTTAGTGGCTACGGTGTTGGGCTGCTAAGCACGAGGTCGCGGGATCGAATCCCGGCCATGGCGGCCGCATTTAGATGAGGGCGAAATGCGAAAACACCCGTGTGCTTGCGCTCTAGTGCACGTTAAAGAACCCCGGGTGGTCAAAATTAATCCGGAGCCCTCCACTACGGCGTGCCTCATAATCAGAACTGGTTTTGGCACGTAAAACTCAAAAAAGAAGAAGAAGAACCAAGTTAACGAGACGACCATGAGAGCACCAAGCCGGAGGCGGCTGGATAGATAGATAGATCGATAGATCGATATTGTCAAAGTGGCATATTTTCACCAAGAAATGCTTCGCATTTAACAATGTGCTGCTGCGTGCGCGGCGCACGCTGCATCTCAACGTCAGAAGTGCCCGCCACGTAACATGGCGTAACATGGCGCCACGTAACATAACATGGCGCTGCAGGACCAGTAGGCCGATGCTGAACGACAACGTCGACAAAACCGTGCAGTTAAAAAGCGCGAAGCGGACGCACACTTCGTGCCCGCCGTGAGCATGCGACAGTACGGAAATGCGAGGTCAATTAATGTCAAGTGACTTTTCTAGGAAGTAAACTGACGAGAAAAGTGGAGCGCCGTAACTGTCTCTCTTTGTGAGCACACCTCAACAGCCCTGCATAGGGGAGGGTTAAAGGGAATACAAGAATAGAAGAGGAAGGAGGCCTCCATAGCCGAGCGGCAAGGCCGACGGGCTGTAGAAGCCCCGCGAAAGCTTCCAATACAAGGCGACAGCGCCGGCAAAGTGTTGCAGTTCTAATCGATGCTCGTCGCGGTTATCCAGTTCTCTGTGTCCACCCGCCACACTACGCGTGTTTACATAGTCAGCTTTGGTTTACTGCAATTCATAATGCCGCTACAGCTACGAGCCTAATAAATTCAATTATATTCCTGAATGTGACGTGCCAATACCAAGCTATATGATTATGAGGTAGGCCGTAGTGGAGGGTGTGCAAAAATTAATTTTCACCACCTGGGGTTCTTTAACCTGCACCCCAAACGCTCTACCTGGGCGCTTTGGCATTTCACCCTCGTCGAAAAGTGGCCGCCGTGGCCGGGATTCGATCCCGCGACCTCGTGCTTAGCAGCGCATCTTCAGCGAAAGTATTCACGTTCTACTGAAGAAACGTAGACCACAAATAATACAATGTCAAAGAAACTACTTTCCTACTTTCCATCGTTTCCATAAAGCTAAGTTTGTTGCCAATTCTTAGAAACACGCGTCGGCGTTTTGCCCACGTTCACACCGAACGCGCGCAAAGTGGAACCGGAACCGGAAGTGGAAGCGGAACCGGAACGCCATCTAGGGAACACTTCATAAAAATACAGGTGGCTACATACTACATCGGAGGAAGGACAGACCCACGCCCTAAGGAGCTTTGCCCCTAAAAAATGAATCAGCACATAAACCTGTACATACGATGTCGGCTCATAATGTATATCTGTGCACCACATATATAAGTTAGTGTATAAAGGGCGCGATCTTGAATGCATTCTCTGATTTTGTTAAATTTGCCATATTTTAGCTTCCCGTCTTGCACCACGCAGCACATGCCAGTGGGTATGTGCTTCCTTCAGAGTAGGCATTTGCCACTGTGACATTTATTACATATTGACAGGGGAGGAGGGAAGGACGGTGCCTCCAAAGACGAAAAGTAAACCGCCGGCTTCTTAT
>NC_051156.1:68993141-69063740 GCF_013339745.2 Dermacentor silvarum
TAATGTGGATCACCTATATGTCACACACTTCTGAGTCACCAAGCGCTTGTCTTTGTCTCCCTTTCTTGTGCCTGTGTATTTTTATTGCGCTAAGATTACTTCTTCATTTATGCACTATGATGATGAACTTGTTTTGGAAAACTTCAAATGTGTACCTGACGTTTGACTCCCTTTTGCATGTAAGTAAACATTATGAACTTGTCGCTGTGAACAGTCATCTCCATTTGCTGTACACTTGTGATATAGGGTTAACAGTATTTGAAGGTTTGTGCATTAAGGCAGGAGAGCAGCACTTGCTGGATGCTCATCAATTAATTTGCAGAAAAATGCAGCAGTGTGCAACGATTGCATCACTAATGACCTTGAAAATCTTGTTAGTTATTCATTTGTAAACACCTGTTGTCAAACAGCCTGCTGACTAAAGGTCTGAACACGTTATACAGAATTATAGCAGGTACTACTACACGAAAGAAAACCTGTAATAGAACCTACCAAATACCGTATCAGTGTAGTGGCAGGTCAAATGGCTCCTCAATGCTTGTGTACTTCCTGGGAGAAGGAAAGAAATGTTAAGCTTACACTGACAGCACCAAACCACACAAACGTAACTGCCACAGGACATGAGGAGTTGTAACTAGATACAGTCAACCTGCTTAACCATCTCATAGACATTCAACGACAGAATGTACCTTCATGGAGCCTCTAATCTATGAAATTCATGCTGTAATACAAACATGCTAGCAGACAGAATCAAAATTGCATGCATGGAAATTCTCAGGAAAACTATATTTCCTAGCTACCACAGTCCACTCCTTGTGAAGTACAAGTGACGGTCTAAGCTACAATCAGAAGGTGGAAAATTCGGGATCCTTTCTAGTAAACAACTAACCATATCTCTACCTGTACTCAGCAATTCAAAGGTGAATCACAAGTACTATACTGATAAAGAAAAGTTCAGAACTGCTGCTAAGTGAGTGCTATAAATAAATGATTTCGAATTTATCTTCATGTAAGACTAGGCGTGTTAACTTTCTTTACATTACATGAAAGACTGGTCAGAAAAATATTGCATTCAGTCAATATTGTGATTTGCAAAACAGTAGTAAGAGGTTAAGGTTGGAGACCCTCAGGTGGTATGTTGCGATGTTTTGAGAAATTGTTTCAAGGAGCCTCTTTCCTTAACCCTTTCACATGCCAATTAGTTGTGTTGATTGAAAACTTAGATTCATCGCATTTCTTACATCTTCATATTCATAAAATGCTTACAGAAGTACAATAGATTAGGAGTTTTCAGTTCTTTAGTGAGTTTGTCAAGTTTATGGAATGTGCACTCCATGCAAAAACTCAGTGCAAGTACATAAGATTTGCAAACATCAACTATTTCATGTCTACCAGGCTTGAATAGCACCTATCCAGCCATTCGAAAATTATGACTGGTGCAACACACTGTGAAAAACGATGAAAGAAGTGACATACATACAATTACATACACCAAGCAAAGTACTTAACCATCTACCTTCATACTTCCTTTACTAAAACAATTTGCCTGTGTAATTCAAACATGCAGCACTATTTCAATTAGAAGAGTTTGAAGATGTACGGGACACATTTTAAATATCCTTACTTTAATCAATGCCATTGCTATTAATGCACTATCTTGGTGTATTGAATTGTGTGCATTGCGTCGGAAAGGATTAATCATATTCATGTAATCTTTACTGAAACTCAAGGCGTAATACTCACATTTGTTTACAGTTTTGTGATGAGACAACACGACAGATGCGGGAGTTGAAAAAGCATCTTTATAAAATTCTGTAGAAAGCAAGTTGAAGCAAGTTTCTACAACCTCTCGCAATACCGAGCTATTTCCCATGAGTGTTCTAACAGTTCCTTGTAACATGATGCACTGTTTTCACAGACATAGCTTGAATCTTTGTATCTCAAGTTTTGGAAGCAACTTATGAATTGCTATAACAAGCAGATTTGAAGCCCCTACCCAGACTGCACAGCCACTTTAACACCACGTGTAATGAATTATGTCATCCATATGGCACAGTTTCCGATTATATTCCCAAGCATGAATCTTATAATTGCAAGTTATGTAAGAGTGTACCTATGCGATTACTTGGGGACAGCACGAAAAGACGGGAGAAGGCTAGACAACATGAATGCAGGCAAAAAATTTTGTTTACAGACAAACATATATATACTAGGCTTGTTGTCCTGCGTAGTTGCAGCTGCTGGACAGCGGGATAATGTAAACAACAACCGCACAGTTGAACTGCTGTTCTGCCTTTTGCTACACTTTGCGTCAAGGCTCGGTCCGAGTCACCCTTTTCACACAATGTACCCAGATTGCTCGACGTGAAAAATAAAAGGAAAGTTCCAGCTTTCCCAACAGTCTCTGACACTATTACTGACCTTGTGAATATGATATAACAGTGGCCACCACACTTTAAGGAAATGTTAGACATGGGTTCAGAAGCTCTCCTCCACTTGGTGATGCCTCGATTTCTTGAGGACGCCTTTTGGTGTTCCTGTGATGAGCTTCACAGCGAAAGAGTGTGCCGATGCGGAAGGCAGAATACCCTCCTCCAAACATTGGGCATAGCTCCAGCATACATAACACTAACCAAATAAAACCCTGCGGTACAGAAATGGAAGATCACTGTCTAGTGGTAGTTTTTCCCCGTAAGTGAACTGATCTAGCACTGCAGAGAAGACAGGAAGAAAATCACTCTACCCATTTAGTAGCCTTACTTCACCTAATATAGAGGAGAAAGTTGCCAATGAAGCAAAATAACTTTACTACACTGGTGCCCACAATAGCTAGTGTTTTACGGTTACCTGACAGTGTTTTTGTCTGTGAGAAGTTGCCAAGCAAGGCTACTCAAGAAGTTCAGCCATTTTTTAATGTCTCCTCCACAGTGCCAGGTGTGCTCATGGAAGTAAAACTGCTGGAACGCAAGCTCCAATATCTGGCTTGAAGGTTTTCTGTGGTGAGCATCGTGCTGGATCTATGCCCCACACTCAAGTGTCTTGGCCTTTCCTATTAGCGCACTTGAACACTGAAGCATGTTGTTGCTACAGGAACACAAGGGCACTACCACGAAGTGGAGGGGAGCTTCAAGACCCAAGTATGGTTGCTTTTAACAGTGTGTTCGCACTGCCTTTCGCCATGCGTTGCCAAGAAGCATTTAACGGAGCTGAACATAGGTGAAGTCTTCAGTCGGAGTACTTCAAGGAAGCCAAGGCCTATCACTGCTATACAATACAAAGGAAGCTGTCAATTCAAGCAAATTGCTAGGGAGAGTTGGAACTACATTTTTATTTTCAGGGCCAACAAACTGGTCAGGTACGAAAATGTCAACCGGACCAGGTCAAGACGAGAAGTTTGCATCAAGAAGTATGTGCTGGAGATCATAGGAAGTGCAGTTGGTGCTGTTTACAACATCCTACTGCCCTGCAGCAGCAATTATGTAGGACAAACAGGACGACGACACAAGGACTATCTTAGGAAACACGCACAGACCCTCGACACAAGATGGGGAAGCAACGTAGCTATTGATGCTGCTTTGTGCAGTTGTATATCAAGTTTTGAGCAATGAAGAATCCTCATGGCACATGTTCAAAACATACAAAGCTCGCAGAATAGCCCCCACAGTGTATACACTAGTGTGTATACACTTAATCTTCTAGACAAATTAAGGTATTTCAGATGAACTGCTAGAGCGTTCTGAACTGGGCTGGTTGGTGCATGTATAGGAAGGAACTGAATGGTGCCATAGACAGGATAAAGGGAATGTGTTGCTGTGCCCTTCACCTTCACTTCATTCTGGCAGTAGTGCTGTTCATTCCCTTCAAAATATATGAATATTTTGGTCATCTGACCACGTGACACAGCTGTGTGCTGAAGCTATATTTTACCTCGTTATGATACCTTCCAATGTCACACGCAAATCCATCGAGGCATCTTCACCTATTATAGTAAGCTGAGCAGTGGCTAACAGTGAGCTTAACTGTGGCTACACTTAGTTACCATGGAGCCCATGCATGACAGTGTTAGAGGTCAGTATGCAGGTGTTTTTGCATACTCATAGAGGCAAACTAAACGAATTTTTATTGGTGCATGTTTTATCTGTTGCCTCATATCCCGAAATCTGGTGCTATTAGCGTTTTTTGAACACAACTCATGTGCAACCGAGACAAGTATGAAACAATCCCACTTTCAAGTCGACGTCCTCATGCTGAACCAATTGGTTGCCCCAGGAAGAACAAAACATCATTTATCTTTTGGATGCATCTGCAATAATTATTATACTTGTATAGGCATTGTCATTCAACCAACATTTGCAATCAATGTCCATTAGGACTGCATATGCATGACTGATATACGATAGAATGGCACAGCTTACCAGAACAAATAGCACAATGCAAGACTGCTTTGCCACTGGTGTTGCAAGCAGGCCCCCATGACTGAGAAACTGAATGCAAGGCGGCACACAGACATCCTTCACTGGTGCAACAGCTGCAAATGAAATACTGATATCAGTTACTTTCTGACCGGTCATCCAAAGCAAAGCACAAACATCTTTATATACAATTACACTATTAACCTGGTAGCAGTAAAAAAAAAACGAATACAGATTGCCAGGTAGAAAATAATCCGTTTCCTTTGCAATGACTCTTAACGGGTATCACGCGGACAACTTTCAATTGCGATCGTGCACGATTGCTCGGGCTCTACCACAAACGAAAGGGCACCGTGTGACACCCGTGTTCCCTACCACTGCAAGTGGCACAAGGTTATGGCAGTAAGCACGCTCCACCGTCATTTGATTGTAATGAAGGGGCATGCACATCGAACATGCTCAATGAGGTCTTCATACATGAGCAATCTTTCAATCCCGGGCGTGAACACTGCGATTATGCACGCCCAGCCAAGGCACTGCGTCCGAAGCTTATAATAATGGCTAAAAATTTCACTGTGATGCAATGCGTCACCGAATATTGGTAACATAACGTTGCACCGCGTCGAGAGAGATAACGGGTACAACGCCTTCACTTAATTTTGGAACGCCGAGCACACAGCACAACACAGTACTAACTGGAATGCTAACGTCCGTAAACCAGCGGCCACATTAGACGACAAAGGAGCTACTAGAGGCGTCAACGCCGCTAATATTGCCTACACGTCTCAGTTGTAGTGAGTATGCATTCAACACAACAAATGAAACACCCCTTTATCACAGACTCGCAATGTCGCTTTGTCAATCCTCATGGCCAAGGAATCTCGTTAAAAGCGTGCTCACACAACACAATTGAGCCCATCACCGGCCGTCGCGGAGCATTTCGCACGCGCGACGTGCACCAACAACGAAAAAAGGACACTTAAATCACTTACTTGTGTAACAATCCAGCGCCGATTCCTTCCTATTTAGTGTGAAATCACAAATGCGACAGGAACACCACCTCCACCGTCCGCCATTAGCGAGTACTCGTACAGTTGTTTGTGCTGGAGGAATCCAACGCAGCGTGTAGGCGCGACGAAGGGGTGGTAAGCAGCGCCACCGCTCAAACCCTACCTGCTTCTTTTTGTGTGTTTACTATGCTCGCACGCGAATAATGTTCAAACAGTGTTATCTATGGTGATATATGTAACTGGCAGTGAGAGTAGACAGTGTCTTTTCGTTATATTCTTTGCGTGTTCATTTTTCAATAGTAACATGTTCAGTTGCCCTCCTCATGAAATTACGGACGGCTCTCCGTATTTCGAAAACGGAGCTCACGTCCGTCTTTTTTACGTAGAATCCCGCCGTTTTTCATAAAACAGAATGGTCTACGTAAATTTTACGTAGGTTTTTGCTGTAAAATTACGGAAATTTTTTACAGTGTGTGCGTTTGAGCGCAGGACGGACGTGAGGAATTTGTGGGCCGCACGGTCTCTACCACACGTCTCAATCAGTTTGCTGCGATGTTCTGACGCATGCACAAGTCGCGTTCGCTGCATAACATGTCCCTGCGAACGCAAGCTTCGTTCGCCGCAACAGGATTGGTAGAATATATCTTGGCATGTTCCCGTGCTTGCGGAACGAAGGCGCCGTTGACTGATACAACGTGAAAGCGGCGAAGGAAAGTGGCCTTTACTGCTGGAGCGGCGACCTTGGTCCAATCTTACGTCATTCCTTATTCCATCAAATCAAATTACACAAAAGAAAGCGAGGCGTTCTGTGAAATATTATGCGCTGGTGTAGCAATATAGCTCCGTTATCTATCACGGCCGATGTGGCCTCGCGAGCGCTAGAGTATATTCAGTGACACGATCAAGTCGGCTTGTAGCAACCACCGCTGCCCGTCATATCACTTGTGACTCGAGAAAAGTGGCTGTACTGGCTTACACGGGCTTAGGGCGAGTGAAGCCCAGCTCATGACGGCGCTGTAACTTATGAGTGCAAGAAATGGATAACTAATAACGCGTGCTCTGTACGCATTTCTTTTAGCTGCACTTAACTGTTGCAGTTAGGGTGAAGTACGAGTGAACGGTCTGTACGTCCCGTAGAGAGGCCGCGCAGACCACAAACTTTTTACGAGCGTCTTTCGCTAGCCCGCACGTGTATCCTTCACGATGGTGGAGGAAGCCTAATGTGCGCAGAGTTGTCGGCATTATGCACGAAGTTCATTAGAACGTCTAGCGAAATATGTTCAAAACAAAGGCAGAAAAATGTTCCACCGCTTCATGAAGCTCACCCTTGTTGTGTTGGTTTTTTGTCCAAGCATGGGAATTGTTAGCTGCAACACTGTGTATGTGCAATAGAAAGTACAAGATCACTGGGCACGCCTAAGACGTAAGCAATACTAATAAAATTGTAAAATGTGATATAAACAAGACAAGCTTTTAAGGGAAAGAAATACGGGATAATAATGTCTTTGTAGGCTTTCCGGGTACATTAGTGTGAAAGTGGAGTTAGTAGACCACGTGTACGCTACGATTATTAAACGCGAATTTACCCGGTTGTATACTGTTTTGCGTGCATTGCCGTCACATGACTCGCATCTCTATACAGGTTACCGTTGCCGCGACAATAAGCCCACTTGGTAGCGGTATTCGTCCACATTGTTTCGTTCCTGATTTTAGTTGCCTTCAGCGTCAGCGTTATGTTTATTGAGATGATCAACATGTCTAATTAGTGGTGGCGCGTGGATATCCGTCCGAAAATCACACAAATGTATGTTGTGATGGATGTGCGAAGTTGTTTCATTGGCGCCAACCTCTGATATTTCTCTTCCAATTCTATACAGCTGAATCTATGCCGACAACTTCCATGTATGCCATCGTCTGTGAGCTACGTAACTCCTTCCATCTTTCGAATGGATTCCCCGGCGATCACAGCAAGCTGTACGTATTCGAGGTATTGAATGTGAAGCGCATTTGGTTTGGAAGTACGGAAAAGCAACCCCCCAGTAACAAAGAATAAAGGACAACTACTGTGCTTTGTGCACCAGTTTCATAATCATTTGTGGCGAGCACACTGCTCTAGGAACTGGAAGTATGCGTGAGGATTGTGTTGCTGTTTTGCCCGCAGCGACAAAAAAAGACGAAATGGGGCAAGCGCTTTGCTAGCGAGACGCAACTAATTTGCCGCTCATGTCATTATGCTTTATACCAAGCTGCGCATGGGGCCAACCACTGCTCTTTGTTCGCGATCACGTTGTAGGCGCGTGAGCTCTTTCAGCACAAAGACTGGTTCAGCCTTTATGAACGGCTTCGTTGTTTTGTAACAAAAGGCCCGGACAGAGAGGACATTAACTTGCAAAGGTCCCCGGATGTGTTCTCACGACAACATTCATAGCAATTTCTGGGGGAGTGCCACAAAAAGCAGTTCGCACGCGTTTGCGTCTATATATATATATATATATATATATATATATATATATATATATATATATATATATATATGTGTGTGTGTGTGTGCGTGTGTGTGTGTGTGTGTAATTGATAAGCAACACATTTTAGGCGTAGTATTTCGTTTTTCTGCTTCCAATTACGTATTCCTGTAATTTGCTAAGGAGCACCATTGTATGATTGGCTCTTTAATTATTGGGGTTGAACATTCCGGGCCAGTTCTTGCACTATGCGAAACGCCTTGGTGAGGGGCTCCGGATCATTTCGGTGATGTTTAACGCGTACCTAAATATAGGTAGGAGAGATTTCTTACATATCGCGCCAATCGAAATGTGGCTGCCCTGGCCGGAAAGTGATCCCGGTACCTCATCCGCAGCAGCAGAACACTATAACCACTGAGGTACCGTAGCAGGAAATTACGGAAGCACCATATATTGCGTTAATTCGGTCATCGTTTCCAAAATTCCCCCAGTGTTAAGCATTCCAGTATTTTGACTCCAGCGAAAGCATTTTGTGGAATAAGATGCTGGCTGCGTAGTAATTTGCGTGGCAACGGTTTTATTATAAAAATATGCCCTGAGTATTCGAATGGAGAACTTTTCTTTTCGTATCCTTATAACGTTCGTCCCTCCCACACAAAGATGAGGCAGAACGGATGCAGTTTGGCAGCTTTCGCAAAGGAGTCCGCAGTTACCCGTGTTGAAGCTGCCATGAGCACACGTGTGTGCTGTGTTCTCGCCGCTTATTTCGTATTGAAACGGCACTTCGCTCGCAGCTTCTTCCGCTCTTCCTAACTCCAGCGTTTTGACAGCGAGTGTCCGTGGTCATCCAGCGAGATGTGTCCCCGTTTGCTTTTGGCGCGTGACACCATGCTTACTCTGTAGCGAAGGATACGAACGCCCTAGTGGGTAATGCTCTCCAGCCCTTTCTAGTGGGTCGATTCCTGCCGCGCTATCCTCGAGAAACGCCGCTCGTGCTGAGAGCTCGGGCCCTGAACTAATGGTCGGTCCAAAAGGCTGGTGGCTAATAAACGCCTTTACAAGTGGTGGATAGTGCTTCGGTCTACAACGTAAATCCTGGAGCTTCGATCCCGTACCCTTCGCTCAACCGTGCCTAGAAGACGCATCCCAGCAAGTGCCACCTACCCCATCCCCGCCAGCGCGTTCTCAGTCTGTCATGTGCTCTGGTGTGCCTCGCCACAGGGACCCTGCCATCTTCAGCGGTGCGGACGAAACCGATGTGGAGGACTGCCTGACAACGTGTGAGAGGGTAAGTGGTCACAACAAATGGGACAACCCCGCAAAGCTCCGCAATGTGATCTTCTATCTCGCGGGTGTAGCCAGTCTCTGGTACAGAAACCATGAGACCGATTTTCCGACGTAATCCTCGTTCAAGACTTCTTTAGTGGCGGTGTTTGGTCACCCTGCGGTGCGCAAGCTGCGAGCGGAATCGCGTTTGCCAGAACGTGCACAGCAGACGGGTGAACCATTTGCTAGCTACATTGTAGATATTCTGGACTTGTGCAAATGAGTCAACGCGACCATGTCGGAATCTGACAAAATAAGAGAGAGAATGAGCTTTAATGAAAAGGATGGCTCAGTGGCCGAAGCAGGGGTCTTAAAAGGAATTGAAGACGAATCGTTCAACATGCTACTTGTGAAAAATCCTCAGTCCGTGACAGACATCGTCACTCTATGCCAAAGCTACGAGGAGCTCCGAAGGCAGCGCTCCATGACACGTCGCCCTTCGTCGTGTGACGACCACATTGCTGGTTTGGCCACCACCTCCTACCAGATAGCAGTGCTTACAAAATGAAAGCGTTCCTTCGGGAGGAAGTTGCACGCCAACTCTCCTTGCTAACCTTCGCTCAGCCGCCGCATGTGCAACAGCTCGTAACGAATGTTATGCACACGCTCCGTCGCGTGATGGAGCAGTAAATTGCCGAGGTCTTGCCAGACCAGCATCAACATCTTCCTGCAGCCGATCCTCTAAGCATTGCCGATGTCGTCTCGACGCCCCGAAATGTCCCGACGGCTGCACCACTCAGCTACGCTGAAGTCGTCGCGAGGACTCAACCACTCTTTCCGAGTGTGCCTCTCCGTTATGCCGACGTCGCGCCTGGGCCCGACCGCAGCTCCCCATGCCTTCATACCAGCGTCCACCATGTCCAACGCGACCTCTTCCATGGATGGCACCTGCCCCAGCGAACCGGTGGCGTACTTCCGACAACCGGCCGATATGTTTGTCGCTCGCGCGATATGTAATCGCGCTCTGCCGCCTAGCGCCGCATCAGCAGTGACCAGCCAGTGCAACCGTCCATATTACGACCCCCATTCGGCTATGTCACCGACTTTGCGCCCGACGCCCACTACCCGCCATTCACCGTCTCCACGCCTTCGCTTATTGTTGCCGATGCCACCCCGTGCCGGAACTTGGGACGAGGAAAACTAATCGTCGCAGTCCAAGAGGCAAAGGCTGCGGCGCCGTCGAAACGTGAAAGTCCTCAACGCAGTCATTCAAACGTGATCGAAGTGTTTGTTGGCGGTGTTCGCGCATCTGCACTCGTGGACACAGAAGCCGCCGTATGCCTTATGGACGCTAAGCTTTGCCGCCTACATCGGAAAGTCCCGACGCCCCTTTCTGGACTGTCCCTCCGCACAGCCAGTGCTCAGTATATCCACTCCTTAGCGGCTTGCACTGCTCGTGTTGTTATTGACGACGTTCTGTACGCCATAGAATTCATCATCCTCACCTCGTGCTTTCACGACGTTATCCTCGGCTGGGATTTCCTCTCGTGCCGCAATGCCGTTATTCATTGTGCACGGGCCGAGGTGGAACTCTCGCCGCTGTTAGATTTGCCGATCACCAACAATACTTCGCTGTCGAAGAAACTAATTGTCCTCGACGACAACCACGTTCCTCCCCGTGCGTCAACGGTCGTGCCCATGTACTGCGGTGGAATCTCAGACGCTGTTGCGCTGCTGTCTCCATCTGACCGCTTCCTTAATCGGACAGCCCTGCTGCTACCTTTTGCGACAGTAGACATCAAACAGGGCTACAGCACCATTTTCGTTTGTAACCCGTTCCCGTACCCTGTGATGCTGCTCCGAGGGAAATGTCTAGGCAATGTAGAAGCGATTGAAGACGTGGAAGTTATGAACGTGTCCGATGAGGATTACTGTGCTAGTTCCAGTGCGCTCACTGCTATTTCTGCCAGTCAGGCACTGTCCAGTGATGTGTTTGGTTCTTCTATCGCCGATGACCTTACGCCGGTCGAGCGATCTCAATTGTGTGCCTCTTAGAAGAATTTCGTTCTTCTTTCGATGTCGGGCAATCTTCCCTAGGCCGGACATCAACTGTTACACACCGCATCGACAATGGCTCGCAACCGCCATTTCGGCAATGCCCGTATCGTATATCTCCTTCAGAGCGTCGTGTAATCAACGAACAAGTCGACGACATGTTTCGTCGCGAGGTGATACGACCTTCCAACAGTCCATGGGCATCCCCTGTGGTCTTCATTACGAAGAAAGATGGTTCTGAGCGGTTCTGTGTCGACTACCGGCGCCTCAAAAAGACCACACACAAGGACGGCTACGGTCTCCCGCACATAGACGACGTCGTTGACAGTCTACAAGGCGCAGAATTATTTTAATCTTTAGATATGTGCTCAGGGTATTGGAAAGTACCCATAACTGACGCCGATCGGCCAAAGACAGCTTTTGTAACACCCGACGGCTTATACGAATTTAACGTAATGCCTTTTGGACTTTGTAATGCACCTGCAACATTTGAGCGCATGATGGACACTGTTCTGCGCGGCTTGAAGTGGCACACATGCTTGTGCTATCTTGACGACGTTGTTGTTTTTGCGCCGGACTTCACAACGCACCTTCAACGCCTACGGTGTGTTTTGACGTGCTTAACAAACACAGACCTACAACTAAACCTAAAGAAGTGCCGATTTGCAGCTCGGCAGCTGACAATCCTCGGTGACGTCGTATCCAAGAATGGGATACCCCCGATCCAGCCAAGCTTCGGGCCGTCGCCGAATTCCCTAAGCCAACGTCTGTCAAAGAATTGCGCAATTTCATAGGTCTGTGTTCTTAGCTCAGGCGCTTTGTTCGCAATTTCGCCGCCACATCTCACCCCTGAAGAAACTGCTTACACGCAACGGGCCCCTAACTTCGTGGTCGTCCCAGTGCGACGAGGCCTTCACAAAGCTCCGTCATCTGCTTATGTCTCCGCCAATTTCGCGCCACTACGATCCGACAGCTCCTACTGAGGTGCATACAGATGCCAGCGGCGTTGGCCTCAGCGCTGTTCTTGCCCAACGCAAGCAAGGGTTTTCTGAATATGTCGTTGTTTACGCAAGTCGTACGCTTACTAAAGCTGAGACAAATTACACTGACGGAAAAAGAATGCTTAGCCATCATCTGGGCTCTGACTAAGTTCCGGCCTTATTTATATGGCCGTCCTTTTGACGTAGTCACCGACCACCATGCACTATGTTGGTTGTCGTCCTTGAAGGACCCCTCTGGCCGTCTTGCGCGATGGCA
The DNA here is from genome assembly GCF_013339745.2 of Dermacentor silvarum. Classification (NCBI taxonomy): domain Eukaryota; kingdom Metazoa; phylum Arthropoda; class Arachnida; order Ixodida; family Ixodidae; genus Dermacentor; species Dermacentor silvarum. Next base: position 69,005,604 of record NC_051156.1, read on the forward strand.
CTTCGCCTGCAGGACTACGATATCCGAGTGATGTACCGAAACGGACGCCAGCATTCTGACGCTGACGCCCTCTCGCGTAATTCCTTGCCTGTCAATACCTACTCCTCCCTATCTGAGATTACTGTTTCTTCGCTCGAACTTAACACCATCGCTTCTGATCAGCGTAAGAATCATTGGATTGCCTCCCATCTAGACTTTCTTTCTGGTTCGTCGGCACAACCACGCACTCGCACGTTGCGTCGCCGAGCACGTCACTTTGCCATTCGCGACAACCTGCTTTACCGACGCAATTATAACCCCGACGGGTGCCAGTGGTTGTTAGTGGTACCCCGCAGTCTGCGTTCCGAAGTATGCGCAGCTTTCCACGCTGATCCACAGTGTGCGCACTCTGGCGTTTTCAAGACTTACCAGCGCCTTCAACAGTGGTATTATTGGCACGGGATGTAGAGCTACGTTCACAACTTCGTTCGCTCTTGTCCCGAAGTATGCGCAGCTTTCCACGCTTATCCACAGTGTGCGCACTCTGGAGTTCTCAAGACTTACCAGCGCCTTCAACAGTGGTATTATTGGCGCGGGATGTAGAGCTACGTTGACAAGTTCGTTCGCTCTTGCCCCGATTGCCAGCGCCGGAATCGATTTGTATGGACCCCTTCCCCTGACGTCAGCTGGAAATCGCTGGGCCATTGTGGCAGCCGACCACCTGACGCGATACGCCGATACTGCCGCCCTACCGGCAGCTACAGCGCGCGATGTTGCCTCCTCCTTGCTTCGTTGATTCATCCTGCGACATGGGCCACCGCAGGAACTTCTCAGTGATCGCGGACGTGTCTTTCTGTCCGAAGTAGTTGAAGCCATTCTCAAGGAGTGCCACGTTGTTCATCGCACAACTGCGGCGTACCACCCCCAAACCAATGACTTTCCAGAACGCTTCAACCGTACGCTCGGGGACATGCTTGCTATGTTTACGTCGCCTCTGACCACACTAATTGGGACGTCATTCTGCCATTTGTAACTTACGCGTATAACACTGCCACTCAAAGCACCACTGGCTTTTCACCTTTTTTCGTAATGTATGGTGGCCACCCGTCGCACACCATCAACACAATTCTACCGTACCGGCCGGATGCATCTGAATGTGCGCCCATTTCTGACACCGCAAGACTGGCTGAGGAGTGCCGCGATCTCGCACGGGTCTTTACATCCAGTGACCAAGGGCGCCAGAAGAGCACACGCGGTGACACCACTTCTGCACCCACCTTCCTGCCTGGAGCGCTTGTGTGGCTCTCGGTTCCTTCCGCTATACCTGGTCTCTCATCCAAACTAGTGCCCAAGTATGAAGGCCCTATCGTATCGTCGAACGCGCATCTCCCGTCAACTACGTGATCGAACCAGTTGAACCTTCTGCTCACATGCGCCTTCATCATGGACGCGACATAGTCAACGTCGAGCACCTCAAGACCTACTATGACCCACTCATCATGACCAGCCGTTAGGTCGCCCGACGGCTCCCTTTTCACCCCCGGGGGTGATTGTAGGGAAGGATACGAACGCCATAGTGGGTCATGCTCTCCAGCCCTTTCTAGTGGGTCGATCCCTCCTTCGCTATCCTCGATAAACGCCGCTCGTGCTGAGAGCTAGGGCCCTGAACTAACGGTCGGTCCAAAAGGCTGGTGCCTAATAAACCCCTTTACAATTCATTTAGTTAGCAAGCAAATGTTTATACGGTCGATAAAAACACTATTCTTGCTTCGTATAGTTTGCTATTCTAATAATGTCTAGTTGTAATAATTTGCTATTGGAATTACTGCTTCGCATTTTGGGTTAAACTGTCTTTTTTTCGACACGTCGCTGAGGCTCTAGGGGCTGCGGTAGCTTTGTCTCTGCTCAGTGGCGTATATACTCCATTCTAGGCAGGTAACTTCTTTTTCAAATCGGGATATAATAGTCATAGGTCAGCTTATATTTTAGGGTTTCGCCCGCGTGGCCGTCACTCGCTCGCTCAGCCGTCACTAACTTCAGCAAAGGCCGTATTTCTCCTCAAGCTCTTCGTATCCTCCACCAGGCACCACGCTCTAAACAAAGCATGATCTTCCTGACATGGATCCCGGCCCACGCGGGCACTGTCCACCCACACCTCCCCAACCTCAACGAGGTCACCTACTCCATTGCGCGAGGACTAGTCAACCGCGCCAAAGACACTGGAGACGAGTTGGACACCAGGGACAACCTGACTACTTATAACGATCTCGTTAAGGCATTTACCTTAGTCGCCGAACCTTCCCCCCACCTCACCCCAAGTTCAGCCGGGCGCAGGCTACCACCCTGCGTCTGCTACAAACAAATACGTACCCTTCACCCGCCCGCCTCCACCTTATATTCTCTGAAGTTTACAATACCCCCGACTGCCGGTGCTGTGGCACTCACCCGGCTACGCTTCCGCATATGCTGTTGGGAGTGCCCAGCACAGTACACACACATTAACACCACGACCCTCTCGTCGAGGTTGCGTGAGGCTCTGCGGAGCTCCGCCCTCGACGACCAAACCTGGGCGACCCAGCACGCCCGTGAGGCGGCGGCGAGGCAAGCCCTCGACGTCCCCTTATGGGAAGCTTAGGCCCGGCCATCTTAAAGTGCTGGTTCCGCAATAAATGTTTATTCCTCCTCCCCTCGCCCGCGTGGCCGTGTTTACGCCGTGAAATCTTAGGTTTTTCTTTATGACTTTACGCATCAAGCGCGTGTTGGCGGGGCAGGTGGCAAGCTGGATTTCAAATGTGTGGGAGTACATCCCGGCTTCCATCAGCGTGCGTGCGTTTAAGAAGTGCTGTACTTCCAACGCGATGGACGGTATAGGAGACAACGCATTTTAGGGAGAGGAGTTCTCGCAAACGTGTGCATAAACAAAGCGCGCGCCGCGTAATACAGAAGCCAACAACGCAGCACGTCGGCGCCGCGCAAGCTTCGACAGAAAGAGAGAGTGCATATGCCACAGACAGCCGGTGCGATCAACGGAGACTAGAAGCTTCGACAAGATACGCGAAGGCTACGGTAACGAGAGAGAGGCGAGAGCGGGCGCGTGCCGAAACGCCCTCTCCGACACTGACACACGGCGAGCAGTGCGAGAGGAGGAGGACAACAACCCGAGCGTGTGCCAACGGACGAGTCACCACCCTTCTAGAAGAGTCTTCAGCGCCGCGGCCGAAAACGCGAGAAATGACTAGATTACCAGTTTTTTTTTTTTTTCATGTTTAGGAGAACGACTCCGTCAGAAAGTTCTATAAACGCCGGCGAATAAAAGCACCGTACGGGAATCAGTACGGTGGTTCAGACTACGCCGGTGAAGAGATGTGACGTGTAGACTGACCGTCTGCAGAAGAAGGACTATTACGTTTAGGACTATTAGTGCTTGTCGTTAATTATTTTCCAGTCTTTTGTTAACATCCATTTGAATTGCATTGTGATGTGCATAGCCGAAGTGTACCAGTGTGTATGCAACTGCCTTATTTGAAGAATATATTTTGTTGTGTTTTGACCACTTTGGGCTCTGACTCGCTCTTTGGACAACAACCGGTGTTCGCTGGCGCCCCAGAAGGCCTCTTATTAGTTCTCCGTGCTTTCGTGGGGCTATTTTCGGAAGCTGATGAGTCGGCTTTGGAATTTGGCCCGGCGTTGGCGCCTGGTTAACGAGGTGCGGGACAGGAGCGCAACAAAGAATCCAGTGTGTCGACGTGAATGAAGATGATGAGTGACTGGTTGCATGCAAAGAGCTCTGGCAGATTCGCCGGTAGTGTCGCGGATTGAAAGTAAACATCGTTTGCGAGTTCAAAAGGTAAGTAATGTTTTGTTGGTCGGCGGAGGATATTTTTTTCTTTCTGGTTTTCAGTTTTTGGGTGTCGGCTTAGAGTGGGAATAGGCTTAGATTTAAGTAAACACCGTAAATTAGTTGGCCGGCCCTATCCAGCTAGGCACTTAACAAAATGGGGTATTTATAGTGCCATAAATGGCACTCGATCTGAGTTGATCTGTAGTTGTTGATAGCGATAAGGAGGCTTCAGATAATGACGATGAGTGGTGCCTGGTTCAATGCCGCTCGGAAAGTATAAATTTTATTTTTCCAAATCCTTTGCATCCCACGCTCGTATTATTAGCGTAAACATAGTTCTCAGCTTTCAATTTTCTCCAGTATGTTCTAAATGCTATAAGAGACCTTCAGATAAGTTAGTTTATTTTATATTCATTACAGTCATTTTTAGATATTTTTGTACGTCAGGAACGTGGACTTACTTCGTTTGGGCACATTCGAAGCAACTCAACAGTCCGTCTGCTTTAGTACAGAGACATGCAGAGAGGGCCCTTAGTGAAGACTGGAGGTTAAAGGCACGCTTCCACTCTTTACGTTAGAAATTTTTAATCGCGTACATTTCGCTGGTTACTTACCCATAGACCAGTGTTACTGGGTACTTCGGTAGATTTAGGATTTATTCCACTGCATCCAAAAGAATCAGGCATGCCTGATGCTTTATTCGATATGATATTACTGCATACTCCACTGTATTCTAACTGCGTTCAGATGGCCCGTTCTGCATATTTGAGCCCAAAAGCACCTTCAGGTCGAGATCTGCAAACTTTACATGCATCTCAGAGTTTTTAAGCCTGTCAGTTCTAGTTATATTGTACTCAAAATAAATTAAGTTATGAAGTTGGACAGGCCATTCAATGCCTAGAGAAGTTGACTGGGAGTGTATGACAGAAACAGACTGGCTGCCAAGCGGATGGAAAAGTCCATCGATGACAGCGGAGCGTTGTGTGATATGAGCGAACTAAAGGAGTAAGCGGACGCAGTATAGACGAAATTGTAGATCACTTGTAGAGACCGTTCGACTTCGAGTGTACTGACATCCGTATGTGCGTTTTTCGGCGAACGCTTATCAATGACTAACAATCGGTTCAACGTTATCTCTCGGCGCTAAGCTCGGCACCAGACGCGTCTTCATGTATGGAAACATTCTCGAATGGTGCGCCAATTGGATCGCGAATGAATCCTGTCTCTAATCAGATTGCATGCTAGACGCAAATAGTGATATACAGGTGTACATTCTACAACGTACTACGCGTACTACGCGAGCTCCAGCTATTACGTGGAAACTGGAAAGTACAATGAGTTACGAATAAATAGCCGTCACGCTTGACCCCTTGTTCAGATTTCGACGACCGACAACTGCTCGCCGCTATCGTTGTGCGTCGAGTGCCACTTGCTTTTCTTGTTTGTCACTCACAATATTGGTACTCTCTGGTTCTTCACCGTCACCGTGCTTTGTTGTGTACCGAACACCTCCTACAAGCCGTGAAAAATATCCTAGCCATGAAGACAACATCGACGTCACCACGAACCAGCGATCTAGCCACCGGCTTCAAGGATTGCTGCTGGAATAGGAATTATTACCCAAGGAGACGAAGAAGATTGTAGCCAAGTGTTACCCTCTGTGTTAGTACTTCTGAGAAGCCGGCCACATATACTGTCAATGCCCATACTGCAAGATGGGACCACGAGGGTTTGCGGTCAACTCGATTCGTCCCCAACATGGCGGGAGACCTCGAAACACCGCCGACTAACTGGCCGCAACGCAGTGGAGACCTCGACGAACTTCCTGTTCTAACGAACCTGTGGCTGGTTCATTAGTCTTTATCCGGTGAAGTAAAAGCAGCAACTGATGGAGGTACGGTTGCGGAGGGACGGGGTGAGGCAACGAAGCAGTGACTCGACGCAATGACGTGACTGTAATGCATGACTGAGAACTACCAACCTCGACGTGCATCTCAATATCGGCACAGTCACCGCTCTAGTCGACACAAGATCCGTGATCGGTTAATGCTCGGCCACGATGTTGAAGAAAGTTAAGACTGCATGGGATGAGCCTCAAGTCCGGCTCTCCCATACAGCAGTTGCCTGATAACCCCGACTCAAATTGGCGTGGCGAGACGACTGTTCATAGCAGGACTTACCCTGTGACCTTAGTTCACCCACAACAATGATCACGGGCCGTAATCCTCTGCATGGACTTCGTGAAGCAACCAATTTAAAACCCAAGTCGCTAACACTGTCTGAAGACCAGGCGATAACGCCGGATGTGACTCTCAGTCGCCGTGCACTAGCGAGAATGCACTGAATAACCAAATGAGTGTCCCGCCTCGCACCAGCATCATGGTTTCCATCGGCGCAGAAGCAGTCGGAGACATTGAAGCCATCGTCGACAACGACAAACACCTGCCGCTCGACCATGAAATTGGCATCTCTCGGAGAATCGTTCAATTGCACGGAGGGAAATAGCAGGTAATTCCAGAATATAAACACCTCACCAATGGCACGCAGACAGAACACATGGAGGAAGTTACAGCAGTCAGCAATATATTTGTCCTCTCTACATCACTATACCTACATCTCTACACCAGCTACATCGATGGTTCAAGTTTCTGAACCAGCTTTCGATGTTAATCCGAGTCTTCCCTGGCAGAAGCACGAAAAACTGAAAATTTCCCTAAAACTATACAAGGACTGCTTTTCGTCGTCATCAAAGATTCGACAAATGTAACTTGCTAAGCATCGGTTGTTATACTAACCGATGAATGTGCTCGGCCACGTAGGCCTAATGAAAAAAGATATAACACTGCCCAACTAAAAATTGTTTCAAAGTTGTCTCTCCGCGCAAGACCCGCCTTCATGGGTAGAACTTTTTCGAACCTTGTCGCCAATTCTAAGTCGAACGAATCATGTCTACAATCAGGTAGACAGGTACGCCGTAGTGAGTAACTCCGGAATATTTTCAACAACTGGGTTCCTTTTAGGTGCACCCAATGCACGGTACGTGGGCGTTCTTTAGTTTCTCTTCTCAACACGAACAGAGGCGTACATTCTATAATGTACGCGAGCACTAGTGATTACACTGGAACGTACAATGAGCCATGTATAAATAGCCGGCGTGCTTGACTCGTACATTCAATTTCAATGACTGATCACTGCTCACTGCTATTCTTGTGCTGTGAGTGGCACTTGTTCTTTGCCTAAGTTTGCCCACTACAGCGTTAAATTTGGGAATCGAAATTTGGCGCTGTATATGTTTCTTCACCATCTCGACAACGAGACTGTATATCGGTCTGACGGTGATCACAGAACTCCGTCGTTTTCTTCTGGGAGGTTGATAATATACAGAATAACGCTCTTCAAGTTAAAGGTGTTCCTGGAAAAAGAATGTATTCGAGTCGGTGTATTCGGTTTATCCCACGCACACTGTTGTTGTAGACGTTGACGAAATTGGACCTCGGGTCCTGAATGAATTTGTTTCTTTTTTGCTTCAGTGACAGCGACTACACTCTTCTACTGTTGCCGCGTTGTGTTTGTTGGACTTCCGCAGAACGTTTTTATTTTCGGATAACTGATTTTACCCATAGCACGGTCGTTCTCAGAATGCAAGCTAAAGGACCCATGTACTTGAACTTCAGGTATTTCTGTCTGTTAGCTTTTTAAAAGTTTTCTTTGCAGGAAACAGTACATTATGTTCTTGAGGTCGCCTAATGCAGGGGACGTGCTCAGCTTCCCAGTGACAACATATGTGGAAGTTGCTTTTTTCGGTACAGTTCAAAATGTTCTGTTGTAATATTAACTCAAAATGCAGAGTAAAACAATATCGGGACATTCGTTTCTTAAGACGTGGGCACAGAAAACTCGATTTCTGATGAAGCAAAAAGAAGAAGCGTAATAAAGCGACCAATGTTCCGGGTAACTTTCCTTCCAGAGGTCATAGTTTCTTTCTTACAGTTCACATTCTCTTCTTAATTTGTGTGATCTATGTGGTCTCTAACGAAGCGCAGACGTAGAAATTATGCTACCATTTCTAACAAGTGAGCTCTACAAGCTTGCAGAAGTGTTCGTACAGCAAAAACTTATTTCAACATATGTAGCCAGGCTACACACATCACCATTAATTACTCTGTATTTCTTACCGTTTTAAACGAGAAGGTGAACCACAAAGTGAACTATCGAGGATATGCTATTTATCACTTCTGGAACGTAAAAAAACGGCTTGTACATTACAATCAAGGGCAATAGATTTTTCATTTCTTTTGAAAATCTGGTACATAAGGACCCAGCAAATTTGGTAACTTACAAGTAACCCACAGAGGGCATGTAAGAGAAAACCGGTAGAAGCCGACGCATGAGTATCAGATTTGACAAATAATGGGTTACTTTTGTCAAATACAGTGCGTACATTTACAGACAACGTTCACGTGATAGTCACCTCTACATGAGGAGGCTTCAGGAAAAAGATAACTAAATAATTTTCTCCACTTGCCGGCTGAGTTTCACAGATGATTCACCTAATGTAATGTCATATACATTAGTACAAATAGGACGTCTATCGTTTTGAATAGGACATCCGATGCTATATGTTGTATGGATGCCCCTCATAGCAGTATTTTTAAAAGCAGCGGCATGTAAACAATCCTTTATATTGACCCACCTTATGTTCTTGTATTTTTCCATTTACCGTTTCTTCACGAGCCATGTTTAAACAGCCCACGGAATTTATGGCTCCGTGGGCTAACGATAAACAGCTAATGGTATACCAACGTCATCGCTGAGCTCCCCCACCAGAAAGCTCCCACTGCTGCTGGGAATTGAAAGTGTGGCCTAATTCCTGTTCCACAGGAGAACATGAAGCCAGTGTGCCACCGAAATGGTTTGCGGACAAAATGTTCACGATAGAACGAAAAAAAAAGAAAGCATGCAAGCTGCGGTTTCTACCTGCACGCGCGGAATGTCCAGGTGCTTTCTATAATGAACTCTTTGATAATAAAACATATAATTGCAAACACAAGGTGCTATTTTGTGTTGGTAACTGTAAAATTATAATTACCATGTCATAGCTATATTATAGGTATGCTAACGCAGAAAACTTGAATAATTTCTAAAGTCAAGATTTGCTTCCAAACTCGTCACTTAAAATAATTATGGAACGTATTTAATACTCTGCGCAGTCATCAGACTACCCAGAAATGCTTCTAGGATACTACACTCTCCACCCCCCCCCCCCCCCGCCCCGCCCTTTATTCTAAGTCCTTTTCCGCACATGACGTCTGCTGGTTCTCGTGAATTGCATGCCTAGGAACGGCAGTCCCCTCATTATCTTGCAGGACTCGCTTGCGGCGTCTTTCCGTAATTTTGACCAGAAATTGTGCCACTTTTCACTTACGATTTGCACTACCCGAGGTCCGTAAATTGAAAACACAAGGGAAAAGAGAACACGGTTAATGTGGCATGAACTTCCATTCCGGGATCCTTTATCGCTGCGGACCAGCTGCCGTTGACCAGATTCTTAAGTGTCGCGGCAGAAATAGGTGAAAAGAAACAAGACGAACGTTTCCTGCCGGCGAGAACTTGGTACGGTTTTCATCCCCACTTGAGGTTTGGGAGCTCTTCTTTTCTTTATTTTCTGGCCTAGTATCACGCTTAAACTGGCAATTTGAGAACGCGATGTAAGCCAGACCTTTGTGCGCGTGATAGTCGGTCCCTCGGTTCTGCCTTTTATTGCATTGGTATGAAAACGGAAAGCTGAATATGGAAAAACAAAGCCATACATATTCTAACGCGGCCTCTCTTTGTATTCTGCGATTAGTTAGGTTATTTTCGCACAAAATTACGCTAGACTTGGTTCAATTTTACGATATGAAACTGAAGAGGTATTGCATACGTGCAACCGCCTAAACCGCTTAGAGTTAGCGGCGACGAAAAGCGAAATACTTGTGATGTACACCGTGGCGGTTGCGAGAATACAGTGCAAGAAACGCAACAGTTGGTGTGTGGACAAGCTTTTTTTTTGTTCTTTTAAACGATCGAGATCCTAAATTTAGTATGAATAATGCCAGGTACGCATTGCTCCGTCCTACTACTTGCAGATTTTATTTCTTGCAAAATGAACGGCCCTTCTCGAAGTCATCTTAGAGGTTTCGAAATTTCAGCCGATCAATTAGAGCGCGCACGGAATTTCTTCTAAACGAGGCGGCTAAGTAATTATAAACACAGCTGTTTGTTGAACTAAATGCAGAGGCGTGATTTCGATGGCTGCATTCAACTTGCACTCTACATACAGGGTGTTTCAGCGAACACTTTCAAAAATTCTTAAAGGTTGCCTGTGGCAGATAGCACAATTCTAGTTCGTGAGATGGTCTACTTGAAAAGGCGGACATTACTTGCACAAGAAATTGAAATGCATAATCGAATAATTAACAGAATTTCACTGCTTAAGTTTTTAACTAATTACCTGATGGCCCATATTGCAATATACAAATTGTAGCCCTGGAGTTCACAAGGCAGATCCACTTGGAACGAATTCTCGGGGTGATTGCAGTTTCGAGGTATTAATTCCCGAACTTTGCGGAGAACTGCATTGGCGTTCCGGTTAATTTATTAACAAAACGTCGCTTTATGCATTGAAACAGAAGATGAACTGGAACGCCAATGTATTTCTCCGTGAAGTTCGGGAATTATTATCTCGAAACAGGTGTCATACTGAGAAATAATTACAAGTGGATCCGCTTTGCGAACTCCACGGCTACAATTTGTAAATTGCAATATGGGCCCTCAGGTAATATAGGTCTATAAAGACGTTACTACAGCTATTTGCGATAAACTTACGCTGCAGAAGCGAGCCTGAAACCACAGTCTCACAGCAGGCTGCATTTGTTTACTATGTAATGATTGTAATGAGGATATCAAACCGTGCTCGGATCGATTCAAGGTGCATTAAAATAACCAAGAATGATTACTCTGTGCTTGCTTACGCTGGACGATTCCGCTGGCTAAGTTGTGGCTGACTGCCTCTTATTTTGTATTTATAAGTGGCCTCCTTTCTACTGTCTACTTGCAGTGTGGCCTTTTTTTATAAAAATAAACATACAGAACAACAATACGATAGTAGGAGCCATAGGTCAGATAAATCACTTATGAGTTGATTCACTCAGACTCGAAGCCACCCGAGAACTTGAGTTCGAGTAAGCCCGACTGCGTAGGAGTCTCGTGAGCCCCAGTTCGAGTGAACACGGACGAGTAGTATTAATGCGATTAACGCTCTTTAGAAACTTCGCCCACTTTCAGGGTATTATGCTTCGGCCGGCCTTGATTTCTAACCGGTTTCCTGCCAACCAGGGCCACTGTGTGGTCCATGGTCTGTCTGTCTGAAAAACTTTATTTCAAGTACACGTAAGAAGTTCAAGTCTCACACTCACTAGGTGGGCTCCTCATTACAGGAGCCCATTGGCGACCGCTGCGGCTCGTGCTTGGTCGACCAGGGCCTTCTGGCTCACCATGTCGGAGCAGCGGAGCGGGGCTGCCTCCAGTCCTCCCGGGTGGGGTTTGGTTTTGGGGCGAGGTTCGGGGTTGATTGGCATGCTCGCACCATGTGGAAGGTGGTCTAATGGGTACAGAATCGGGTGATTGGAATGAAGGAAACAAATTTCGAAACCAACCAATGGACCAACTTGAGTCACTGAGTATGTGCCACTGGGTATATCCCGCTTTTCAATGACCAAGGAATTCGACAGCACCCATCTCACGAGGGGAATGGTGACTAGAGCACTGCGCGGGCTCGGGCTTACCCGAAAGCCCGGGCCGGGTAGGGCAGTTCTTTCACGGGCTCGGGCCGGGCTCGGGCACGGCATGTGCTTTTTGACCGGGGCCCGGGCTGAACTAGGGTATTTTGACGCGGGCCCGAGCCGGGCTCAGACTTTCTGGTGGTGTGCATGTAACGTGCAGCGAGTTATCTTCGCGCGTCTCGACTCTGAAAAACCTCTTGCCCCGGCGCAGCTGGAAGCTAGCAGTGCTACTCCTGTGTACTTCCCTTTTCTTCTTCCGTCGTATCTTGCGCTGTTTCCAGTCCAGAAAGACCGAAGTCGCCTCAAAACAAAGGATGCCATGTATTCGTTACCTAAATCAATGTAATTAATGCTTTCAGCGTGGCGCAAGCGCGTTCGCGACTTGCAGATTCTTCAAAGGCGAATTGGTAAAACGATGACTGGTAAGGTGAGATAATTCGGCACGCGGCAGAAATATGGCACTGCGTCCATCCGTGATTGCACGCAGGTTGTTAACCGGCCGCCTAGCAGCACCGCATTAAGCTGCGCCATGGAGGAGCGAGAAGCTTTCTTTCTCCAGTTACTCCATCCATGCGCTGCGCTCACGACAGGTCCTGGCTGCGCTACGGCTATAGTGTACTAGAATACGGTTGAGTGGGACGAGCGGCTGGGGCGGCGCATGCTTTGCAGTGAGGCATCCGGCGTGGAAAAGTACTGTGGCGGCGCTGCGATAGTAGTGGATTCGGCCGCATCAAGGTCGCGCCGTTTGACACTGCTGGCGATACTGCTCGGCAGGGTCATTCGTACTACTTCGCGCGCTAGTATTTGCGTTCAGACCGCTCAAATCGTGTTCATAATTGCATGACATGTATTTATGCCTTAAGAATACATTTCTTTCATTTTCTTCTGTATCCTATTTTTTTTAATGTGGCTGGGTGATCTTTTTCGGTCTCGCGCCGGATTCGGGCCGATTTTCAGCAGACCGGGCCGGGCAGGTAACGTAGATTATTTCCGGGTCTTGCCATAAAACTTTTGGTCAGGCTCGTGCGGGCAGCCCAACATAAAAACGGGCCCGGGCCAGGTCCGTGCAGTGCTCTAATGTCGACGGTAATGCGTGTAACATTGAACCAATAAAATGACACACCATATTGTCAACGCCCAAACGTGGTATATATAAGGTATGTACTGCAGCGCGACTGCTCTTTTCACGCTTCCCTAAATACACTGCGGTCAATGCGTTTGGCTTCCGAAATGCATGATACGCCGATAAGTGCGAACGCCGAGAAGCGCGTCGTGCGGCAGCGGGCTCCTCTCTTGTGCTTCTTTCTGCACTGCAAGAAATTCGCTGTAGTTTTTACAGTGAAAGCACCGGCAGCTGATGCTGCCAAACTTTTACAGTAAAAAAAATTGTGACCCGCATTTTAAGTATACGGCATGCATGCCGCCTATATAATGATCTCGTAGAAAAAATCTAGCCGCTGTTTTTTTCACTGCACAGTCTTTTTTTAGTAAAAATGAACCACAGGCTGTAAAATCTACGCTTGCGCCAATTTTCAGTTTTCTAGCCTTTACGCCGTTAAGTATACAGTGGCGTGCAGAACTTCGGCAGCAACTTTTCTCGTTTTGTAGCCTAATGTAAGATATGAAGCGCGCTGTGAAACATGGCTACCAACATTTTCTGGCTTTCTAACCTTTAGGCCGTAATATATGGCGTGGCCTGTGAAATGAGCACATCAGCATTTGTCTGGTTTTCTAACCTTTGCAGAGCAAAATGAAGACTATAATATTTTCGTTTACGTATGTAGCTGTGTACCCATATTACTGGAAACGAAGCCATGCATATTTGTCAATTTAGGTCATTTGTAATGTATACTTAAGATATTCTCGATATTCATGCCCACGCTATTTTATGGTGCATAATTCATTTAATCTGATCTGCACAGAAGCTACGCGGCTGCTATTCTTGTATGCAGGTACCTATGGCATTGAGACAAAGCCTAAACTCTGCATGCATGGATTAGGCCACCGCCGTGAAATGTGAAATGTAAATATGCTACAAAGGGAGACAGTGCAGTAGGAATGGCCAATACTGCTATGTATTATCTGCATTTGGCATATGTCATTCCCGACGAAACAATTCACTTTATCATAATCACTTTCTAATATTTTGATCCATCTTGTACTTTCGTCAGTCTTCAAAAATCTGGAAACAAGAAACAAACATCGTAAGAATACAATATTTGTGTGCTTCAAGGAGAGACTTTATAACACTAACTCCGAAATGAATTTCAGGCTAAGAAGGTTTATATTACAGTACTCAGGCCGTTAGTATATGATGAGCAGCCACAGCGCAATACAGCATTGAGAGAGCAGAGTGATTTCAGACATTGATCTTATCTCCCGGCTCTTTATATAGAAGGAATTGCTTATAAAGAGACAGTTGTCTGAGAACCCCAGTCATGCAGCGCTTTATCCCTATCGACAGGCTAAATATGACCACTCTGAAAAAAGCATCTCCCATTTTCCTTCTATTAACCGTTACCTACCAGCTGCACCAGCCTCAACCCCCTAGATTTAATCATTTTAACTCCCCATGTCTTTTTCGTCACTGATACAACACTTGCTCTTGCTTCGAATCCACAACTTCGCCCAAAGTGATGATCTTCTATTTTTTACACTTAACGCACTGCCCCTGCATATATTTTTTCTTGGTCTCAGCAATTATGTCATTACTAGAATTTATTTCATAGTTAATTCAGTTTTCTTCTTGCCCTTTCATGCTAATCTTTAATATATCTCAACCCCATTCATTATCCCCTGACTTCTGCCCTATAGGTGAGTAGTGGTAAGATATAGCTTTTTATCAAGGTCAATTACTCACAGGGGACCCTGATCATAAGAAAGAAATTTACAGAAGAATAAATCGGGTTGGAGTGCATACGCCAGGTATTTCCAAATTCTGAGTGGGAGCTTGCCACTGTCGTTGAAAAGAAAAGTGTACAATCATTGCATTCTACCTGTGCTAACACATGGGGCAGACACTTGGGGGTTAACAAAGAAGCTGGAGAACAAGTTAAGGACGGCACAAAGAGCGATGAAACGAAAAATGTTAGGCCTAACGTTAGGAGACAGGAAGAGAGCGGTGTGGATCAGAGAACAAACGGAGATAGCCGATATTCTAGTTGACATTAAGCGGCAGAAATAGAGCTGGGCAGGCCATGTAATGTGTAGGATGGATAACCGGTGGAACATTAAAGTTACAGAATGGATACCAAGAGAAGGGAAGCGCAATCGAGGTCGGCAGAAAACCAGATGGGATCATGAAGTAAGAAAATTTGCAGGCGGAAGTTGGAATACGCTGGTGCAAGACAGGGATAATTGGAGATCGCAGGGAGAGGCCTTCGTCCTGCAGTGGACATAAAAGAGGCTGATGATGATGATGAACATTGTCTACACTCAGCGCTTTTTCTATCTAATTGGCTGACAAGACGCGAGGAGCACGTTCTAGTAGAGAGGGCTTCGATGGGGCCGAGCCAGGACAGTGGAAATAGATAACCGCATGAAGAGGGTGGTGCCGGCTTCTCCGATTGGTTCGCTTCGCCTTACTTAGCTTGCGGTGGCTGGTCGAAAATCGCGGCGGCGTGCAACGGAAGGATAAGAATGCCGCTAAAACGGATCCTCAGCAAGGAGGAGTTGGCAGAGCGATGTCGTATGCATGCCGAAAGGGCTCGATAACATTTTACTGTCACACAAAAAGGTTTATCATGCGCAAATAAATACGTGCTGACCAACAGATGCGAGTAGCGAAGGCCTGAGCGATCGGCTGGCAGCCATCTTCTATTCCTTTCGGAGCGGGGCAGTCTGTGGCTATTCAGAAAAAGTGTAAGTTTTTCTTGGCATAATAATGCATTTTTTTGCGTACACGTCTCTTTGAGGTGGTGACTTTTCGCGGTTTTGTGAGGTCGCGTGACAGACAGGCGAAGTGGGCGTAGCCAGAAAAAATTGGCCAGGGCTAGTGGTGAAAAGGCGTCGAATCAGGAATTATTATTTTTCTTTTGTGGGGGTTTAATCATGCATAATCAGTGTGTACACGTTATATCAAATGGGGAGCTATCGCGGTTTTCGTGACGTCGCGTAACAGACAGGCGAAGTTGGGAGTGGCCCGAAAATGTTTTGACCAATCGTGGAGGCTGATTGCAGAAATTTGAATCGAAACATTTTGGAATCATTTTACGTGATAGCGCCCCAACACAGTTATAAACCCGAAACTGTAGCGCAGCAAAAGTGCGCGCACGTGGGAACTTAATCTACTTGCACACAATACGCTATTGAACATAAATATACAGCATGAAGCAACAAATATGAGAGCACTTGAACAAAACACAATTGCTCCCACAACTGGCACCGTTTCAGGCTGCACAACAATACAACGGTGGCACATTCGGAACGCCAACGAAATCCAAGACAAAAGTTTGTGAACAAAACAGCGCTGCACCGCAGCAACAGTGCGCAAGTGGGAACACAAATCTGGCGCACAATACGCCGTTAAACATAAAGTTCTATATTGCAGCAGAAAGCAGATTGCAGATTACTTTATTGTATTGCAGATTACTTTAATGTAACTTAAACTACTTGCACAACTGGTGTCGTTTCAGGCTGCAGAACAATTTATGCAGCGGCGGCACATTAGGAACGCCAATGCAAACTAAGACAAATGTTTCCTTTCGAGCGATGGAATAACAGACGAGCGCGCTTTATGTGAAGGAAACAGCGCGAACTCGAAACTGCATCCTACCAAAAGTGCGCACATGTGGGAACTTCAAACCTCCTTGCGCTGCTGGCACGCAATACGCCGTAGAAAGTAACTATATACTGTTGAATAGTAAATATTAGAGCGCTTTAATATTAAAAAAAACTGCAAGCACAACTGGTGCACAGCCTCTGGCTGCAGAACCAGTTCAGCGACTACGGCGCAATATTCGCACAAACGCCACATTATAATTGTAACTCGCAAAGGTTCACATTCATTCTGTTTTGCATTGGCACGTAAAACAAAAACAAAAACAAAACGAAAATCGCGCACTACGTCGGCGCGCACCCATGCAAGGCGAAGTACACAGCAGCGCATCTGCGGCGCAAGATGTCTCTTCATGGCGGGCGTGAAGAAAGTCATGCGAGCAAGTACACAGAATACACGCCAGTGAAACTGAATGGCTTCCTGACACTTCAGAGCAGACATATCATGCGTCACTGCGCGATTAAGTTCCGAGAAAACAATGCGACGTACCTACAGTAGATGAAGAAAACGTGGCTCAATGTGGCTTGCAAATTAGTACCGTCAACACAAATTCAAAGAGACTTCAGAAATGGCGAGACTGGTGACGGATCAGGCACCGGGCCGGCGGCTCCTTGCGGCATCTGCGCCGCTTTGCGCATGCCTGGTTTCTCCCGTAGAGCGTAACACAATGGTACAATGTACTAGAATGTTTTACAGTGGCTAGAGCGGAGGCGCATCCTATTGCGCGTCGCGTACCCGCTTTGGAAGAAAGTAGTGGCGGTTCTGTCGTCGCCCGCACTTGAAGCGAGTGTGCGCTGCTTCTACGTCTGCACGTTGTTTTTCGATGTCGTTGTCACGGACCATTGCTTCTTTCGTGCCTTTTCCAGCGTCAGTGTTTATGTTGCCGCCCAAGTGGCGGTTAAACCACTGTTACGCGCAGGCTGCGCAACTGGCTATCCAAGAAGAGCCCAAGGCGCAAATTATCGCTTTTTAAGGCTCCGAAAGACGAAAAACAAAGGCTTGTTTGGCAGCAATATCTCCGCTGGCTTGACAAGCCGCTGGACTCTGATTGTGCTGTTTGTGAACTGCACTTCGAGATGCATTTCATCTTGAGGCATTATGTCCACATCATCAATGCAACTGAAGTTAGAATTCCGAGGGAGGCCCCAACGCTTGCTCCACTTTTATATTAAAGGGTTAAACAAATCCCGCCGTGGTTCCTCAGTGGTTACGGTGTTTGGCTGCTGAGCACGAGGTCGAGTGATTTAAGCCCGGCCACGGCGGCCGCATTTCTATGGGGGCGAAATGCAGAAAACACACGTGTACTTGGATTTAGGTGCACGTCAAAGAACCCCAGGTGGTCCAAATTAATCTCGAGTCACACTTTACGGCGTGCCTCATAATCAGATGGTGATTTTTGCACGTAAAACCCCATATATTGTTATTGTTATTATTACATGATTAACTGGTGTTTGAGACCAGAGAGTTTCTCCATCGAGCCCACATGAACGGATATGACATCATCTTTCAATAGCTGCCGGGGCACTGTGGCATCGTCGGTAATGACCTTGCTGATGATGCCGCCCGGTCAGCCCATAAGGAAACCCTGACTGTTCCTATACCCTTATCAAGGACAGACGCAGCGAGCGGTCTTCGTGTACTCGCTCAAACCGAGACAGAAACGTCATGGAGCAGCCCGATTTTTACGAACTGTCATCTCCACCGGCTGGATCCTACACTGAGGCTACAAATTCCATCGACCTTACCCCGCCGTCATGCAACTTTACTTTGCCCCCTCTGGATAGGGGTGGCTTTTACAAAAGCGTACTCATTCCTTCTGGGCATGTCCTACTCACCAATCTGTGACTCGTGCAACTGTGAGGAGACGGTGGAACACGTGTTGTGTTTTTGTCACCTTTATGAGACCGAAGGCGACATTCTCCGGAGTGTGTTAAACAAATTAGACAGGAGACTGTTTTCAGAGACAATGGTTCTTGGACCGTGGCCCCACGCGTCGCAGGCTCACAAATCGACGCGGGCATTGTTAAAATTCATGAAGTCGACTGGCCTCAGGACCGACTGTGAAGTGTTGGACAACCGCACGTGTTCATACTGCGAGTACTTTCTTCCCTCTCTCTCCTTTCTTTTCATCCCTTTAATCCCCTTCCCCCTTGTAGGGTAGCAAACCGGACGTACGTCTGGTTGAGCTCCCTGCCTTTCCTTTCTTCTTTTTCCTCCTCTTCCACATTATTATTATTATTATTATTATATTATTATTATTATTAGTATTAGTAGTAGTAGTAGTAGTAGTAGTAGTAGTAGTAGTAGTAGTAGTAGTAGTATTAAACAAGTCTCGTGATGCAGCGCGGAGAAAGTCGCACCAATGCTTTAAACTTAATTAGTCGCTTATGAGGGTAATTATACCGAAGCCGTTGGACAGTGGTCGACTGAAAAGCGAGCATATTGTGTAAATAAAAGTACATTGGTGTGCTATATCACAACTTTGTTGTTTAATAATTGTGCATAACTCTACCGGCAAATACACGCAAAGTCCCTCGAGCGGCCAGTCGCACGGCAACATTGCGTGTGTTCGCGGGCTTCTATGACGCTCTCAAAACACTTTTATGTAGCACATATTAAAATCAAATCAAATCAAATCACTTTATTTCAGGGCATTTCCTGCGGAGACAGCGACTAAAGGCTGAAACAGTCTAACAGGCTCCCTGCCCCCGCTCAGTTCATACATCATTTACTCGTACAATAACCTATACAATAAGGTGCACATTATATAAAAATGGCAGTTGCACTCATTGTACAGCCGAAGAATGAAAAAAAAAATCAATTCTAATACATCAGATAGCAAATATGAGATGCATACATATGCACACAGTTCACGCAGATAGATATACATATACACACTGGTCACACAGGTTTCATGTGTTAGATAGCTAGTAGGCCTTTTTATCGTGTTACAGATATGTAGAGAACGATTATGCACCAGTACAATGTGCGTACAAAACAGAAAACAAAGAAAAAAGAGAAAAAAATCAGAAATGCCATGAATAAAGTAGAAACTAATGTAAAACAGTCTACAGTACAAATGCTGATGTGGCAAGAAACGTTTTGTACATTCTTTTAAGTTTACCACGGCTATCAGTCCAATTTATTATGTCTTTCTGTGTATTTAGAATCTGTATAGCTTGATATGTCAACGATTGTTTCCCGTAATTTGTCCTAATCTTCCGAAGCCTCCTCCTATGCTCTCTAAAACCGTAATGATGTTCAACTACCATATCAGGGGCGTAGCCAGGGGGGGGGGGGGTTGGGCGGGTTCAAACCCCCCCGAATTTTTTTCCGCAACCCCCCCCCCCCCCCCCCATTTACCCACCCTTTGTTCTCGTCGCTTCGCGCTGACATAATTCATGAAACCGGTGCTACTATCACAATTTCATTCCTGGGCGCTTCCGTTGGGTTGGCAATTGACAGCGAATCATGTCTGCATATGAAAAAAACTGTCACGGTGTTTGTCAAGGCTTTGGCACTCTGTGAAGTTTTGGGCGAGAATGTGGCGGCCGCATTCTGAAGCAACAATTGCGGCAGCCGCATTTTAGATGATGGCGAAAACGCTCGAGGCCCGTTTACTTAGATTTAGGTGCACGTTAAAGACCCCAGGTGGTCGAAATCTCTGGTATACATTTCTGCCGCTTCCCTTCAGGTGCCGGTTAGGCCGCGCTCGCGCAGGATCTTAGGCTACGTTCACACTTGGTCTCGAAGCTGTCGGAAGCGGCAAAATCTTGCAAAAATCCGCCCGCCTAGGCGGCAAAACAGGCAGAAAAACAGGCTGCGAGCCAAATTGGTCTCGGGCCGATTTTTTCGCCATGGCGAAGCGGAAACTCGGCGGAAAGTCGTTCAGCTTCACTGGAAACTACACTAGCATGTAAACAACCGGTCGTAAAATTAAACATGGCACCAAAAGTGTAGGCTTTAATGCTGATCGACGCGATCAAGAACCAGCCCTTGCTCTACGACAAGAATGGCTATAAAAGGTACTGTCAGCAATACTCGCGATAGTATTCAACGTCGCCCGACCGGAGGTGTGGCAACGAAACCTTAGCGTGACCCAACTTCTCGCGCTTTTGCAAAGCCAGCCGAACCCACCACCGCCGTTTCCGAGGTGTCCGCGTCTTCCGTTTATTCATTGTCCATTTCTAGGAAACAAGTAGGTAGAAGTATAAAAGCCATTTCTTCTTCCACTTCCACGGCAGACAATAGTTTGGCAGATTCCTCGCTGGTGCTCCCTAATTCTCCTCGCACGTGTACGGTATGTTGCAGAAGTCGCGGGATGCTTTTCTCGTCGCGACGATAGATTGGGAGCGTAGGTCTCACGTAGGACGCTCAGGCTTTGGCGAGCCCCAACACAAGGGCCAGCCCGGGTTTTAGCTGTGGTGTTCCCGCTGCCCCTTTGGTGTCCTGGAGGCGCCGACATTACGAAATGATGAAATGTTATTACAACTTGTAACTAAAAGCTATTAAAGAAATATTATCACGCCTAGGCACCAACCTGTGACTCAGTGCTACCGCGCCCGTGTGAGGAGAATCACGGAACGCCAACGAGGAATTGACCGAAGGTCGTAGATGACACGCGAGGTTGCGTAAAATGATCACTTTTGATGACGGTATGTGGGTCAAAGAATGAACATACCGCTTGGAATAATGCGATAATGAGCGCCACCACGCCGACAAACGTACGCAGACGAGATGGATCTGGACGAAAACGGCAGCGGCGGCCGCGGCGATAGCAAAACAATTGTGAACAACTTGGACAGGCGCGGAAAAATTTTTCCAGCCGCTTTGGCCTTTCCGCCCGCTTGCCGCTTCCCAAGTGTAAACGTAGGCTTAGTCTGCGCGAGAAACGTCTCTTGTTTGCGATTGCGCCCCTATGGAAGGCTGGTAATTACTGTTGTGTTGTTGAATCCCAAACCAGCAATTACGGAAGGCTGGTAGTTGCTGTATTGTTGTGGAATCCCAAACCAGCAATGTCCACACGAAGGGGTTGATGACAGCAGTGAAATTGCACCGACTCGCAACAGAATGCACGAAACAGACAGCCGACAAGCATGAATTACTGCTGTGCGCAGTACAGCGTAAGTGAACTCTTGTTGCAGGCGCTGACAGTTCTCGTCGGAGTTCCCGCGTCCTGAGAAATTGATTATGTGCACTATGCACTGAACAAGACCGCAGTTCATTCCTGCATCACTAGTACACCAATCAGTCGAGATTCTGTGAGGTACAAGGCCGCTTCCTGTTTGCACCGACGTAAGTGAAGCAGAAATTAGTTGCATGCCCTATTTAAAATGCGTACACATGCCATATCTATGCTGTTCGGTGAAATATTCTTTACAATTCTGAATCTGTTGACGTAAAGGCCAATGACGGCTGCACGCTCGCATACAGCGGAAGACACAGCGGCCCATGCACTTGCCGCAGGAAATGCAACCCTCTCGTATGAGGGAGCAGGGCGACGAAAGCTTCAAACAAAAAAGCATTACGCGTTTTTGCGCGTATTTAAGTTTTCTAGCGCAAAGACGCAGCGAACAAGCAATTGCTATGGGAGTAGGTATAGCCTGGTCACACGTGCATTTTCACGCGTATAGCCGTCCTTGACTTGTGAAACGCACTTCGCCCCGACGAGGACGACGCCATCTACGCTTAACGGAAATTAAACATTTACGATGTCTTCTCCGATCGCACGGGTCGTCTCAATGATGCGTTTTTGAAGACTGGTCCATTCAGTCGGCGCGATGAGATACCGTTGCTCCAAACGCCCACTGTACCTGTCGTACTTACTGTATTTACTGAGCTTACTTTACTTTTTACTTAATTTCTTCACAAGCACACGCGTACGCGAGGGGGGGGGGGGCGGTCCCATGTCTTTGATATACTTGTATAGAGTCTGCTTAAACTACCGATATTTATTATCGGTCACGGGACGTAGAGGAAAGCAGAAGCTTGCCCCCCGCCCCCCGGTCAGGCCGGTGAACCCCCCCCCCCCCCTGAAAAAATTTCTGGCTACGCCCCTGCACCATATCAATGTCTTTGTATATGTTTGTGGCGTGTATATGCTGCAATAATTTATAAAGATAAACCTGATTGGCTATAAGCATGTTGTGTTTCACAAATACCTCCCTGGTACGTAAGTCACGGCTATCTCCTGCATAATTTTCAAAAGTGCGTAGCACACGCTTTTGTAGTACCGTTAATCTATTATAGTCGCGCTGAGCGGTGGTATCCCATACTAGCGAAGAGGCAATCTTAGAATATACTAGAGTGTAATAAAGAGTTTTTTTAAGCCGAAGAGGTATTAATGTAGAAATCTTTCTAATGCATCCTATTGATCGAGCTATATTGACTACCAAATGGTCCACATGACATGACCATGCCAAAGACTCTTGGAACCAAACGCCTAGGAATTTTTGCTCAGTTGTTTGCTGAATACTCTCGGTTCCATACGTAATATGCATGACATGTTGGTCGCGTTTATTTGGAGGAGAAAAAATTATGTATTTGGTTTTAGTGGCATTTCATTGTAGACAATTAACATTTAGCCATTCGGATAGGTTTTGTAGATAATGATTAGTCTTTTCTTGAAGTTCACGTTTCATCCGTGAAGCAAAGAATATGTTTGTATCATCCGCAAACATCGCTATATCAAGGGCGTTGTCAATATGAGTTATATCATTGATTTATAGCAAAAACGGGGTAGGACCTAATACTGATCCTTGGGTTACTCCATTTGTTACATTTAACGATGTAGATGAAAAATTATTAACACCTGTAAATTGGAAGCGTTTCTCAAGATAGCTGGTTAATAATTTCAATGACATGGCACGTATTCCCTAACATTAAAGTTTTAGAATTAATATAGTATGATTAAGCGAGTCAAACGCTTTTCGCAAATCTAGACAGAGCCCTATTTTTAATCCTTATTTTCAATATCTTGAATGATTTTCTCCTTTGCACGAAGTAGCGCTCGTTCAGTTTACTTTTGTTTTTGAAATCCAAATTGCGAACTACATATGATATTATATTTCTCTAAGAACTTTGTTGTTAGACTCCATACTCCATACATGTTGTTAGACTCCATACATTCAGACTCATACACGCTTGTCATACTATGCCAATTTTGGCACGTACCAAGTTAACGAAACGACCATGGAACGCCAACGAGGAATTTCATAACCTACATGACACGCATGTCCTGACCTATCATTTATGTTCGTCATACACGCTTGTCATACTATGCCAATTTTGATACATACGAAGTTAACGAAACGACCTATGAGAGCACCAAGACGTGGGCGGTGTGGTGACACTGCATACGAGTGCGACGCGTATGCGTGTCGGAATAAACAGTCGACGAGCTGTGCTCTACGTGACGAAAGGAAAGAACCACCCTTTATTGTGCTGGCCGATAATATACACTCTGAGGGACGTCACGTGGTAAAAGTAGCTTGGTGCACGCAGTTGTCGCCCAGCTATCTGTCGTGACGTCATACGCCGAGCACAGGCAGGCGATAACAGCACATCCCTCTTTTTCAAGCATAGGAACATTAACACATACATGATAGAGAATATATGTTGTACTAGAAAAAACAAAACACCAAACCACTTATCAAAGCCCAGTCTTATGGGTTTTTTTTTTTCACCACACAGGAACATTCGCAGATACATGGTACAGAATATATGCAGTACTAGAAGAAACAAAACACGAAACCACTACTCATCAAAGCCCTGTCGCATGGGTTTCTTAACCACTCCACCAAACCGCGTTACAGTGCTAGTGGGGTCACCTTTGGCCACAGCGCGAGTCGGAGGCACCGCTGAATCTGTTGCATTCGAGCCATCTGGGCTATGATCCAATTGTGCCGCGCTCGGCTGCTCTGCGTTTTCTGGAAATTCGTAAGTTTATATAGTTTCCATGTGCGCCCTTCCTTTTGGGAGACGGTTAAGCATTCTCCTGTTTCGGCGGAGGTCAACGCCGTCGTCTGTTCGCACTACATATGAAAGCGGGTTCGGCGCTGGTGCGATGACTGTGGCCTTGGATTGCATGTCTGCCACCCAGACCAGGTCACCTGATTCTAGCTTGGGAAGCCGTCTGGCACGATTACGTCGGTTGTAGTAGTGGCATTGCCGCCGCCTGACCTTCTGGTCGCTAGCCACGACTTCTTTCGCTCTGCTTTTTCCCGGATTTCGATGATGTGGAAGCATTGGGACTCTTGTCCTCAGTCGCCTACCCATAAGTATTTCCGCAAGACTGACCCCAAGAATGCCGGGCGTCGACCTGTAAGCCAACAATGCAAGGTAAGGGTCTTTAGACTTTAGAAGGAGGTGCTTAACCGTCTGAACCATTCGCTCTACTTCCCTGTTGCCCTGCGGGTGCCTCGGACTCACGGTGACATGGCGAAACCCGTATGACACAGCAAACTGTTCAAACTCAGTAGCCACGAACTGAGGACCGTTGTCGGTCACCACGCACTCAGGGATTCCATGCCTAGCAAAAATACTTTTCAGTCTATCAATGACCGTTCTAGACCTTGTGGAAGGAAGAATGCCCACCTCAGGGTAACGTGAAAGATAATCCACGGCGACAAGGTATGTCTGGCCGTTGATTACGCACAGATCTACTCCCACTCTCTCCCAAGGAAACGATGGTGTTGCGGTTGCTATCATGGGCTCGGCTAGTTGTTGGGCATGTTGTGCGCAAACAGTGCACTGATTCACAAACTGTGCCAGTTCGGTGCTCAATCCTGGCCACCAGACAGAACCCTTAGCAACACTGCGACAACGCCCGATACCTTGGTGCCCATCATGCAGTCTGCACAGCACTTCATTTCTTAGAGACTGTGGGATTACAAGCCTTGTTCCTTTCAACAAGAGACCATCAATCATGCTAAGGCATGCTCTATCTTGCCAGTAAGGTATGAGGAAAGAAGGAACATTCGGTTTCCTTGGCCAATTGGTTTTACACAGCCTGCGCAGGTGTTTGCAAACGGGATCATTAATTTGACATTCTCTCACTCCTAGATAAAAAATTGTCTCCTGTTTCCAAGCCAAGCAAACACGCCTTAGAGTATGCTGTGACATCTGACACACTCAAGCCTTTTTCAGAATCGCTGCGTGCAACAGGGGACCGCGAAAGGGTGTCGGCTGTGACTAGCGATTTGCCGAGAACGTACTGGACACTGTAAAGATAGCGCATTAGGCGTAGCCGGAAGCGTTGAATTCGAGGGGTCATATCATCAGTGGCCATCTGGCCCAGTAACGATACTAAAGGCTTGTGATCAGTTTCAAAGGTAAGGTTTAGGCCACGGATGTACTCGTCAAATCTTTCGGCTGCCCACGTCAGTGCTAGTGCTTCTTTTTCTATCTGGGAGTATCGCCGTTCTGTGTTCGTGAGAGATCGAGACGCGAAAGCTATTGGTGTACGGTGACCGTCTTTCTGCGTTTGAAAAAGGACAGCTCCCAGTCCGAAAGAGGATGCGTCCGCTGAAAGGATGGTAGGAAGCGTTGCATCGTACATGGCCATACACTGCGCAGAACAAATTAGCCCTTTCAGCTCGTTCAGCGCTTTTGCTTGGTCACACCCCCAGACCCATTCGCTATCTTTGTGCAAAAGAGCACGCATCGGAGCAGTAGTTTGCGCCAGGTGGGGCAGAAAGCGACCTATGTGATTGGCCATACCGAGCAAGTTTCTCAGTTCGGTGACATTTTTCGGTGCGTTTAGGTTCTTAATAGCGCTGCCCTTGGCTGGATCAGGCTCAATTCCATTCTCATTCAGAATATGGCCCAAAAATTTCCCTTTATTAACGCCAAACAGGCACTTTTCTTTGTTCAGAGTCACGTTTGCGCTAGCTAGGCGTGACATAACATCACCTAAACGTTCGTCGTGCTGGGCTTTCGTATCACCAAACACTAAAATGTCATCCATGACGTTGACAACACCTGGCAGGCCACATAGGATTTCAGACATCCTTTTCTGGAAGTACTCCGGAGCGGACGTAATTCCGAACGGTAGTCTGGTAAAATATTACCTCCCGAATGGAGTCAAGAACGTAGTTAGTTCTTCAGAGTCCCTACTTAGTCGGACTTGATGGAATTCCGAGAAGGCGTCAAGCTTCGAAAACCATTTCGCACCCGCCCGAGAGCCTAATGCTTGATCGACCGTAGGTAGCGTGAAGCGCTCACGAACAACGCACTTATTTAACTTTGTCAGGTCGACGCATACTCTCAGTTCCCCCGACGGTTTCGTTACCAGGACTATTCCTGCGCACCATGCAATCAGTGGGGCCGTCTACTTTTCTAATTATTCCCATGCGCACGAGTCTCTCGATTTCGTGCTTTGGCCTTTCCATGAGCGGACTCGGCACTCGCCGCGGAACGGTTATCGCATGTGGAATTGCGCCCGGTTGTAGCCTGATAGTGTATTCCCCTGGGATAGTGCCTAGACTACGACCCATGCGCGGAAAAACTGTCTTTTTATTTTATTTATTTAATTTATTACCCACAGCGCCTTAACAGGCATTACAGTGGGGGAGGATATACATAAACAGATAAAAAAATACATACGGTGTCAGTCACACAACTAATAAAAATAACCACTAATCACAATCAGTCACAAAATTACAGATGTCATTGAAACAAACTTGAACGCGGTTATGCTAACATAGAAAAGAAAACATCATTAGACATAACAGAGGCAATGTTTGACGGCAATTGGTTCCATTCGCGGATTGTTCTAGGAAAAAAAGAATCGAAATAAATCAGTCTTGCATGCGATTTCCCGTACCTTGAACATATGATCAACTCTGTCTGAGACATAGTGAGGTGCAAGCAAATATTTTGTATTTTCAATCCCGACACGACCATGGTAAACAGCATGAAAGAATTTCAATCGCATCTTACGTCGACGATTGTCTAAATGCTCCCAATTCAGTGTTTCCTTTATACTTTCCGCCCCAATAGTCCTGCAGTAATTTCCTGACACAAACCGAGCAGCCAAGTTTTGAATGCTTTCCAATTTATCAATATCTCGCTTTGCTGGGGGATCCCAGACTGTGCAGGCATATTCAAGCAGTGGTCTAACATTGGTTTTGTACAATAATTCTTTAGTAGGTACGAGAAAAGTTCTGGCATTGCGACGCAAAAAGCCCAACACTTTCCCACCTTTGGTTGCAACGTAATCAACGTGTCTCTGCCACCTTAGCGAAGATGTAAAATAAACACCTAGGTATTTGTAATCTGATACTTGTTTTAAAGGTACGCTGTTCAGATTATAACTGCTCGTGTGTGGATATTTTTTTTCTGGTAAATGTCATGTACACAGTTTTTTTTTTTTGCATTTAACTTCATATGCCACTTTACACACCACTCGTTGATTTTCTCTAGATCTTGTTGGAGAACAGCAACATCATCAATGCATTTTACTTCACTGTATAGCACGCAGTCATCGGCAAATAAACGCATCTGAGACTGGATACCATCAGTTATATCATTCATATATAATAGAAATAACAGTGGTCCCAGGACAGATCCTTGAGGTACACCGGACGTGACACTCGCGATCTGAGATTGAGCCCCGTTAACAATGACAAACTGCTTTCGTGATGTGAGATATGATCTTATCCAAGATATAACCTGCGGATGTATATTATAAGCTCCAAGTTTTTCAATTAAGGAAGCATGAGGTACAGTGTCAAATGCCTTCTGGTGTCCAAGAAAGCAGTCTACTGAGAGTCGATGATCGAGGGATTCTGCTATGTCGTGTGTAAATTCTGTTAATTGTGTAACGCAGGAAAGGCCTTTCCGAAACCCGTGCTGAGCTGGATTAAACAAACAATGTTTATTAATATGCGCTACAACTGTAGTATACAATATATGCTCTAATATCTTGCAAGAAACACATGTCAAGGACACTGGCCGGTAATTCGCTACTTCACTGCGTGCGCCTGACTTATAGATCGGCACAACGCTCCCAACTTTCCACTCGACCGGAAGATAGGACTGTTCTAGAGATTTGTCATAAATTATCTTTAAATATGGCGCGACTGATGTTGCACAGAGTTCATACAGTTCATACATATGTTGCACAGAGCTCATACCGTTGCTTGTCTGCAGTAAGTGAGTCGGCAAATTTAACGATACCTAAAGCCTCTAAGGCTGGCAGCCCGAGAAGTACATCGCGAAGAGGGCTAACGACATAGCACGTTTGACGGGCAGTCCTCCCTTTCCACGCAATCTCTGCGTCAAATTTGTCTAGAACATTGAGCTTGTTGCCGCCCGCCCCCTGTAGTACCTCGTCTGCGTTATCCAGGTGGGTGGGCAATCTGGAAATGTAGAAGGTAGAACCAACACTTCTGCACCCGAATCAACTTTAGCAAGGATAGGCACAGAGTTTACGAGAACATGCACATAGCGCGCTTTCCGGGCCGCGTCAATCGCGCCAATGAAAGTTTCTCCGGTACCATGTTCGACAGCAGAGACGCGTACCTTTCTTTGCGCTGACCCAACTTTCTTGAGGCAGGCTTTCGCAAAATGTCCTTTGTTGCCACAGTAGTGGCACTTGGAAGCTTTGGCTGGGCACGTCGACCTCGGGTGCGCGTCGCCGATGCAGTAGGGGCACCGTCCCCGATTGTGCTGCGGGCGTTTCTGGTGTCCCACGGCGTCCACGATGACGCCTTGGTCCTGAAGTTCTGGCGGGCTCCTGATGTGGACACCTTCCGGTCGAAGGCTCTGCTGCTGCTGTCGCACGGTTTCCTTGAGGCGAGCCTTGGCCAGAGCTGTAGCCATGTCAGCTGCGGATCCATCTGCAAGGCTTCGGATAGTTGCGCGTCCCGGAGACCGACGACAAACCCGTCACGGATGAGTCTCTTCTTCATATCCCTGAAGTCGCAGCGGTCTGCCAGTACGTGAAGTGCGGTTGCGAACTGGTCCACCGATTCTTCTGGCCGTTGCTGGCGTCTGTGAAAGCAGGCACTTTCATACACAATGTTCCGCTCTTTGACGAAATTACTGTCGAACTTCTGCTTCACGACATCATAACTTTTTTGCTTCTTCGTCGGTCAGCCCAAATGTAGCAAAGACTTCGCGGGCTTGGCGTCCCATTGTTTAAAGTAGCGTGCGTACCTGGGCCTCTCCTGAACGTTCGTTGAGAGCTGTGGCGAAGCGGTAGTCATCGAAGTGGTCGATCCACGCCGGCCACTCTGACGTTTTGTCAAAGTCCAGTGGTGGTGGCTGCTGTAGCCCCGGGATTACCGTTGCGGGCGTGTTTGCATTTTCTGGAAATGCTGCCGCCCACGGCCTCAGCGAGATAGTTGACCACCGCCCACTTCTGACACCATGTGGTGACACTGCATACGAGTGCGACGCGTATGCCTGTTGGAATAAACAGTCGACGGAGCTGTGCTCTAGGTGACGAAAGGAAAGAACCCCCCTTTATTGTGCTGGCCGATAATATACACTGTGAGGGACGTCACGTGGTAAAAGTAGCTTGGCGCACGCAGTTGTCGCCCAGATATCTGTCGTGACGTCACACGCCGAACACAGGCAGGCGATAACAGCACAGGCGGCTCGAACCACGGTCGATCGCGCGCACTGTACTGGATGAGTCGTTAATGAATGCTTCTTGAAGTATAATTGTTAGCGCAACAGTTGAAGATGGCTGCTGACATTCAGCTTTGCGGCGTTGAGCGCTCAAATTTGTGATCTATTTCACTCGCTGCTTCTATTTCACCGTCTTGCAAGAGAGATCCGAGACAGCTTGATCAGGCCTGTATCTAGGCCTTCATTTTAGCCCTATTTGGACTCATCTTGTTGAAGCCATCGTTTTCTGCCACGTTGAGCACTCAAACTATCACGACAATATTAATTTACTGACTATTGTTCTGTACTATGCATCCAGCCAATACGTTGGGCAGCATCACGAATAAACCGATCCCACGCATTGTCGCTGGCACCTTTATTAAATTAGCACACACGCGCTCCTTTGTTATACATTGTGGCCACGCATTTCTGTCGCGACGCAGCTTCCCAAGTTCGAGCTGGCACAACTGGACCTGGCATGAGATGTGCCGCCCGTCCCGGAGTAATGAAAACACAATAGCGCAAACCGCGGTAACACATTCACTGTTTGCGTCCAAAGGATGAACGAAAGAAGAAGGGAAATATCAACTCTCATTTCGGAGAACTGCAGGCACCCGCAACTGCGCAGATGTCTCTTTTTATTGTTCTGCGTGCCAATTTCACTGCAGTCTGTGAGCCGGATAAGGTTTGTTAGTTGTTCCCTCGAGAGTGTGCGTATTGCTCCGGTTCGTATGCACGAATGAGATGCGCGCAAGCGCTTAATAAAGTGTAAGGGACCTGCGATCCGAGTCTGTTTTCAATTTGCACATTGTATGCCGCGCGACGCTGTGTAAGCACGCGAGAAGGGAGCTTGTACGCGGTATGGACTCAATAATGCGGATGTTTTGTGTGGTCCAAAGCCCTCTTCACCATTCCCGCATCAACACGAAGTGACTTTCTTGGCGTTCTGTGCATAGTGAAAGCTTTTTGAGTGAATCATACAAAAAATCAGGTAAACTTCGTCGTTGCTTTACATGCTGCGTCCGCAAACATCTAGATGCCTCCTATGGGACACATTATTGTGCAAGTTATGTGCAGTGTATTAGGTTTTTAATGCGAATACAATGCGATCAACGAACGTTGACAATTTTCTGTTCCAACCAGTTAGAACGCAATAAAGAAGGGAAGCATGCTTGCGATAAGGTCCTTGATACAGTGTTTAGACCAGCTGCGGTAGCTCAGAGGCTGCGGCGTTGGGCTGCTGAGCAGGAGGTCGCAGGTTCGGTCCCGGCAGTGGTGGCCGCATTTCACTGGAGCCGGAATGCGGAAGCTCTTGTGTACTTGGATTAAGGTGCACGTTAGAGGACCCCAGTCGGCCAAAATTAATCTGGAGTCCCTCAATATACCTGTCTCTCCCCCCCCCCCCCCCCCCCCACCAGGTGGCGGACTTCTATGTTGCACCTTATAGGCACTTCCTTGTGTTCGACATCATCACTTTCGTTCCACTATCTGCATTTCCTGTGTCGAGACTGGCTTGTAAAAACAAGTGATAGCTAAGCCTCAGACCCACTGAACATAAATTCTCTCGGACACTAATAAACCGTTCATCGTAACTGCCCACAAACTGTCCACGTTAAGTTCTTCCAGCACCTTTTCTACTAAGCATTTTGCCTTGTTCGGATTTTCTCCTAACACCGCGAAACGCGTCTGCGTGCGATTCGCGGATTTTTTGGCGAGTCGTGAGGTCTGAATTCCCATTGTCTCTCATTCTAAGTCGGATCGCAGAACACTCAAATTACGCTTTCCGAAATGCTCCACCATCTGTTCTATGCGAGGCCTGCCTCAATCGGCCATTCAGCCACGCACAGCTGGAGCGCAATCGAAACCAAGTGAGAGGTCCATGTTTTCCTCTTCCACAGGCGCAATATCAGACGTCTTGTCCGTTGTGTAAGCATCTAAGCATTTCTTTCTGTCCTTCGTTCGCAATAGTTAAACAGGTAATTTTGGTTCATTACGTGTGATCTTGCCCTCGCCCAGCACTCACGTAGTATTGTCTCCTATGCTATTTCCAACATTTCAGTACGCCATACTTGTATCCCGGGAAGAAAGTAACAGTAATGACTAGAGGCAAAAAGAGGCAGGCAATTGACGCCAAGAAGAGGCAGGCAAAACAACGTTTTAGGCCTCCAACGTCGTAAATATAGGCAGAATAAATTTTTACATAAATGCAAGTAATTTCAAACGAAGACGTACGTGCGCGGCCTATATCTACGATAGGAAAACAAGAAATGTTATTGTCTATGATGGCACAAAGGCACCAACAGTTGAACATAGGCGTGCAATTGTCCCATAAAACTGCCGAACTAATGACAATCGATTGGCTTCATTCAATAAGCACACTGCTCATATTCTTATTTCTGGGGTTTTACGTGCCAAAACCAGTTCAGATTATGAGTCACGCCGTAGTGGAGGGCTCCGGTTTAATTTTGACCACCTGGAGTTCTTTAACGTGCACTACAACGCAAGCAAAGGGGCATTTTTGAATTTCGCATCCATCGAAATGGGGCCGCCGCGGTCGGGATTCGATCCCGGGATCTCGTGCTCAGCAGCGCAACGCCTTACCTGACTGAGCTACCGCGGCGGGTACACTGCTCATGTTCATGTTCAATGGCCACTGTACTCGAGCATCGCGTATAGTGAAACAGGCATGAAAAAGGATACCTCAAAGCTGGGAATACTGATTTAAAAAACACATACTTTATGTCTGCCTGACGCAATTAAATTAAGACATACCAAGAACAGACAAATAACAATTTCAAGAGAGACTGCGATTTATTAAGAAATTAGCATGTTCTTGCATGAGGACTGTTAGGTACAACTCTTCGCAATTTACTCATATACAATGACATTATCCGAATTGTACAGGCCAGACGTCCCAACACTGCCAAATACACTTCCGCCCATTTGGAGTGCACATGTTTGAAGAAATCCGTATGGAGATCACGCGGAACGTAGTCTAAGAATCACTGTGAAGATTGTGGTAACAATAGCAAACTACAACCATCTCCAGATTTTTGAATTCAAAATTGTGCCTCTTGTCACTGAGAATGATCTCGTACGCTGAGAAGGAACGCCCGACGGTGGTGAGCACCTTAAAAAGTAAATTACAAACAAAACAAAAGCCGCGTGCACATCACATTTTTTTCTTTCTTCTGTTTCTCTTCACTCTCATTTCCCCTGACGGCTCTCCGCGGTTTCGCATTCGCCAACCGCTCGCGCAATGTCAGCGCGGTGGCGTATGCTGGCCGGCGCGTCCCATTTCAATGCTGCTAGCAGTTGTTTATTTTCCGGGAGTTGGTTGAACTAAAGGACGAACAGTCAATGTGGCCCGATAACATGAATAACGGTCTCTAACTGCACTCGAAAGCGAAACTTGAGGATAAATAGTGTTCATATAGGCACCTATATTGAAAATAGGCATTTATAGGCATTTAGGCACAAACGCCACAATAGGCATTTATAGGCACTATAAAAACACTATAAAAGCCCTTCTTATCCTCTAATTCATGCTCATATATCAAATTGGGCGATAGGAGCGCAAGGAACAAAAAAGGCATTTGCCTAAAATCCGGTCTCTAGTAATGGCGCAAGGTGCAAGTGTGGTGTACATAAGACGGCACATCTTTTGCTCATAA
Source organism: Dermacentor silvarum (assembly GCF_013339745.2). NCBI lineage: Eukaryota > Metazoa > Arthropoda > Arachnida > Ixodida > Ixodidae > Dermacentor > Dermacentor silvarum. The sequence continues at coordinate 69,039,315 of NC_051156.1, forward strand.
GTACTCAAGGTGAGACGAGTTTGCGGGTCAGAATTCGCCCTTATCATAGGTTGTGGGTTGTGCGGTCTCCTAGTAGGCCTCGATAACGACTTCTTCAAACCGCAGTCGCTAACATCTCTTAATACTATTCAATTCTCCAAAGTTAGATCGCGACGTAGCCTTGTAACAAAGTATTTGTTTGACGGTCGTGATATACCGACGTTACAAGATAAATATTGCACAGTTTGAAGGCAAAGTCTTACTTTAACGAGCAGATTATGTTTCCAAATTTATCGATTTTTCTCTATTAATCTTGCATGCGTCTACTTGGCTGAAGATCATTTAGGACAAATGTGCAAAAACGCCGCAATTCCAGCAGTAGGCTACTGCTTATTTCTTGCTGTAGAAAATGTAGGTGGGCGCGGCGGCAACGCATGGGCGATGTGCTCGAACAATTTTCTGCTATTTCAATAGGTGCTCCACATCTGCGCTTCTTTCCATGGCAACGCACGGAGTAGGCGCCTGACCGATCCGGCTACTGCTTCTGATTCTGCCGAATTGGAACCTCACCCGTGAATCGTCGACAACCTCCACACCAGGAACCATGGTGGAACAACGCCGTGGGAAGACCGTATTTCAGCAAGCACCCTTGCCGGCATCATCCAGTGGGCACGGCGGCAACGCATGGGCGATGTGTTCGAACAAGTTTCTGTTTTTTCAACAGGTTAATATTCATCCTATAAGATCGACAATCGCTTTCTCCTAGTGCTGCCGTGCCCACGGGTGTTATTTTCTGCTTTTGCATCACTATGTCTGCTCTGTCGGGGGACGTTGAGACGAATCCTGGACCCGATATAAAAGTACTTGTGCAAGGGTTGTGTGAAGGACAAAAGGCAATTCAGGCCAACCCTAAGCGACCTAAGCGAGAGGCGTAAGGCCCTGGAAGGCATTGTACAGCTTTGCAGTGACCAAGAGGCGAGTCTTGCTCAGCCAAAAGAGACAACCGAGGGGATGAATTCAGCTTTGGAAAAACAACAGGATAGACTTGTCGGTTTAGAAGATAGAATGCGGCGAAACAACCTAATGATGTTTGGAATATCGGACAGTGACAATGAGACTTCCAAAAAACGTTTTAAAAAAGTAGTTGAAGTATTGAAGAAAAAGCTCGGTCTTAACTTGAAAACAATAGAGCGGATGCACAGAATCGGGAAGCCGCGTAAGAACAAATCCGCAGAAGAAACCTTGAGGCCTCGACCAGTAATACTGAAGCCTTATTATTATAAGGAAGAACCCAGTTATAAGGAAGAACCCAAAATGTTTTTCAAAACTGCGCAACACTGAAAGAAAGTGGTATTTCTTTTGGCGACGACTATTCACAAGAAACACTGAATAAGCGCATGCTACATTGGAAGTCTGCATTGAAAGAAAAGAAGGCTCGCGTGTGCGCCTAAAGCGTGACAGGCTTACTGTAGATAACAATGTCTACGTATGGGATTATTCCAAGAATAGCCGTGTCCGGATACGGCAATTCTCGAAAACCAAATCGAAACAATCAAATACTACACCGACAGGTAGTGACTATTGAACCGGTAACGTTTTCCAGGAAACAGACTTTCGACTTATAAACCTCATTGCTCGAAGTATCGCGAATAAAGTCGGCGATATAGAACATGTGCAAGCCAGTTATGACCACCATGTAGTTATTGTTAGCGAAACGTAGCTGCGACCAGAAATACAAGATTGCGAGTTGTTACCTCCAGGTTTAAGATAATACGTAATGATAGAGAAACTAGAGGAGGAGGAGTTGCAATCATAATACAGGAAAATATTGAATGTGTAAGGACTGATGGTATCCCTAATCACGAGAGCGCTTGGTGCCAAATCAAATTGGGAACTATTTTATTCGTAATGGGAGCAATCTATAGATCCCCTAAAGCATCGATCGAATACTTAGAGGCCATCCAACACTTTTTAGAACAACACAAGGCACGAAACCAGCGGTTAATAATTGCCGGGGATTTTAACTTACCGGGGGTTGACTGGAACTCAAATAACACAGAGGCAGGGGAACCAGCTGACTGGGAAGTGCTGCTCGACATTGCATTCGCTAAAGATTTAACACAGGTGGTACAGGAAAGCACTCGAAAGCCAGGAACAGTGCAGTCCATATTGGACTTAGTATTTCTTGATGGACGGTTTGAAAATTATCAGGTAGCAGTCGAAGATGGCATATCAGACCAGCTAGTATTTGTACAAATCAGAACCAATGCTCCTGCAACAAATGTTAAAGAATTTATTGTGGACGCTCCCAATTTTCATAAAACTGACGACACGAACATCTTCGATTATTTTCCGTGTCATCTACCCAGCCTAAGCTCTGACGATGACGTCATTGCGTTGTGGGCAAGATTCAAAACCATTATCTTGCACTGTGTACATTCATTGGTACCATTAAGGAAAAGGAGAAGAAATAACACGAGAGATTGTTCGTCTGAAGCGAAAAATAGGAAGTCAAAGAGAAGAGAAAATTTGTATAAAGTTATCTAACCTATCTGCACAGCTTCGAATAAAGCTTAGGTAACCAAAAAAGAAATATTACGATGAAACACTTAAAACCTTCATGGTGTCTTCACCGCAAAAGCTTTGGCGTCTCTTGTCGCAAACCGCGCAACGCCAATACAGCATTGTTGTTACCGACTAAATCATAACCGACTGTTCGAAAATTGCATCGCACAATAATAAGTTCTTCCAGTCGGTATTTTCAGATGTTTCTAACTGTACTGCTCGAAATACAGTAACATCATTTTCACAAGTGTCAGATATGCGAGAAGTAGAAATTAGCTATGAAGGAATACTATCGCTACTGCTAAACTATAAACAGCAAGCATCTGTGGGTCCAGATGGAATTCCGAACGCCTTTTTGCGAAGATACGCTGAATGGGTTGCTCAATACTTGGAAATTATCTTTATTGCATCTGTGCAACAAAATACGGGTGCCAGACGACTGGCTTGTTGCAAAAAATATCCCGATACACAATACCGGTGACAAACAGAATATTGAAAACTATCGACCATTCTCTTTGAACATCCGCTGCAAGCTCCTCGAACATGTAATATCGAAAGCAATAATATTGAAAATTATTGACCAATCTCTTTAACCTGCGTCTGCTGCAAACTCCTTGAACATATGATATCGAAAGCAATATATAAGTACCAAGAAAATACGAAAGCACTAGATTCGAACCAACATGGCTTCCACAAAAGCTGTCAATTGTCAATTGAAACCATCCACGACTTTTCAAAAGCACAAATAACGAAAAACAGGTTGATGCAATATGCCTTGATTTCTCAAAAACTTTCGATAGTGTGCCTCATAAGGAATGAAATATAAAATTGAAACAGCTTGGAATAAATAAGAATATAGTGGAATGGATTAAGTCATACCCATCACATAGGACGCAGTCATCATCATCAGCCTATATTTTATGTCCACTGCAGGACGAAGGCCTCTCCCTGCGATCTCCAATTACCCCTGTCTTGCGCTAGTGTATTCGAACTTGCGCCTGCAAATTTCCTAACTTCATCATTCCATCTGGTTTTCTGCCGACCTCGACAGTCATAGGGAAGTAGTGGCCGAGTACTACACCAGGGAGGCCAATTCCTGTTCTGGCGAGGGAGTGACTTTGATGAAGCTTAGTGGGCTTAGTTTGGTTGCACCTGAACGAGTATAGCCCCACTAGCTCTCGGCAGTATATTTTTTTCTTGCCGGTGTCAGGCACCACTTCATGCCTGAAAATGTAGTGGACTGGGGTAGGATTCGAACTTACGACCTTCAGATTTGAGGCCGGGTATTCTTCCTCTGCTCCACGCCACCATAGGACGCAGTGCGTGGATATAAACGGCTACCAAACCGATCGTTTATTAATAACCTCAGGCGTCCCTCAAGGGTCTGTCCTTGGACCGGTATTATTTCTCGTTTAAATTGCCGATTTTTGTTCTGATATCAATGAAAACGTTACTGTACGATTGGTTGCCGACAATTGAGAAATACGTAACCACAATGATAAAAAATGCTCAGCTACGCACTGGCGTCTATTGAAAAATGGTGTGAAACCTGTAAAACGCAAGTAAATAAAAAACTGTTATTTCACGTGTTACAAACAAGATAAAGCACGTCCTAAATTTTTATTATCAACTAAGTTTAACTGTACTAGCTACCGTTAACAAATGTAAACAGTTAGGAGTAACAATATCTAATGACCTCAATTGGACTCGCCATATCACTAATATTTGCTCTACCACTGACAAGAAGTTATGATTCTTGCGTCGCAAATTCGAAGTCGCTCCAGCCCCCGCGAAATTATCAGCGTATTTAACATTAGTAAGGCCTATACTGGAACATGCAAACATCATATGGGACCCTTATCAAAAATAATGGTTAATAAAATGGAGTGGGTGCAAAGAAGGGCGGCTAGATTTATACCCTCTAGGTACCCCAGTAATGATTCTGTAACAAAGATGCTGCAAGAACAAAATTCCCTTGCCCCCCCCCCCCCCCCCCTCTTGTATCGCCGTCGCATAGCCAGACTAAAATTCTTGGTTTTGCTTTCTGAAAATATACTAAACTCTGATTCAGCGCAGTACTTAAATCCGCGACATGTCCGGGGCCTACGAAGTAACCACCGCAGACACTTAATTTACATTCCCTCAATCTGGTGTGAACACATATGCACACTCTTTTTTCGCTGGAACAATAAAAGACGAATGGGTTTAACGGATGCCATATGCGGTTCTCAAACTGTAGAACATTTTGAAACCAACGTTACGAAAATTTTTCTAAGTGAATCCACGTGAACGTTTGCGCGTTGTAGTAGTGTGATGTATAATTTTGTGATGAATGTGATGTAACACGTATCGTAATGTAGTACTTTTGTGTGTGTGTGTATCGGCTATACAGTGCAGCTTTATGTTTGATATGACGGTTGTTATGTCAGATTTTGCACAGTAGTTATGTATAATGGCACGTCGTGATTTCTAATTCTTTGTATTAGCTATAGGAGCTCCCTATAGCACCTACTATAGGTATTAGTATAGGTATACATTGCTACTTTATGTAAGCAATGACAGGTTTTGTGTCAGATTTGTACCCCAGCCTGTAACGGTCTAATCGACCAACAGTACCTGTAAATAAATAAATAAATAAAATGATAAGCCGAGTTACTCTCTGCCTGAATCTCGTGTAACTGCAACACAACAGCTGATGTACAATCGAACCGAACGAATCAAGTTCGACTCAGATGACACTATTTCACCATAATAACTTTGACGATTGTTCCTGTGGTAATTAACATTTAGAGAACAATACATTATAAAATCAAGAGGTGGAAATGTACATCGACATGAAAATACATAACTGTCGGAGCATACTTCAATATTACTGTCAATTCTCAGACAGATGACAGCCGATATAAAAACAAACTGAACGACCCATGAATCGACACAGACAACTCTATTTCACCATAACTTTAAGGAACATTTCTGTGCTAACATTTGGAGAAAGAAGATATAAAATGAAAAGGCAAGACAAGACAAGAAAACACATATCATCGACAAGAAAACACATAACTGATGAAACATGGTCGAAAATTAGTGTCAGGTCCTCGGACATATTGACACGTATACATGCTTATCTTTCGCCAAAGGCCGCTTTCCACCGGCTAACAAATGTTAAACGTTATCGCTCGGCGCAGGACGCGCCTGTATTGGAAGTTTCTAGAACGTTATCGATGCTTCTTTCCGTTGCCTATTTTCACCGACGCTTATGTTATCTGATTGTATGAGCGACGCGAATTGTCTAGAACTTTCTGGAAGACACGCGCGTACCAGGGATTATTCTGGAACCTTCGATGACTCAGGTATAAAAGCCGACGCGTTTTGCCGCTGATCAGATTTTCGGCGATCGCCGACTGTGTTCGCCGCTATCGTTGTACTTTGAGTGTAGCTTGCTTTTGTGGGCACAGGTTCGCCCAATAAACAACCAGTTTCGTCATACACAGTTTGGCGACTGTTTTCTTTACCGTCACTACTACGTGACATCTGGTGGAGGTGCTTTTGTGTCCATGCAGCGGACGCCCCCGCAAAGCCGCGACCCAAGCCCGAAACCGGAGGACGAGACCAACGTCGCCAAGGAACAGCGAGCTAGCCGTAGGCAGCAAGGACTTCTGCCGGAGTACGGACTTCTTCCCGAAAAGACCACTGCAATCAAGGCCAAGTCAACAGCCAGAATGACAGCACCAGCGTCCCCCATCCTGCTGCAACAACCTCAGGAGCCACCGACCTTTCGTGGATCATCGGCTGAAAACCCTGAAACCTGGCTAGAGACATACGAGCGGACCGCGACGTTCAACAAATGGAGCGACGATGACAAGCTGCGCATTGTCTATTTTTCGTTGGATGACGCAGCTCGGACCTGGTTTGAGAACAGAGAGACCACCCTGGTTACGTGGGCCCTTTTTCGTGAAAACTTCGTGAGGACCTTCACGAGTGTCGTACGAAAGGAGAGGGCAGAGGTTCTCTTAGAAACCAGAGTGCAATTGCCGAACGAGAACATCGCGATCTTCACGGAGCAGATGACTCGCCTCTTCCGCCACGCCGACCCCGACATGTCTGAAGAAAGTTCGCTTCTTGATGCGGGGTGTCAAAGACCAACTATTCGCCGGATTGATGCGCAACCCGCCCAAGACTGTCGCCGAATTTCTTTCCGAGGCTACAACGATCGAGAAGACGCTTGAAATGCGCGTCAGGCAATACAACCGCCGTGCCCTGACCAACTACGCCGACGCTCAAGCGCTAGGCGCCGACGACCTGCGCGAGACCATCAGAGCGGTCGTTCGCGAGGAGCTGCATAAGCTCTTTCCCAGGTCGCAGCCTCACGTGGCATCTATCGCCGACGTCGTCAAAGACGAAGTTCAGCGCTCACTTGGAGTTCCCGATGTGCAGCCACAATCGCCGCAACCCCAGCCGGAAGCGCTGACCTACGCCGCCGTCGCCCGTCGTCAAGGCCCCCCTCCGCGCTCGCGCCAGGGCCCCGTAACGCCGCAGTTCCGTCGTCCACCGCCACCGCCGCCAGCACGCCCGCCCGTCGCCCAGCGCAGCTACCAGAGGAAGACGGACATTTGGCGCGCCCCCGACCACCGCCCGCTCTGCTATCACTGCGGGGAAGCCGGCCATGTCTACCGCCGATGCCCATACCGCGAGATGGGCCTACGAGGGTTCCCCGTCAACGCGCCGCGTCCCGATCGAGGTGAACGACCGTGCGACATCGCCGACTACCTCGCCGGAGCCCAGTGGCAACCACGACGATCCTCACGCTCGCCGTCACCAGGCCGCTACATCTCGCCGCATCGCCGTCAGTACAACGGTCCCACCCGGGGCCGATCTCCCAGCCCTTACCCGGGAAACTAAAGGCAGCAACCGATGGAGGTGCGGTTGCTGCACGACGCAATGCCGAAGATCCTCCGACGCCGCCGACGACGACGATTCGCGATTCATCACGACGAGATATCAGCACGCCGCCTAGCAACAGCCTTGACAGCACTTCGCCGCCGCAAGAAGACCGGCCAACGCGACGTAGCAGCAGCGGAGCAAGCCGACGCAGCCGTGATCCGACGTCACGACTTAACCGTAATGCTAGACGACGATCTACCGACTTAGACGTGCTCATCGATGGTCATAACGCCACCGCTCTCGTCGACACTGGCGCCGACTATTCCGTCTTCAGTGGCGCGTTCGCCACCAAGTTAAAGAAGGTGAAGATGGCCTGGCAAGGACCTGATATCCGGACAGCTGGAGGCCACCTAATAACGCCGGCTGGAATCTGCACAGCCCGAGTCACGGTAAACAACCGCACTTACCCGGCGAGCTTCGTGAGAAGTTGGCCTGATACCACGTTCACCTACAGATGTCTGTCGGGCGAAAATATGGCAAACTTTCGCGCACTAGTTCTGCGCACAGATTGGTCTTCTCTGTATAATAAGAAAGATGCCAGTGAAGCGTACGACGAATTTCTTTCCACATTCAGTCGCCTATACAACTTGTCTTTTCCGCTTAAAACAGGAAAGGTAAAAAAACGCATTAGAAAGCCTTGGGTGCAGCCTCAGCATGTTAGAATGATTAACAAAAAAAATCGGCTGTTCAATAAATTTCTGCGCACGCGTGAGCAAAGCGATCTTGCCGCGTTTAGGAAGTTAAGGAATATACTAAATAAAGAACTGCGAAAGGCTAAGGCACTTTATTACGAGAGCCTTCTTGCAGCTGTGCAGAAAAAAAATCCAGAAAAGACTTGGAAAATTATCAATGATGCAATCAGACAAAAAAATGTGAGCCGCAGTTTTCCTGAAATAACCGTTAACAATGAAAAGATGTCCGGCTTCCCTTTAAGTGAATGTTTCAATAAACACTTCGTGGACATGATGGCATCATCAGACAACACGGTCACGGGCACTGCTGTTCAGAGATGTGTGCATAGCATTTTTCTCGAGCCGACTGATGAGGCTGAAATTTGTCGTACATTTTTGAGCTTAAAAAACAGCAATGCTGTTGATGCAGATGGTATTCAAATCATACCTATAAAATGTGTAATTGACCTCATCGCAGTCCATCTTGCATTTGTTTTTAACCTTGTTCTGGAATCTGGCCATTTTCCAACAGCTATGAAGAAAGCAAGGGTATCAGTTATATTCAAAGGTGGTAACCGAAATGACTTGGGGAACTATAGGGCTATTTCCATTTTATCTGCATTCTCTAAGGGTTTAGAAAAGGTGATTTCTGCTCGTATTAACGATTTCTTTGCAAAAAATAACATTCTTTCTGATTGTCAACACGGATTCCGCCCGGGCAGGTCAACCGAAACACCCTTGTTATGTCAAAAGGAGCTAATAATTAATAACATTGATGCGGGTAAACTAACGTTGGGTATCTTTATTGATTATAGCAAGGCATTTGATCGTTTAAATCATCAAATTCTAATAAGTAAACTAGAGGGATATGGTATCCGTGGTGTGGCAAATTTGTTGTTTCAATCTTATCTGTCTGGGCGGACGCAGTGCGTCGCTATAGAAAAATACTGCTCTTCGTATAGGGAAATTAAATCAGGGGTGCCACAGGGTAGCGTTCTGGGCCCGATTTTGTTTAATATCTATGTAAATGATCTCGCTGAAATAGTAAGTGATGCATCCATTGTGCAATACGCTGACGATACAAGCCTGTTTGTCTCTGGCCATGATCTTGATGATCTGTTACTGAGATCTCGCAGTATTCTGTGCAATTTGTCGGCTTGGTCTCGTAATAACGCTCTAACAATTAACTGCTCCAAATCAAAGGCCATCTTGTTCAGGGCAAGAGGCAGGCAGTCTTATTTAAATCAAGAATTATTCTTGGACGGCGCGCCCATTGAAACGTTGAGCAAATACAAAGTATTGGGCGTAACACTTTCAGAAGATATGAACTGGACATATCACATTGAACTAGTTATGAAATCACTGTCATCTGCCGCAGGTGTGTTATCCCGTTGCCGTCATTTTTTTCCAGAGAAAGTGAGGTTGCAAATATATCATGCCTTGTTTGAATTGCATCTGAATTATTGTGCGCTTGTGTGGGCTACCACCACGAAGCATAATCTTCGTGCACTTCTTCAACTTCAGAAACGAGCACTTCGACATGTAGCCAATCTACCTTATTTCCATTCTACTGCGCAACTTTTCAATAAATATAAAATAATACGAGTAACTCATCTCTATGAATACCGGCTACTGCATTCTTTTTCCTTCGGCTCCAAAAATTGTAGAACACTTTTAAAACAAACATCACGACTTGAACGCGAAGAAAGTGACGCGCGTACCCGCAGCCAAGACAGGTGGTTAGTACCATACAGGCGCACAAATTACCTCCTGCAGTCACTAAGACACACCCTACCTGCACTGTTAAACAAATTAGGGAAAGAAAATGTTATCGTAAGTACCTTGACTAGAAAACAAATTAGAGCATATTTTTGTAAACTGGACTGAATACACAATAAACAAAGCAAAAAGTGATTTCTTTTTTACATTCTTTACTGTATTTTGCGCTGTGTTTCATAATCCAATGTATCCTAATGTGGTGCATCCTAGACATATTGATTGTTGTGCTTGTTTTTTTAAGTTTGATAGACATTATTTCGGATGTATAATACAAAATGCGTCTTAGCTTTGTTGTTCACTTAGCGTAATTCATTTTTTTTATTATAAAAGCTATATAACTGTCTGAAAAGATGAATGTTGCTTTACATGTTCCTTTTTTTCTGCTACATTGTAATTGTTCATCCTAACAAATGAGTGTTGATATGTTGTACGTATGCCGATAGGGGACTTACTGCTGCCATGTGAGGGCCTTCAGGCACATTCAAGCTGTATGTCACAGCTTTTCGCCTGGAGGACCCCCAACAATGTTTGTTGGAAATAAAGTCATTGTCATGTCATGTCATTGTCATGTCATTGTCATCCTGCAGCATGGCTCCAGGGATGTTATCCTAGGCATGGACTTTCTAAACCAACACGGTGCAGTCATCGACTTAAGGTCCAAGACGATAACGCTTTCAACGCACAACGCGACACCACCGGATACAAACACCAGTTACGATGCCTTGAATGTGCTAGAAGAACAAGTCACCGTTCCGCCTCGCTCCAGCGTAATGATTTCCGTCGGTACCGAAGTGCCTGCAGACATGGAGGGCGTCATCGAGGGCGATCATCACTTACTGCTCGACCGTGAAATTTGCGTCGCTAGAGGCATAGCTGAGCTACGTGCAGGGAAAGCAAGGGTAATGCTCACGAACTTCAGCCCCGAATACAAGCACATTAACAAAGGCACCACGGTTGCCTACATCGACGAAATAGTACAAGCCAGCAGTGCTTTCGCCTTCACGGATTCCAGTGCACCTGCAACGATGACTATAGTACCTGAACCAACTTTCGACGTCAATCAGAACCTTCCCAGCCACAAGAAAGAACAACTAAAGGCTCTGCTCCTGCAATACGAGGACTGCTTCTCGTCGTCGTCAAAAGTTCGACAAACCCCTGTCGCCAAGCACCGCATCATAACCGACGAAAATGTCAGGCCACTCCGTCAGAGCCTGTACCGAGTTTCGGCGCGCGAACGCGAGGCCATAAGGCAACAAGTCGACAAAATGCGACGCGACGACATCATCCAGCCGTCCAAGAGTCCGTGGGCGTCCCCCGTGGTGTTAATGAAGAAGAAGGATGGAACCCTACGTTTCTGCGTCGATTATCGTCGCCTCAACAAAATCACGAAGAAGGACGTATACCCCCTCCCACGGATTGACGACGCCTTGGATCGACTCTACAACGCAAAGTATTTGTCGTCGATGGACCTCAAAACCGGCTACTGGCAAATCGAAGTCGACGAGAGGGACCGGGAGAAGACTGCCTTTATAACACCAGATGGCTGGATGAGCGGACCGAGCGGACCGCTCAGTCCGCTCGGTCCATCGAGGTGAACGACCCCGACATCTGGTCTATCAAAAATAATGGTGTCATTCTGTTCGGGTTCAAGGTCATGCCGTTTGGTCTTTGCTCGGCGCCTGCCACTTTCCAACGTGTCATGGATACAGTACTGGCAGGCTTGAAGTGGCAGACTTGCCTCGTCTATTTGGACGACGTTGTTGTGTTTGCCTCAAGCTTCGAGGAACACCTCCGGCGCCTTGAAACAGTTCTTCAAGCAATCAGGACCTCCGGACTCACGTTGAAGCCAGAAAAGTGCCGCTTCGCGTATGAGGAGCTCTTGTTTTTGGGCCACGTCATCAACAAGTCTGGAGTGCGCCCCGACCCTCAGAAAACTGCGGCCGTCTCCAACTTTCCTCCGCCCGCTGACAAGAAGGCAGTGCGTAGATTTCTTGGACTGTGCGCCTATTACAGGCGCTTCGTCAAGAATTTTTCACGGATCGTTGAGCCACTGACGTATCTCACGAAGGCCGACGTCGAGTACAAGTGGGAGACGCCGCAAGTCGAAGCATTTGATGAACTGAAGCGACGCCTGCAATCGCCGCCAATACTTGCGCATTTCGACGAAAATGCCGATACCGAAGTCCACACCGACGCAAGCAGCGTAGGACTCGGCGCCGTGCTTGTGCAGAGGACTGACGGACTAGAAAGGGTTGTAAGTTACGCTAGCCGGTCGCTATCGAAGGCGGAAGCAAATTATTCCGCAACAGAAAAGGAGTCCCTCGCCATCATCTGGGCTACATCAAAGTTTCGCCCCTACCTTGGTGGCAGGCCCTTTAAAGTTGTGAGCGACCACCACGCCTTGTGTTGACTAGCTAACTTGAAGGATCCTTCAGGTCGCCTCGCACGATGGAGCCTGACTTCAAGCATTCGACATCACCGTCGTTTACAAATCCGGGCGAAAGCACGCTGACGCCGATTGTTTGTCTCGCGCCCCCGTCGAACCGCCGCCACAAGACGACAAGGATGACGACACTTTCTTGGGACCCATCAGTGCCAACGAATTCGCCGAACAACAGCGAGCCGACCCGGAACTAAGGAGCCTTGTAGACTACCTGGAAGGCAAGACCGTCAATGTGCTGAAGGTGTTCAGGCGAGGATTGGCGTCGTTCTTCTTGCAAAACGACATTCTCCTAAAGAAGAACTTTTCGCCTCTCCGAGCCAACCACCTCCTCGTGGTAGCCTCAGCATTGCGTCCAGAGGTTCTGCAAGCTCTCCATGACGACCCAACGGCTGGACACCTCGGTTTTTCCCGCACGCTCGCGAGGGTACAAGAAAAATACTACTGGCCTCACCTCTCTGCTGACTTTGCCCATTACGTAAGGACATGCCGAGACTGTCAGCGACGCAAAACACCGCCGACAAGGCCAGCCGGGCTTCTACAGCCGATCGAGCCACCTCGCCGACCGTTCCAGCAGATCGGGATGGACTTACTGGGGCCTTTTCCGACGTCGACGTCCGGGAATAAATGGATCGTCGTAGCTACGGACTACCTCACCCGCTACGCCGAAACAAAAGCCTTGCCCAAAGGCAGTGCCACCGAGGTAGCCCGATTCTTCGTTGAGAACATCCTCCTGCGTCACGGTGTCCCGGAAGTCCTCATCACCGACAGAGGTACGGCCTTCACGGCTGAACTAACTCAAGCCATCCTGCGATACAGCCAGACAAGCCATCGCCGCACCACCGCCTACCACCCGCAGACGAATGGCCTCACCGAGCGCCTAAATAAGACCATCGCCGACATGCTGGCAATGTACGTCGACGTCGAACACAAGACGTGGGATGCCATCCTTCCGTACGTGACCTTCGCATACAACACGGCCGTGCAAGAAACGACGCACATGGCGCCGTTCAACCTGGTCTACGGAAGGAACCCGGCAACGACGCTTGACGCCATGCTACCGGACGTCGCTGACGAAGAAAATCTCGACGTTGCCACCTATTTGCAGCGTGCCGAAGAAGGTCGACAGCTCGCCCGCCTGCGCATCAAGAACCAGCACAGAACCGACAGCCGACACTACAATCTTCGACGACGCTACGTCGAGTACCAGCCCGGAGACCGTGTTTGGGTCTGGACTCCGATACACCGACGAGGACTTAGCGAGAAACTGTTGCGTCGCTATTTCGGACCATATAAGATAATCCGACGTATTGGCGCACTGGACTATGAGGTCGTGCCAGACGGCATTTCGCAATCACAGCGGCGCCGGGCACGACCTGAAGTCATCCACGTGGTGCGTCTTAAGCCTTTCTACGCCCGCTGACGAGCTTATAGGTACTTTGTTACTTTGTTATTTTCTTTCTTTATTACGCGTCGTTTTGTTTTCGCTTTCGCGTTTGTTTGTAGCATCGGGACGATGCTTTTTAAGGGGAGGGTATTGACACGTATACATGCTTATCTTTCGCCGATGGCCGCTTTCCACCGGCTAACAAATGTTAAACGTTATCGCTCGGCGCAGGACGCGCCTGTATCGGAAGTTTCTAGAACGTTATCGATGCTTCTTTCCGTTGCCTGTTTTCACCGACGCTTATGTTATCTGATTGTATGAGCGACGCGAATTTTCTAGAACTTTCTGGAAGACACGCGCGTACCAGGGATTATTCTGGAACCTTCGATGACTCAGGTATAAAAGCCGACGCGTTTTGCCGCTTATCAGATTTTCGACGATCGCCGACTGTGTTCGCCGCTATCGTTGTACTTTGAGTGTAGCTTGCTTTTGTGGGCACAGGCTCGCCCAATAAACAACCAGTTTCGTCATACACAGTTTGGCGACTGTTTTCCTTACCGTCACTACTACGTGAGAATATGTTTAAGTGGAATAAAGGGGAAGACTACCTTTAACAGCGCAATTCGTTGACCTCATGGAAAATACGCCCACTCCTTTCGAAAATGGTAGCGAGCATCAGGTCCTGCAGCCTCATACGCATGTATTGTTGTTCTATCGTTTTCTTTTGTTATTTGCTTCCTTCTATGTAAAGGCTATCAGTGACTAGCGAGCGCTATAGTTCTACTCGGGTAGTTTTCGCTACTGTTTTGGCGCAGTTTATGGTTAGCTGCATGTGTGTCTGTCAGCTGTTCTAAAACGCTTGCACACAACTTAGGATGCCAAGCTGCGCACAGTTAACATAATCAATTCGAGCGGGAGAGGGGAAGCTGGTTATCGCTATAGCACGAGTGTCATGAGTGACAGGCGAGCTACATGCGTCACGAGTGGGCAAAAGGAAGCAATGTGCAAAGGCTAAGAGAAAAGAAGGCAAAAAATTCAGAGCCCTTACCCCGTCGAGAAAATGGGGGTAAGCGAAGCTTGCGGCAAGACGACGCTGTCGCAGGCGTTCCGCTTCGTTTACCCTAAACTCGGGGTCCGCGGCTCTTCGCTGACGTTTCGCCTGGGCTTCGGAAGCCCTCACGTCAGAATCGGACAAGCTTCGCTTACCCCCATTTTCTCGACAGGGGAAGGGCTGGGGATTTTGTCTCTTTGGGTCCCACGTATGACAAGGGAAGTTCAAGGGCACGTTACATGTCACCGAGCCCACAGGGGTGTTATGTTTTTGTTATTTGCTTCCTTCTAAGTAAAGGTTATCAGTGACTAGCGAGCGCTATAGTTCTACTCGGGTAGTTTTCGCTACTGTTTTGGCGCAGTTTATGGTTAGCTGCATGTGTGTCTGTCAGCTGTTCTAAAGCGCTTGGACCGTTTCTGCACTATAACCAGGATCGGCCCACCTGACAGGGGTATGTGCCATTAAGCTTGGACCCTTTCTTCACTATCACCAGGGTCGGCCCACTTTTCAGCGTGGCACCACCACCGCCACTGATGCTTGTGAGCCTATAAAGCTTCGCTTAAAAAGAAGTCATCCCAAGAGAATGCGCGTGAAGCGCGGGTGGAGAGGCTGAAAAAACGGCCGAGGAGAGATAAGTTGGCACTGCTGACCTGGGCATGGACTGGTGCAGACGCATTGACAATTGTTCTCTGGTGACGTGATCAGGATTGATCGGGGACCCGGACCACAGAGGAGACGTCTGAGAGTTGGCCCGCGACAGCTCCAGCTCCTGAGCCGCGGCTACGGTGCCGTCCCAATGCAGCACGACCTCAATCCAGCCCCGTGAAGCTGTCACCTGCTAGCGTCCAGCGCAACGGAGGCAATCACTGGGACATGTCAGCGACCCGGCACGCTACCGGCTACGGCCACGTTCTGTGCCACGCGAGTCCCGGGTGCACTACCGCCACTGCGGAAACCAGCGCCGTCAAGCAGCAGCGGCAAGTCGGCGTCTTGCGACTCGCCGATCAGCCACCACCACGTCGTGACAACCAGACAGTTATTTAGCCTATTGGGAACTGAAGCACTATAGCTTGGGTGTTGGATCTTTATTTAATTTTTTTATTTAGCGGGTGTTCATAGAGGTATTTCTTGTATTGTTTTGTCACGTATCGGGCTTGTTCATTTTTGTGTTAGAAATGCTTTTTTATAGTGTTGCAATCTTTTCTCCTGTCTCTTCCTAGAACGCCTAAATTCGTGACAGCGAAGCCCATTATTCGATGTAATATTGTAAAAATATTCTCATGGACGACACTCAGAAAGAAATGTAGGACTAATGAGTGGAAGCCTAGGAATTCAAGGGGCTAACAATTTTCACTCTCAACCCGCCGTGGTGCCTCAGTCAGCTAAGGCTTTGCGCTGCTGAGTACGGGGTCACGGGATCCAATCCCGGCCGTGGCGGCCACTTTTCGATGGCGGCGAAATGCAAAAATGCCCGTGTACTCGCGTTGGGCACGTTGAAGAACCAGGTGGTCAAAATTAATCCGCAGCCCTTCACGATGGCGTGTCTCATAATCAGAACTGGTTTTGGCACGTAAACTCCCAAACAGAAGAACAGAATCTTTAGTGTTTCCTTCACTTAGTGCCCACGTCCGAACCATTTGCAGTGGTTTTTGAGTGTTAATCTTTTTCGCTGGGTCATTGTCATGGCCTACATGACACGCATGTCATGACATGACCTATCACTTATGTTCGTCTTACACTCCTGTCATACTATGCCAATTTTGGTACCGACCAAGTTAAAAAAATTACTCCATCTCCCGCTAAATGGAAACATGTGTGGATGCGAAGCAGCGGGGAGATGGTTGAGCGGAACTTGAGCAGGAGATGGTTTCGCGGCAGCCGCCCGAGCGCTCATCGCGGCGCTGCACAGGAGCGAGAATGAGGCGCGCGCGCTCCGATGAGGAATATGATTTATTGGCATCCCCTTTCAAACGGGGCGGCGACAAATAGTCACCTAGCCTGTTTGACTTAATCAGGTATACTATACATGTTCTTTATCTAGCATTTTTGTATACCTCTCATGATTATTTTTCTTTTTCAAAAATTTTCCTTGTACCGCTACCTATGATTTTAAGAGATCAGGTCGTATCCATCTTTTCCCTGCTTTTTTTCCACCAGTACTCTAATCGTCTCTTGCTTATCTCTATGGCTGATCTGTTGATGTTTCCTTCCACTTTAAACCCAAGCGGTTCTGGGAGTTGCACGTTACCTACGGCTCTCGCTGGGTGGATCCCGTCGCATTCCATTAGGATGTGCTGAGTGGTCTCAGGATCTTTACTGCAGCATACACATGCCTCATCTAGTTCCGAATATTTGCTCCGGTATGTTTTGGTCCTTAGGCAACCGGCTCGAGCCTCAAATAGCAAGGCACGGCCCTTTGTGTTATGGTACAGGTTTTCCCTTCTAATTTCTTTCTTCTCATTCTTGTAAATCTTCATTGTATTTTTGTTTCCATTCTTTGCATCCAATTCATGGTCTCTATTTCTGTCACATTCTTTCTGATGACTCCTGGTTGTCTATTTACAGTTTTGATTATCCTGTACTTGGTTGCCAACTTCCTTGACCTCTTCCTCCATTCTGTGTCCACGCTTTTAATGTAGAGACACTTGTGCACTTTAGCCGCCCATTTATTTTCATCCATGTTCCTGAGCATTTCTTCAAAACTAATTTTGCTCTGTGCATCTCCGACTTCAAAAGAGGCCCAACCCATGTCACCCGGCACTGGCTCATTTGTATTATTACCCTCATTTTCATATCGCGGAACTACCGAGGCGCCCCCAGCGCAGTATGCAGCTGTCGCACCACCTGTCGTGCGCACCGCTCCGGACTCCTAGAGGAGAGAGTGGGGGAAGAGACGTGCATGCGCTGTGGGGTTGTGGGACGCGGGCGCCGCTCCGTACAGTAGAGGATGCCTAGAGGAGAGAAAGGGGGAGCGTAGGAGAGGAAAAGAGAGGGGAGGGGACGCGCATGCGATGTGGGGGTGTGGGACGCCGCGGGAGGGACGGACGAAGCCCTCGCCATAAGCTGCTACGCATCTAAAAAATTAAATTATAGGGTTTTACGTGCCAAAATCATGATCTGATTATGAGGCACGCCGTAGTGGGGGACTGCAGAAATTTGGACCACCTGGGGTTCTTTAACGTGCACCTAAATCTCAGTACACGGGTGTTTTCGCATTTCGCCCCTATCGAAATGCAGCCGCCGTGGCTGGGATTCGATCCCACGACCTCGCGCTCAGCAGCCCAACACCACAGCCACTGAGCAACCAGGGCGGGTACCTACCAAGTTAACAAAACGACCACGAGAGCACAAGGACGCAGGCGACTGATAGATAGATAGATAGATAGATAGATAGATACTGTCCAAGTAGCAAATGTTCGCCAAGAAATGCTTCGCATTTAAACATTGAAACGTGTTTTTAAACCATCAGCTTGCCATTCACCGATAATTGTCCACGAGGAATACCCACCGCACTAACACTACACGCATCATAACTACGGCCGAGTAGTGGGAGTCTTTGCTGCTCAGCTTGGACCCAGAAGAGCAGCTCTGGGCCATCCGGATGGCCGAAGACGCTACCAGAAAGCAAGGACTGGCCGCTGTTTGAGGAAGGGGAGGCCTGGGGGTTAGTCTCCCAACCCCCGCCGCCCCCAGACCGCATCACGGACACAATAAAGTTTTAGCTCTCTCTCTCTCTCGAGCGCGATTTGCATTTGCATTGTGCTATACATCTATACAACCAAGAGAACAGGCTGGCTTCAGGAAGGGATATTTTGTTTCCATTCTTTGCATCCAATTCATGGACCGATGATGTCGATGAGGTGGATTATATTGTGACGGAAGCGAGATGGAGGCGAAGGAGGTATTTACAAAATATATACAGAGGAGGCTAGGGCAAGGGAAGTCCGATCCGGGCCAAGAGCTACGCGTCTTCATCGTCGTCTTTGTCGCGCTGCTAAGCATCGCGTTGATCCATGTATGGATTGCTCCGTAACAATATCCATGTCATCAATCAGGTAATCGAGAAATCTGCGGAGAGCCATCAACCTCTCCATATGGCTTTCATAGATTATGAAAAGGCATTTGATTCAGTAGAGATACCAGCAGTTATAGAGGCATTGCGCAATCAAGGAGTACAGGAGGCATACGTGATTATCTTAGAAAATATCTACAAGGACTCCACAGCTACCTTGGTTCTCCACAAGGAAAGTACAGTTACCTATCAAAAAAGGGATCAGGCAAGGAGACACAATCTCTCCAATGCTATTCACTGCATGCTTAGAAGAAGTATTCAAGCTCTTGTACTGGGAAGGCTTAGGAGTGACAATCAATGGAGAATATCTCAGCAACCTTCGGTTTCAGATGACATTGTCCTATTCAGCAACAATGGAGACGAATTACAGCAAATGATTGAGGACCTTAATCGAGAAAGTGCAAGAATTGGGTTGAAGATGAATATGCAGAAGACAAAGATAATGTTCAATAGCCTGGCAAGGGAACAAGAATTAAGGTAGAGTCTGTAAAAGAGTATGTTTATCTAGGTCAATTACTAACAGGGGATCCTGATCATGAGAAAGACATTTACAGAAGAATAAAATTGAATTGGAGTGCATACGGCAGGCATTGCCAAATCCTGACTGGGAGCTTACCACTGTTGTTGAAAAGAAAAGTGTACAATCATTGCATTATACCGGTGCTAACATATGGGGCAGAAACTTGGATGTTAACAAAGAAGCTCGAGTTCAAGCTAAGGACCACACAAAGAGCGATGGAACGAATAATCTTAGAACTAACGTTAAGAGACAGAAGAGAGCGGTGTGGACCAGAGAACAAACGGGGATAGCCGATATTCTAGTTGACATTAAGCGGAAGAAATGGAGCTGGGCAGGCCATGTAATGCGTAGTATGGATAACCGGTGGACCATTAGGGTTACAAAATGGATACCAAGAGAAGGGAAGCGCAGTCGAGGTCGGCAGAAAACCAGATGGGGCGATGAAGTTAGCAAATTTGCAGGCGCCAGTTGGAATATGCTAGCGCCAGACAGGGGTAATTGGAGAGCGCAGAGAGGCCTTCGTCCTGCAGTGGACATAAAAATATAGGCTGATGATGACGATGATACATCTTGTACGGTTTTCACTAGTGCCGCCTCATCAAACCGGTTTTGCGGAAAAGCAGGTTATCCGTTTATTCGATTCACCAGTTATTCGAACTTGAAAACCGGATAACCGGAGTGATTGGCTATTCGGGTCGTTATTCGGTTAATAGTATCTGGGTATTCGGAAAGGCGGATATTTGCTTTTCTATACATGTGCCAAAATTACCTCTCTTTCTCTCTTGTATTGTTATATTTGTAGTTATTTTTGCAACCGCTTGCGCAACCCGATATCTGCTTTGGCTTACCTCCTTAGCCTTTATAAACACCAAATACTCGTGACCGAATATTCGAATATCCGGCTGACCGGTTCTTTAAACCGGCTATCCTGAATATCTGTTTGTTTTTCGGCTATTCGAATATCCGTTTCTCGTTATCCGGATAACCAGATAACCGGTTTTCGAGGCCGGATTCACGTCTCTTCGGTTAAACTGGATTGCCGGTTTAACGGATATTTGCAAATACTAGTTTGCGCCGATCGATGAGAGCCACATATCGCGTATTTTGTCGCTCACTTCATGGATGTTCTTACGTTGCTTTTGTTGGTGCTTTCTCAGTAGAACGGCTCGTATCTACAAGGAGAAATTTAATATCCTGGCCGCCGTGGCTCTACGGCTGCTGAGGGCCGAGGAGTTGCGCAACAAAAGCCCCACTACGGCACACGCCACCCCTACCGCAAAGGGGGCGCCGTCCACCAGCGAGATGGCCCGTGAGCCCGTCTACGAGACGGAGTTAGACTTACGTCTCAAGCAGTGAGAAC
Source organism: Dermacentor silvarum (assembly GCF_013339745.2). Taxonomy (NCBI): domain Eukaryota; kingdom Metazoa; phylum Arthropoda; class Arachnida; order Ixodida; family Ixodidae; genus Dermacentor; species Dermacentor silvarum. The sequence goes on from NC_051156.1 coordinate 69,060,080, forward strand.
CCGACCAGGGCTTGGACCGATTGGCCCAGAGTCCTGCAATCATCCTCCTTGGGCTGCAGCAGCAGCCGCGTGCAGGCCCACTCTACCCGGTGCCGTCGTCGTTCTCGTCTTCGGGAGTGTAAGTTATACCAGGTCACAAGGGAGGCATCACAAGACAGCCTTCACTGCAGGATGCCTGTTGCCCGAAGTCATCACCGCACCAGGGGAGCTAGTTGCAGCACTTCGGTATCTTCTAGTATTCAGCAGCAACCAGCGCCAACACCTCGTGGTTCCAGCAGCAGTGGCAGTGGCAATCCTTCAGTTCCGATTCCTGCTACCAGAGATCATGATTTGGCGTTCAGGCAAGCGTCAGCAGCCATTGACCAGAGCCATCCATTACCACGGTCGCCTATTTCCGCGAACGCCCCGGCTGCACCTGTCGGCGCTGTCGCTGTTAAGCGTAGCATCCATGCAGGTGTCAAGGTGCTCCCTTCAGGGTCAGTGCGGCACCCAAGGCACAGTGGCCACCGCAACAAAGCGCCACTTCAGAATGGCTCTGACTGTGCCCTCCAGTCATTCCGAGCATCACCATGCATGGACAGCCTTTCAAACTCTTCCTGTGATAGTCCTTGAAAACTTGAGTAGAAGAGGGGAAGACTGGTAGCACCACTCACAATAATCAACGGAGCACCCTTTAAGGGAATCTCTTCAACTTCGTCTGAAATTGACAACGCTCAGCGGAAGGATAATCGTCGGCAAGACCAGCGACCAGCGCGCAACAGCCAGTGTCGCCCGCCAGAGAAGCTGGACGGCTCCCCAACGACGACTTCACACAGTGAACAGGTTGCCTCCACGTCAAATGGCGTGTTCGCAAGCCATGTCGGAAACTTGCAGCGTGGCCAAGTTTAAAGATGTAGATATGCACTTGGGCTAGGGTGCTCCGACACCGAGCGCTAGGGGGCGAACGAGAGGAAGACGAGGATGAAGCAGATAATACAACAGCTGGCCCAGGAATGGGTGCTGTCGGTGTCTTTGTTCCTTTACAGTATGTAGGCATGTATGTATCTATGTATGTATGTATGTACGTATGTATGTAGGTATGTATGTATGTATGTATGTATGTATGGGTGTATGTATGCATGCACGCATGTATGTATGCATGTAGGTATGCATGTATGTATGTATGTATGTATGTATGTCTGCATGTATGTATGCATGCATGTATGTATGCATGCATGTATGTATGCCAGTATGCATGCATGTATGTATCCATGTATGTATGTATGTATGTATATGTGCATGTATGTACGTATGTGTGTGTATATGTATGTCAGCCACGGGGTTCGCAACCATTCGTCGGTCTAACTTTGGTCACTGACTATGTGGCAATGTGTACATACGTGCCGCTCTTCAACGAATGTCTTTTAAGCTGACATGGGTGATTATGGATGATTGAGTGATTGAAACAACTTTATTGGAGGTCCAGCGAGGACGCGAACCCGTGGCGCACCCGGCTAGTCCCACATCGGGACCGGCAGGTCTAGCCCACCGGCTCGGTCGCCGGCACGCCGGACAGCCAGGATTTGCTTGTTTAGAGCGCGCCTACGCAGAGGCGAGTCCCACTCCTCCTTACTGAACTTCGGGTATCTCGCCCCGCACTCCCAGAGCATGTGTGTTAGGGTGGAGGTGTACCCGCAGGGCGGCCAGACGACGTCGCGATATACGTCGGGCTAAGAGACTGGGTAGGTATCGCTGTTCAATCAAATCCTTTGACGCCGACTTGGAGCAGTGGGTATGTGCGGCTTGGTCATTGCTGGTATTGAATGAATTTCCTTGATGCCAAATTTCAGCAAAGAATATGTTTATATATTACTACCGGGCCCACTTTTGACATAAATGAAAGAACAATATGAACCTTCATGAAAACTTCGCAGGTAGTATCCTTCTAACATACGAATTTCTAATGTCAACGCTAAATAACAAGATTGCAGCGTGTAAGTTGAATGTCGGCCCTAACTATCCACTAAGTAAATGTTATGATGTGATCGAAGTATCACACAAAATGTTTTGCGCTGAATTTGGAGACATTCTTTTTACAGAAGATTTATGGACAGACACGGCGCATTTATGCAATGCAAAAGCAGTAGACCTTTTAACATAGCTTGCGATATACAAGCTGCAATCCTGACGATTCAGGCGCTGGTGTGTAAATACGTTGAAGCTACATATCGACAGCAGCTCCTGAGACGAGTGAGTGCTAGCTAACCCGCGGACGGAAATTGCGTTTCGTTATATCTCGGCGACTCCTGTTCGCTTTTATGGAATAAAAAACTGATCACTTATCTTTGCTGAAAATACTTGAATGCTTGCTGGATTGACGAAGGGGTACTTATCTCTTCTTGGTTAGACATTGCAAGTCACCTCGAGCTTCACAAGGTGCGGAAACCAATTGAAGGAGCGCTGCGCTAGTGCAGAAAGCACTGCAAGCGCTGGTTTCTTCGGGTCACTCCTAGGGCGCCGACTGCATTTTACGTTGCGCAGCGAAATGTGACGCAGAAGAACAAGAAAAAAAACGCATGCTTGTCGGTTCTTTTTTATCGGATATTCATCTGCAATGTGCGATGTTCGCGGTGCTTAACTGAGCACTAATGCGACGAGCAGATTTTGTTCCGGCTGAACGATTTCACCTTCGGGTGAAGTCGCGCTGGCGCGCAATGCATACGAAGGTGCTTACGTCGGCGCTTTGCGAGATCCGCGCTCCGGTGTTGCCGCAAAGTATTGCTCTCCCTGTGCAAAACAAACTCTTCTATAGTATAAAATGCTCATGGACCGGTGACCAGGGGCTTACAACTTTTGGATGATCGTCTTTCAGTAATAGGCATTCTGCAGAACTAGGAAAATAAGGAGTATACAAAAGCATTGAACAAACAAATCCGTCAGTGCCTTATTGACAAGTGAATAATAAATTCAGTGATCAATATAATTTAGCTGTAAGAAACTGATCAGTGTTTTCAGACAGCTGTTGAGAAAGCAGCATTACCAAACCTGGTATTTCAGTATAGTAGTTAAAATAAGAATTTGAATTGTTAAATTATTGTGCCATATGTTTAGCATAAATCCCAAAACAAAATATCATAACAGTTGACGTACATGAACAAAAATTTGAAAACACTGTTTTGCGGTAAGCTCTGAAATTTGTTCCTGCAATTTCGTTGTGTGTAAGCATAAAACTTGTTCCATTTTTTCCAGACCACAGCTCCAGCACGGACAACTCCACCTCGTCTACGTTTGGGTATGCGAAATGTGCTGCCTTGAGTTTTTCAACCAGTCTCGCTTAATGATATTTTTTTGCCTGTGTTATCACAGAAAACTGCTGCGACAAACAATTTGCGTTGGTAGGATTGTCTCATGCGGAGTAAAAATCATGACTTTTGATGTCCAGAAATTGTAAGAAGCTTTATATATGTATACGCGCCTATAGAATGTGCAGTTTGTACTGTAGATGCGAGATACTCGGGCCGGAAATATTCTCTTGTGTATTGTATCTCTTGCTGTACAAAACGTGCTAATAAAATTGCAAAATAAAGCGCATTTCATTGCCTGTTATTCTACTGCCGAAACGCATTAGTCACGCACTGTGGCATGCTGGCTCACGTATCAAAACGGAATAGGGTAAATTTTA
>NC_051156.1:69063840-69136593 GCF_013339745.2 Dermacentor silvarum
TCAACAGTCTCGCTTAATGATATTTTTTTGCCTGTGTTATCACAGAAAACTGCTGCGACAAACAATTTGCGTTGGTAGGATTGTCTCATGCGGAGTAAAAATCATGACTTTGGGTGTCCAGAAATTGTAAGAAGCTTTATATATGTATACGCGCCTATAGAATGTGCAGTTTGTACTGTAGATGCGAGATACTCGGGCCGGAAATATTCTCTTGTGTATTGTATCTCTTGCTGTACAAAACGTGCTAATAAAATTGCAAAATAAAGCGCATTTCATTGCCTGTTATTCTACTGCCGAAACGCATTAGTCACGCACTGTGGCATGCTGGCTCACGTATCAAAACGGAATAGGGTAAAATTTTAGCAGTCACAGATGCGCTGCTGGCATTTATGCAATACATGAACCACACACGCAAAACTGTCATTACAAAACAAGAAAAGCTGAAAATGACAGCCGTTAGAATAATGCAGACTGCAGCAGCAAATGGAACTAGTGCTAGATTTCTCGTGAATCTGCCGAGGAAATCGCACACTCGTCGAACGCATTGCAGATAAGTGGGATGGCCGTTTCCCACTCGTGCATCATCAAAACCATTGCCATAACGGCAGGCTTCATTTCTTTACTTGCTTTTTTTTCTTAGAAGCAGGGCCTACCAAGCACCGAGGGAGAAACTAGCGCTCGTGATGCAATTCCCGTTTACCTTGGGGGTATACCAGCTGACATAGCCGTGAGGGAAGCCCGGAGGAGCGCGCGCCAACCCGCTTTCCTTCCATGTCCCTAGGGCCTCGCGACCCACCAAACGAACCTGATTGGTCGCGGGCGTTTCACGTTATCACGTGTGTAGCTTATGTAATGCGGGTGTGCGCCGCGTATAATTTATTTCTTTTTTTCTCTATTTCATTTTGTCTGCCTTCCTTCCTTCCTTTCTTCCTTTTCTTTCTTTCTTTCTGTCGTTCTTTTTTGTCCCTGGTATGTGCCATTGAGTTTGGACCCATTCTGCACTATCAGCAGAATCGGCCCACACAACAGGGGTATGTTACTGTGGGCAACTGTGTGGGCGCAGGTCAGGCAGACGCACAAGGCAACCAGAGACACAAAGAGATGTCTTTATGACATGAACGGCACATGGGACGAATACAATAACACATAAAGTATACAGATAAACTTGGTTAACTGTCACGCTCGAGCACTCACAATTCTAATCAGGAGTCCGGCCTCGTGGCAACGGCTCGGCGGATTTGGCTCTGACGGCGGTGAGTACGGGCGGCAGTTGAAGCTCAAGATCGCTCCAGGACGTAGCCCGGTTCCGGAGCGTTAGCTCTGGCTCATAGCCCGAGCTCGGCAGCACAGCGCTGGGTTACAAGCCAGGACGAAGCCCAGCACAGCCGTGGGGTGGAAGCCGGGGCGGTGCCCGGTTTGCGGAACAGAACCAGGGCTCTGGGACGTAGCCCGAGCCTGGAGCACGGCAGCGGTCGTGTGAGCGGGGACGAGGCCCAGCTCCGCAGGACCCGCGTCGATGGTAGAAGCCGGGGCGGCGCCCGGTTTGCGGAACAGGACCAGGGCTCCGGGTCGTGGACCGAGCCCGGCAGCACGGCAGCGGTCGTGCGAGCGGGGACGAGGCCCAGCTCAGCAGGACCCGCGACGATGGTAGAAGCCGGGTGGCACCCGGTTTGGAGAACAGGACGGGGATGCCGGGACGTGGGCCGGCGTTCGGTCCATTCCATCTCGCTGCACTGCCCGTTCTGTCAGCCAGGCTGCCCCGTCGTTCCAGATGGTCTCCCCCGGCACGCGCACCGACCACGCGCACCAGCGACGTTCACTCCCGCGCTTTTCGGCCCCGCACGCCGAGCACAAGCACGGAAAAGCCCGCGCATTTCAAATATCGGTCCCGCACACCGATTACAAACATTAAATTGTCGTCCACCTACCACAGTTACATTGAGCTAAGACCCTTTCTGCACTATCACCAGGATCGGGCCACTTTTCAGCGTGACACCCCCACCACCACCGCCGACACTTGTGAGCCTATAAAGCTTCGCTTAATAAACTGCAGCGTAGGCTTTCCAGCAGAAGTGAGCCGAAACATCCTTCAGGAGGTACGGCTGGAACGCTCAATTCCGGCACGCCGACCCCGCTATGCCAGTAGACAAGAAAGTTCGAATGCTCATGCGGGGAGTTAAGCAGGAGCTATTCGCCGGACTTGTGCGGAATCCACCAACGACAGTCCAAGACTTTCTATCAGAGGCTACGACAATCGAGAAAGCACTGGGCATGCGCAACCGGCAATACAATCGCCGTTCGACGCCACAGTGCGCCGAAGTCGTAAGAATTTTTCACGGATCGCTGAGCCACGGACGTATCTCACGAAGGCCGACGTCGAGTTCAAGTGGGAGACGCCGCAAGTCGAAGCACTTGAAGAACTGAAGCGACGCCTGCAATCGCCGCCAAAGTTGCGCATTTCGACGAAAACGCCAATACTGAAGTCCACACCGACGCAAGCAGCGTAGGACTCGGCGCCGTGTTTGTGCAGAGGACTGACGGACTAGAAAGGGTTGCAAGTTACGCTAGCCGGTCGCTATCGAAGGCGGAAGCAAATTATTCCACAACAGAAAAGGAGTGCCTCGCCATCATCTGGGCTACATCAAAGTTTCGCCCCTACCTCTATGGCAGGCCCTTTAAAGTTGTGAGTGACCACCACGCCTTGTGTTGGCTAGCTAACTTAAAGGATCCTTCAGGTCGCCTCGCACGATGGAGTCTGAGACTTCAAGCATTCGACATCACCGTCGTTTACAAGTCCGGCCGAAAGCACTTTGACGCCGACAGCTTGTCTCGCGCCCCCGTCGAACCGCCGCCACAGGACGACCAGGATGACAACACTTTCTTGGGACCCATCAGTGCCGACGAATTCGCCGAACAACAGCGAGCCGACCCAGAACTAAGAAGCCTTGTAGACTACCTGGAAGGCAAGACCGTCATTGTGCCCAAGGCGAGGATTGGCGTCGTTTTTCTTGCAAAACGACATTCTCCTATACAAGAACTTCTCGCCTCTCCAAGCCAACTACCTCCTCGTGGTGCCCTCAGCTTTGCGTCCAGAGGTTCTGCAAGCTCTCCATGACGACCCAAGGGCTGGACACCTCGCTTTGTCCCGCACGCTCGCGAGGATACAAGAAAAATACTGACGCGTATACATGTTTATCTTTCGCCGATGGCCGCTTTCCACCGGCTAACAAATGTAAAACGTTATCGCTCGGCGCAGGACGCGCCTGTATCGGAAGTTTCTATAACGTTATCGATGCTTCTTTCCGTTGCCTGTTTTCACCGACGCTTATGTTATCTGATTGTATGAGCGACGCGAATTGTCTAGAACTTTCTGGAACACACGCGCGTACCAGGGATTATTCTGGAACCTTCGATGACTCAGGTATAAAAGCCGACGCGTTTCGCCGCTGATCAGATTTTCGCCGACCGCCGACTGTGTTCGCCGCTTTCGTTGTACTTTGAGTGTAGCTTGCTTTTGTGGGCACAGGTTCGCCCAATAAACAACCAGTTTCGTCACACACAGTTTTGCGACTGTTTTCTTTACCGTCACTACTACGTGACATCTGGTCACGCAGGCGCGTTCACGAAGTGAACGCGCCTGCGCAGCAGCCGAGCGTGCCGGAGTAAGCGGCGTCGTGGCAGTGACGTCGCTTGGGAGGGGGTGCCACTGAAACTTCTCGCCACTAATAGCATTTAGAGATGACTCTGCACAAGGTAGCGGCCCCTTCCAACGCGCGAGCACCTTCCCTTGTTTTGCAGACCGTCTTCATCAGCGTACTTTTATGCCCATTGCAGGAGAAAAGCCTCTCCCAGTGACCTTCAATTACGCCTGTCTTCCGCTAGCCGATTCCTACTTGAGCCTGCAAATTCCCTAATTTTATCCTGCCACCTAATTTTCTGCCGTCCTCGACTGCGTTTCCTTTGACCAGCTTTTTTCTTAACCTCCAAGTTTCTGACCCATACGTTAGCACCGGTAGAATGCAGTGATTGCACACTTTTCATTTCAACAACAGTGGTAAGCTCCCAGTAAGGATTTGGTAAAGCCGGTCACATGTAATACAATCCATTTTTATGCCTCTGTCAGTTTTCTTCGCATGATCAGGGTCGCCTGTGAGTTAATAACCTACACAAACGTACACCGGGGGGGGGGGGGTATTCTGTAAGAGTCCACCTAGTGGACTGTCCACTTCGGCTGTCACCATTGGCTGACGCTTCACGAGGGCGGATACTGCCTGGCACCTAAGCGCTCGTGCAGCGGCAGCCGATGGCGACAGCTGAAGTGGATAGTCCACTAGGTGGACTCTTACAGAATACACCCCCTGGAAAGACTACACAGGTGGACGGGCAATCAGTATTGCTGTTCCCTTGCCAGGCTATTGAACATTACATTTGTTTTCTGCATAATAATGTTCAACGCTACCCTCACACTTTTTCGGTTAAGGTCCTCAATCCTGTGTTGCAATTCATTCCCGGTGTTTTTGAACAGGACAATGTCATTTTCAAACCGAAGGTTGAGGAGATATTCGCCGTTGATCCTCACCCCTAGGCCTTCCCAGTCTAATAGCTTCAATACTTCGTCTATGCATTGCGAGAGATTGCGCCTGCTTGCCTGACGCCTTTCTTGATAGGTAATTTTCTACGTTTCTTGTGAAGAAGCAAGATAGCTGTGTATTCTTTGTAGATACTTCCCAAGATAGTCAGATATGCCTACTGTACTGCTTGATTAGGCAATGCCTCCGTGTTTGTCGGTTTCTCTACTGAAACCAATACATTTTCATAATCCATGAAAGGCATATAGAAGCGGGTGATTGTAGTCCGGAGATTTCTCGATTACCTCGATTGATGGATGTGATTCATTCTAGAGCCTCCCTTCCTGAAGCCTGCCTGTTCTCCTGGTTGATTGAATTCGTCTGTTGCCCTGATTCTCTCATAAATTATTTCATTACGTAATCGTAAATCTCATCAATTAATATAATGTGAGCATTCTTGCAGCTCACTGGTACATTTGAAGTCAGGAGGCATTGCGTGTTGACACGTGTACTTATTTGTCCTTTTCTCGGGGAGTGCAATTAAACCACTAACAACTTAATGTTTTCGCTGAGCGCAAGACACGCTTGCATGATTTTGAACTTACTCGGATGTTATCGTTGATTTTATCTGTTGTGTAGATTATCCCCGAACCTTGTGTAATCTGATTGTATGCGCGATAATTGTGTAGTACGTTCTGGAAGATACGTCGCACAAGCGATTATTGTGGAATCTTCGACGAGACATGTGTAGTGAAGAAGAGGAAGAAGTGCTCTTGCGTCTGTCGCAAATAGTGGCTCACAAGTTTCGCGTACATTACAATGTCTTATACCTTCTAACTTAACACTAATCAGATTGGTATAGGGGCCTTGTCACAAGGGATTAGTTATCAATGAATTAGCTGACAGCTTAGCGAGAGCTGCCCTTAGTGGTCCAATCCTTCCGGTTCTTCCTGTATCAGCTTATATAACCACGGCTAGGTTCAGGAGACGGGCAGTCATGCCAGACTCCTGGAACCTGCCATTAACAAATCTAACTGATTATCGACACCTCCAATATCATTGGAACAGAAAATTCTGCCATAACAGAAAACCTGAAGTCTTCTTTACCAAATTCGGATGTCTCTTTCCTACATTAAACTTTTATCTACATCGATCTGGTCTGGCGCCCTCCTAATTGTGCTCATACTGTGGTGAAGACGAAACAATAGAACATTTCTTCCTATCATGCCGCCGTTTTTCCTCATTCAGAAAACATGCTTTAGAAGAAAAATTTAACAGTGCTGGGATAAGTATTACGATACCCAATATTCTATCTTTTGGTGCCTCTTCTCTCGGATATTGTCATAGGGATGTTGTTGCAGCTGTTGTGGGGTACATAATTGAATCAGGACGATTTTCTTGCCAAATTCTTAAATTTTATATGACTAAATTCCTTCCCTCATTCAAAAATTTTCAAAAGTGATCCTTATGAGACCCCGATAATTGATTACCTTCAATAAGCCGATTCTTGACCAATCCCCCATAGTGGGTACGAGCCACTCTTGAAGGCAAGCAAGCAAGCAAGCAAGCAAGCGTCTGTCGCTGTGCGCGCCATCTGCGTTCGTGGACTGCCTCGATTGCGTGAGACGTCATTGTCTAATAAATCGTCATATCACATTTGGTGGAAGGTGCTCCAATCCCCGACCTCACCCTGGAACTTCGCAACCGAACGTTGCCGACTGCTTCAGCCGCTACCATGCCCGAGCCTGCCGACAATCCGCCTGCAGCTTCCGCCGCCACCGTCATTTACGGCGCAGTCCAGCGGCAGCGGGACCCTCCTGTCTTTAGAGCAGCCGGTGAGACTGACGTGGAAGATTGGCTCTCTGCCTATGAGCGCGTCAGTGATCACAACAAGTGGGATGACCCAACGAAATTACGCTCCGTCATCTTTCATCTTGCTGACGTTGCGAACCTCTGGTTCCACAATCATGAGCGGGAACTCCAAACCTGGTCCGCTTTCAAGACAGCATTCACGGAAGTCTTCGGCCGCCCAGCCTTACGAAAGCTCCGTGCTGAACAGCGTCTACGCCAGCGCGCTCAACAGCCCGGCGAGACGTACACCAGTTACATAGAGGATGTCGTGGATATTTGCGCCCGCGTCGATTTTACCATGAGTGAAGCGGACAAGGTGAAGCACATCCTCAAGGGCATCGAGGACGACGCTTCTCGCGCGAAACCCTTCATCTGTCGCATCTGTCGTCACTCTTTGCCAGAGCTAATAAATCGTCCTTTCACAGATGTATAAAACCCTACGCCCTTGACCCGTAAATTAGATTTACTGCGATTGCCCACTGTCCTCGCTTAGTATCTATCTATCTATCTATCTATCTATCTATCTATCTATCTATCTATCTATCTATTTATCTATCTATCTATCTATCTGTCTGTCTATCCATCTATGTAAAATCTATCTATACTATATCCAAAATCCACACAGTAGTTGCCAATTGTTCGTTCACCAGCCTGCTTTTTCGACAATTTTGCATTGTAGTGGCACATGAATACAGTATAATGAGTTTGCACCTTTTTCATTGCTGAATAAACATCTTGATAATGGATGTTTTGATCATGCACGATGGGTATGGACGGTAATGCGGAAATAGAAATCGAGCATTGCAACGTTGAACAGCAAGTATAGCGTTAATCATAAGAGCTTCTCTGCTTCGGCTGTATGCCGCGTACTCCGATATCTTCCCACTTAGCTTGATAAAACTTCTATTTTTTTGATCAAGACTCGAGGTTGGAGCGCAGGCTTATACTACCTATGTTCTGTATCTGCGATTTAGCTTTAATTACCGCGCCTGCCACCCTCTCAACAATGTTGTAGAATTCAAGAAGGTTGCCCGTTATGTCCTTATGAATGAGAAATTCTACCCCGTATTCTCTCACCTGGAAGACCTCGGGAGCAGAGTACGTGTAGGTTAGTCAGCACAGTACAAGCCTCACCAGTTCTAACTTCACTAGGACCAAAAATTACGGCAGACCACATCTCACGATGGGTATGGACGGTAATGCAGAAATAGAAGTCGAGCATTGCAACGTTGAACAGCAAGTATAGCGTTAATCCTAAGAGTTTCTCTGCTTCGGCTATATGCCGCGTACTCCGATATCTTCCCACTTTTATATGGCGCTCGCTTGCCAAGGTCGTCCACATGCATGGAGGCGCGACGATGAGTGTATGAAGATGACGCAGTGACGATAAAATGAAAAAGGACTTATATTGATCTAACATCAAGGGGCGTGTTACGACAATGGCAGGACGACAATGGGATGTCATTACTTAAATTATGACGATGGAATAACGCCGACGACCTGACAACCACAACATGCAGAAGGCGGTAATCCCGACGACGGTATTACGAAAACCGGATGAAGAAGTGGTTATGACGATGATGGCGCGGACAAGACGGTATGATAAAGAATGCACAATAGCGTATATATGTGACAACGAAGCAATGACGCCGATGGCATGACAAGCGGCGGCATAATTCAGACTCAATGACGACATCATGAATACGAAGAATGAAGAACAAGGAGTGAGGTGGATGTTGTTGTTCTTATTCTTTCTGGGGATTTACGTGCCAAAACCAGTTCTGATTATGAGGCACGCCGTAGTAGAGGGCTCCGGATTAATTTTGACCACCTGGGGTTCTTTAACGTGCACTACAACGCAAGCACACGGGCGTTTTTGCATTTCGCCTCCATCGAAATGCGGCCACCGCGGCCGGGATTCGATCCCGCGATCTCGTGCTCAGCAGCGCGCGCCTTTGCTGACTAAGCCACCACGGCGGGTCGAGTGAGGTGGATGGATCGATGAAACTGACATGACGGTGACGGCATGACCACAGCGGGATGATGGCACTGAAGTGAGGACGATGGTGAAACGACAGCGTGAAGACGACTGTATAAAGACAACGGTGTCACGATGACGGCATGACGAAAGCCGGATGTCGAAGTTCTAATCATGACCACGAAACAATCGCTCCGGCATCCCGACGACAGAATGACGACGCATTACGGCGACTGTATGACGATTATGCAATATGCCATGACAACGACGCGATAATAATGGGATGACGACGAGTGTGTGACGATGATGGCGAGTTGATGATGGCTGGCCCTGATCGAATGCCAAGAGTCGGATGACAAAGCGGGAATGACTACAATGCAACGACCACGATGGCCTCACGACCCTGAACATATACCTAGTCTCCCAAGCTATTAGACAACTTTGTTTTAACTGCTGTCACTAGAGCACCTTCTGTATTTTTTTCGGGTCCAAAATATTTTTCCTACATTCGTGGGACGTTAGCAATAAAGTTTGGCTTCGCAATCATCTAAATCACAAATTTTTTGTGTGAGTAGATTTTTTTGTTTATATAGTATTTAGTAATCGTGTCCTCGTGAAAAGACCTCTCGAACACTAGGGTTAATCGTACGTAACTTTTACTGTCTATTGACGAGCACCTCATCTCTGAGAAAAGTTGGTATGAACTAGATTTATACGTGCGAGCTACCGCGAACAAGCAATGTGAAGAAACAAGCAGAATCGTTCCTTCGAAAAAAAGGTGACAACATCCAGCGCGAAAAGATCTGCATATTGAGCCGTGTGGATGCGAGATCAAAATGCAAGCGAGTGTACGGGTGCCATGGCACGTGGTAGAATCCAGGTCACCGGGTCAGGCCTGAAAGGGTCACGCCTATACGAGCATCGCTTTTGTTCTTGTATTTTTCTTTCGCCTCAGGAATGCGATATCCTATACCTACCGTTTAGGCCACCTCCCTCCTAAGGTCGATGAACGAAGCGGTGGAACGCCAAGGATGCTTTGCTGTTCCCACGCCACTCCATCTCAGAAGCACGGCATATTATCCAACCAAACTGGCAGGTCCTTATTCTGCTTGTTGAGGGCAGTGAGAGATGGAGGAAGAAAGAAATATGCAGATCGGACCCACATGTTGAAGTCGGAGATGCGAAGCTTTCGTCAAGCCTTGAAATAAATGCCAAGGAACAGATTGATTACATTTTGCACAGGGTGTCGCGCCATAGCGCTTAACTGCTTGCCAGTGAAGACAGCAAAATGTGGGAGTCCCCATCACGTGATTCACGTTACCGTGCTATGAAATTAGGAAATTTGCAGGCAGAAATTGCAATCAGCTAGCGCAAGACAGGGGTAATTGGAGACCGCAGGGCGAGGCCTTCGTTCTGCAGTGGACATAATAGGCTGATGATGATGATACTTTCCTCGGGATTGGCCCTTTTTTGCAATGGCACTGTATCCACCGTCAGCGTACTGATTATAGAGCCTGCCGATCCTGGACATAGTGCAAGAGTAAACTGCACTTCACTCGCCGAAATACAAAACAAGCAGATGCGCCAAAATCAGAGTCATAGAAAAGTAGGCGTACAAATATTAGTTTCATAAAGGAATTGTGTTCATGATGACGTATATTCGTTGCAATGAGGATATTCAGTTATCGTTTGTTTTATCACTGAGTGATTCCGTAGAAACAAGGCCAGAAGTCACATCACGTGCTAGGGTAGTAAAGGTGATAGTGCTGTGCTGCATGTGCGCTATTCGGAAAGACAGCAGCAGCAGCAGCCACGGTCAGAGAAGTCCTGGAGGGCATACAAATAAAAATTCGCCTTAGAGATTGTGCGAACTGGTAGCACATGCGTCAGATATACCAGCACGAGATATAGAGCGTGTGCACGTGGCGTGTTCTTGCTCTATGGTGACCATCACATCTGCGCCCTCCCGTCCGTGTTTTTCATAATAAAAGCGTTTTAAGGCGGGTTTGAGAGCAAGGGTTTAGTCAATAAATGCCAGGTGCGCATATCTCGGCACCTCACTAGATATCGCTTTGCACTGCTTACCACGTGGTCGCGCATTCAGTCCGGGTGTAGGCAGCCACCTTTCAGCAAGGCCAAGTGCAAAAAAACGGTCGTGCACCGTGCATTGAGAACAGGTTAAAGAATCCCAGCTGGTCATATTATTCTGATTCCACCACACGGCTTGCCTCGTATCCGAATCTTAGTTTCAGCTTCTAAAACTCTAGCATTCAGTTCAAATTTTTTGAACGCGCTAAGCATTCATTTAGCACTAACCGCGATTCGTGGGTCAATCCTCATTGAAGTGAAATATAACACACCATTACACACTCACAGTGGCACGGTACCACCGTGAGGTAATACCGGTAGTACCGGTGGGTGTCTTCGCATTCTTCCATCGTGACAGTTAACTGTTTAGAAATGATTTCGTTTTGAGACTCGACGCCTCGGGTCGAAGACGCAGGCGCTGTCGTTTGAGGCACTGCACATCCGGTACCAGCAGGTACAAGCAACACCGGGTCCAGAACTGCTCCTTAAGGAAGCGACAATCGAAATATCGGTTTCCCTACACGTACGGGTTCGCCACGGCAGTAAGGTGCCGCCTAGTGCCTGATAAACGCATTCTTGCATAGCCGCCGTAGTTGGTTTCATTCATGCATCAGCATTAGAATGGTAATGCGAACAAAAATACCTCTGTTTAAATCCCTGTTTATAATCCTTATTCCTTTGTCGCCTTGTGTATTACAAACGAGGGGAGAGATGCAAGTGGAAGGCGGCAGCGCACGCAGGGCGCTGAAATGCGCCCCCGAACAATTGGCGCCCGGCCATCAGCAGAAGCACTTCGTTCCCGTGCAAGTCCGGATACTTGTCCCGCGTTCCAATAATTGCGTTAATGGCTGCGTTTGTGCTCTGTGTGCCCAAATGTTAAAAGCAACGATGCATACCACGCTTTCTAGTGGGGAAAACTAATGCTAACGCATTACAGTGGCATGAGTACCATTGATCTCCCTCATTTCTTGTCTTGTCTTGTTTCCTAAAGATTGGCTCATACCCACTAGGGGGATTGGCTAGGAAGCAGGCGGTTTCAACTATGTTTATGAGAAATTAAAAAAAATTAATCTGCGAAGTCGTCGTTAGAAAAATACTATTAAGAATTTTGAGATAAAGTAATTTTATGATAAAGAAGTGAAATAATAGGAATAATTCATATTTCTAAAAATTCAGCAAGGTACTCTTTTTGTATCTCTAATGAAATTGTAAACTGCAAGAAAAGCATCCCTGTGACTGTGTCCCAGTGAAGTCGCTCCAAATGAGATAATGGTTGATGAGCTTAATAATAGGCCGAGTTTTTAAATTTGCAATTTCGAAGATTTTTCTTTCTCTTAAAAATCGGCGGCACGAAAGAAAAAAAATGCTCAATGAATTCGGATTCAATGCAAAAAGAACATAAAGGGGACACAGCGAGACCAGAGCTGTGTAAGTAAAAATTTAGAGGCGGTATACGGCATCTCAATTTTGTAATGGAAATTCATTTCTTAACATCTAGAAGAACGATGAAGTTTCGACAACTTCATATTTCGTCCATAACTCATAAGCGGGCTAAATCTGTGTAGAAAGCCGCAGAAGTTCCTACGAAAAGTTACGAGACGTAGCCGGTGCGCGATGGGCGACTGCCCAAGGGAGCGCTGTAACCACCGTTTTCAGAAATGCGTCTTGAAGCAGATGCTTGACTTGGTCTGAATGATGCTTGTGATGGTATTAGGTTCAGGATCTTTCCAGAAAGACAAAGAAGCAGTACGCAGAAGTACAAACACACATCAGGCTTTTATTAGACACGCTTAACACATACAAACGGTGCACGCACGCGACGGTTTCTAAAGTGCGCTTCCGAGGCAGCGTGGATATTGCTACGAGATTGCGCGCAATGGGACAAAGATGACGTTGACCATCTGGGTGAAGAAGACGACGATTGAAGAGATTGTCTTTCCGCCATCTTGGCAGTGCTACATCTACAAAAATCTACAGCCCACTGTAGATATTTTGTAAATATATTTTCAGTTATACCATTTCCTGTGACATTTTGGTGGAAGTGCTGGGGTACTACTCAAGACGGAACTCCGTAGCGGACGTGTCCTGGCAAGTTCCATCATGTCAACAGGCGGGGATATTGCGTCAACCGCAACACCGGCATCCCAGCCAGTGATCTTGATCCAACCCCGCGACCCAGGATCTTTTTGCGGCACCGCCAACGTCCACGTTGATGACTGGATTTGGAATTATGAACACGTCGCAGCCAACAATCGGTGGGACCCGACAGTGACACTCTCTAATGTGGGTTTATACCTGAGACAGACAGCACGCGTCTGGTTTGACACTCATGAAACGGAGCTGACCAGCTGGGATCTATGTAAGCAGAAGCTTCGTGACCTATTTGGCAAACCAATTGGCCGCCAGAGCGCCGCTTCTAAAGATCTCTCCTGTCGCGCCCAATCTCCCCCGGAGACGTACGTGTCGTACATCCTTGACGTTATCGCCCTTTGCCGCCGAGTTGGTGCCACCATGACGGAGGCGGACAAAGTAAGTCACGTCCTAAAAGGCATTGCTGATGATGCTTTCAACTTGCTGGTCTTTAAGGACTGCTCGACCATTGAAGAAATTATCAAGGACTGCCGGCGTTTTGAAGCACTGAAGAGTCGCCGCATCGCCCAACAAATCACGCGGCTTCCAAACACGGCCGCTACATCGTCCTGCGCGGACGTTCAGCTGCCCAATCAGCAACCGACTACCGGTAGCCTTGTCCGCATTGTGCGTCGTGAAATTGAGGCGGCGTCGCCACCTTCCTATTTCGCACGCCCTTCCGACGACTCCTGACCGACAGTCTCTCTAATCCAAACCGTCGTGAGGGAAGAGCTGGCTAACGCAGGACTCCAGCCTGTTGCATCCCTGCCTCACCCTCAGGTCAGTTCTGTTCTTCCATCCTTACAGAAATACAGCAATGTTGCGCCGCTATCGGGATTCGGCCCAGTGGAGAACCCAGGACGATAAGCCCATATGTTTTCATTGCCACGGCGTTGTACATATTTCCCGTCACTGCCGGTATCGCCAACCTTCCTCCCCTCGCTCAGTTTTTTACATTCGCTGCGACGACAATCGACCCCTGCAGTTTCCCGCTCGTAACAACTCACCGCACCGAGACGCTCCTGTACCAACCCGCAGCTCCAGCCGCTCACCTTCTCCGCATGATCGTCGTTTCCGGTCCCCTCTGCCACGCCGCTATTCATCGCCGCACCCCTCTGACCGCTCTTCCCAGGATAACTAAGCAATGCAGCTCGCGGAGGTGACGCTGCATTGGACCCACGACCTGCAAAGCCTCTTTTAACCTTGCCCACGCATGAGAACCAACTTGCCGTAGAAGTGGATGGCCTACCCGTTACTGCCCTTATCGACACCGGTGCACATATTCGTATCATGAGCTCTGATCTACGTGAAGGCTTACACAAAGTGCTCACACCTGCAGAGTCCCGCGTTGTGCGTGTCGCTGACGGTGGAACTCCAGCCGTGCTTGGAATGTGCACCGCACGCGTGATCGTCGCTGGCCGCCACACGTCCGTGTTGTTTCATGTTCTTCGCCACTGCCCTCATGACGTAATCCTTGTGTAATGACGAAGTTAGCACAAGCGCCGCTGTGGTCGCATGGCTCCTGAAGTGAGGAAGAGAATGACGAAAGGATCGGTGTTGCTGGCTTTGCCTCGCGCTGGCGTTTGGCTGGAACTGCTCGGGTGCTCTTTGCGCTGGACATAACGGGATTAAACGCTAATAAACCCCATATCATTCCGACCTTCCGTCGTGAAGGTACGGGCAAGTTGGCGGCATTCTTCAGCGTACCAGGCTACTTCTGATATGGGTCGATATTCAGAGGCGTCAGGTTGGTATGGCAATACTGCATCGAGCGTGCACGAGGGTTCTCGTCCATACAATAAAAAGAATGGTGAAAAACCTGTGGTCGATTGAGTCGCGGTATTGTAAGCGTAGGTGACAAAGGGGAGAACCACGTCCCAGTTGGAGTGGTCCGACGCGACGTATGCAGTGAGCATGTGGCCAAGAGTGTGATTGAAGCGCTCAGTTAATCCATTGGTTTGCGGATGGTACGCGGTTGCTGTACGGTGGACGACGTGGCACTCGGCAAGCAGAGCTTCGACCACTTGGGAAAGAAAGACACGTCCTCTGTCACTGAGGAGTTCTCGAGGAGTGCCATGTAGAAGCACGAAATTGCGCAGGATGAAGAAGGCAACCTCACGTGCTGTAGCGGCAGGAAGGGCGGCAGTCTCATCATATCGGGTGAGATGGTCAACACCAACGATTATCCACCGGCTTCCAGACGTAGTGCATGGGAGTGGGCCGTAAAGGTCGATGCCGACCCGCAGGGCAAGGTAAAGGCTGAAGAGCGCCGGTCGAGCGTTGCGGAGGAATCTTGCGTTGTTTGCATGCTTCGCAAGCACGGATATACTTTAGGACAAAGCTGTACATACCGCGCCAGTAGAAGCGTTGGCGCAACCTTGCGTAAGTTTTCAGCACGCCTGAGTGAGTACTCTGTGGGTCGGCATGAAAAGCAGCGCAGATGTCGGATCGCATGTGACGCGGTATTACGAGAAGCCACTTGCGACCACCCGGTATATAGTTGCGGCGGTAGAGCAGGTTGTCTCGCACGGTAAAATGAGAGGCTTGACGGCGGAGCGCGCGGGAGGGCGGATTGGCGGTGGAATCCGATAGAAGGTCGAGAAGGGCAACAATCCACGGATCCTTCCGTTGCTCTGAATGCATAGACTCGACGTTGAGCGCTGAGATAGCGGTGTACTGTGCCGAGAATGACGCTGTATCGGGGGGTAGAGGAGAGCGAGAAAGGGCGTCCGCGTCGGAATGCTTGCGGCCAGACCTGTACACCACTTGGATATCCTACTCTGAAAGCCGGAGGGCCCACCGACCGAGGCGGCCCGAGGGATCTTTCAAAGTCGACAACCAGCAAAGAGCGTGGTGGTCCGTGACGACATAAAACGGGCGGCCATAAAGTAGGGTCGGAACTTGGCAAGAGCCCAGACTATAGCCAGGCACTCTTTCTCAGTGGTTGAATAGTTGGTCTCGGCCTTTGTGAGGGTTCAGCTCGCGTAGGCGACAACATACTCGTGATAGCCAGGCTTCCGTTGCGCGAGCACCGCACCAAGGCCCACGCCGCTTGCATCAGTGTGCACCTCCGTAGGCGCCCGGGGATCGTAGTGCCGGAGAATCGGAGGAGGTATGAGCAGCTGGCGTAGCGTCTGGAATGCGTCATCACATTCACCAGACCAGTGAGACATGTCGGTGGCAACGGTGAGAAGTCGCGTCAAAGGTGCGATAACGGTCGCGAAATTGTGCACAAAGCGACGAAAATAAGAACAAAGGCCGATGAAGCTCCGGAGGGTCTTCAGTGACGTCGGCTTAGGGAAGTCGGCGACAGCACGAAGTTTCGCAGGATCAGGGAGGACGCCGTCTTTGGACACAACGTGGCCCAAGATAGTCAAGGTGCGAGCTGCAAAGCGAGACTTTTTGATATTCAGCTGAAGACCAGCGTTCTTAAGACATGTCAAAACATGGCGGAGACGTAAGAGGTGCGTCGAGAAGTCTGAAGAAAAGACGACGATGTCATCAAGGTAGCATAGGCAAATGTTCCATTTGAGACCGCGAAGTATGTTATCCATCATGCGCTCGAAAGTTGCGGGCGCACTACAGAGCCCGAATGGCATGACGGTAAATTCATATAGCCCATCAGGGGTGACAAACGCTGTCTTCGGTCGATCGCATTCGGCCATGGTAACCTGCCAGTAGCCAGATCGTAGGTCCAATGACGAGAAGTACTCAGCGCCTTGTAAACAATCGAGTGCATCGTCATTTCGGGGTAAAGGGTAGACGTCCTTCCGTGTGACTTTGTTTAGGCGGCGGTAATCGACACAGAAACGAATAGAACTATCTTTTTTTCGCACTAGCACAACTGGAGAAGACCGCGGACTCTGGGATGGTTGAACGACACCACGCTCGAGCATGTCATTCACTTGGTCGTTGATTATGCGACGCTCCGCCGCTGAAACGCGATAGGGGCGTTGTCTGAGGGGAGAGTGGGACCCGGTGTCGAGGTGGTGGGCAACACTGTTCGTACGACCCAAGGCGTGTTCCGTACAGTCGAACAAAGAACGGAAAGTATTGAGGAGAGACAGGAGTTGCTCGCGGTGCTCGAGGGAAAGGTTGGTGTTTACGCATGAATCAAAGACTTCGGTAGCCAATCGGGAGCTTTTCGGAAATGGTGTCATGGCGTAGAGCGAAAGGCCAGAAGAGAAGCCAGGCACGTCCAAACACTCAGACATGTCAATAGGTTCGACACAGCCGAGGCACTCGTCGCGAAGCAGAGTCAGCGGGTATTGGAACGGGTTGTCCACTAGCATAATTGTTGTACCAGCGGCTACGTCAAGAACGGCGAATGGAAGTGGTAGAGATTTGCGGTGAAGAAAAACAGATGAAGGCGTGAACAGTACCGAGGCGTCGGGCGCCGATGGACACAACAAAGCGACTGGTGTTGAAGTGCTTGGTGGCAGATCAGTATCGGCGGCGACAATAATGTTTAAGGGGGCGGGAGAGGCGGCAGGCAGAGTGGTGTTAACGACAGACAGAGCAACTTCGGCACGGGCACAGTCAATGATGGCACGGTGGCGCGACAGAAAGTCCCATCCCAGAATGACATCATGGGAGCAGGAAGGCAGAACAAGGAACTCAATCGTGCAAACTACGTCCTGAATAACGATCCTAGCGGTGCATACGGCTGAAGGTTCGATGGGCTCCGTGGTGGCAGTACGAAATACAAGGCCAGAAAGTGATGTGGTGACCTTCCTAATCTTACGGCAAAGAGTCTCACGTATATGACGGAAACTGCAGCGCCCGTGTCGATGAGTGCGAATGTAGCGGCTCTTTCAACCTGTATTTCTATAATGTTTTGCGGCGATAGCGGAGGTCTTGGGCATTTCGACAAGCGTGCAGCTCTTGCCTCCGAAGCTGCAGCACTTAGTTTCCCTCGTTGGAAGACGGGCGACGACGCATCGGCGATATCGAACGGCGACGCGGTGATGGTGAACGACGGGGGCTGAAGTTCTGACGACCGGTCCAGAAGTTCGGCGATGGGTTCGAATCAGCATGCTGGTGGGATGCAGGTACCTGTGGCTTAACGACGACGTCCTGACGAGGCAGGCGACGGTGACAAAAGCGCGCCACATGCCCCGCGATACCGCACGAGAAGCATATCGGCCGATTGTCCCGCGTGCGCCATGGATCTTGCGGCCGGAAGTACTGAGGGGGCATTTGAGGGACAGGGAGACGCGCTGGGCGCGGTGGCGCCGCCGAGTAGGGGAGTGTCGTTGGTCTAGGACGCGACACGACTTCAGCGTACGTCAAAGGTGCAGCAATCTGTTGGACTGGTGGAAGGGCCTCTGCAACCTGCTCGCGGATGGCCTGCTGCACGGGCGAGGACAAAGGTTGGACAGGCTCCTGGGTGAGAGGGAGCAGCGAGAGCTGGCGGGCCACCTCTTCACGAATGAAGGCTTTGATCTGAGGCAGCAGAGACCCGTCATCAGCCTGTCCGTGAGCAGTCACCAAACTGGAAAGGGAGGCCACTTGAACAGTTTGGCGGGCGAGCACTCGTTGCCGGCGTAATTCATCGAAGCTTTGGCAATATGTGACTACGGCTGCAACGGTGGTAGGATTCTTGGCAATGAGCATGTGAAAAGCGTCGTCATCAATGCCATTGAGGATTTCTTTAATCTTATCTTCCTCAGTCATCGTTCGGCTTACGCGGTTGCAGAGATCTATGACGTCCTCGATGTAAATAGTGAAAGTCTCGCCCGGCTGTTGCGCTCGGTGGCGAAGGCGCTGTTCAGCGCGAAGCTTTCGCACCGCAGGACGGCCAAATACCTCCGCGAATGCAGTCTTAAAGTCATTCCATGTCGCAATGGTTGCTTCATGGTTGCGGAACCAGAGGTGCGCGACACCCGCAAGATAAAAAATAACCTTGGTGAGCTTTGTCCGATCGTCCCATTTGTTGTGGTTGCTCACCCGTTCGTACGACGAAAGCCAGTCGTCGACGTCGGTATCAGCTGTGCCACTGAACACAGCCGGGTGTCGTTCACGAACGGCACCGCAGGTGACTTGCACAGTTGACGAAGTGGGTCGCTCACCGGCGTCGTCTGGCGTGGTCGTGGGGGTAGCGGAGGGCAGTGTGCGGCTGCGGAGTTCCAGGGCGAGTTGTTAGGATAGTTAGGATAACCAGCACCTCCACCAAATGATATGGGGTTTATTGGCGTTTAATCCCGTTATGTCCAGCGCAAAGAGCACCCGAGCAGTTCCAGCCAAACGCCAGCGCGAGGCAAACCCAGCAACACCGATCCTTTCGTTTTTATCTTCCTCACTTCAGGAGCCATGCGACCACAGCGACGCTTGTGCTAACTTCGTCATTACACTTGGACTTGATTTCTTGACTGACCACTCATATGTAATTGACTGCTCGGCCGGTGTCGTTGAACTTGACTTCCCCGCTTCACTAGACGCTCCTGACGTAGTCCAGAGCCAGCTCTCTTGTGCCGAGTTTGTTCGTTTGCCGCCCGAAGCACTCACCTGTATTGTCGCTGTACCTTGCCCCAGTGTACCGGATGGTGACTATGTGGTTACTCCGTCTATCAGTGTCCTTTTGTCGCACAACATTTCCTTTCCCCACACTGTTGTGACTGTTGCGACAAACCAGACTTGCCTGCCCCTTTTGAACTTCGGACTCTGTCCTCAAGTTCTTCCCCAAGGCATAGTTTTGGCCACCCTATCACCATCATATGAGTGCCAGATTTCATCACTGTCATCTGATTCTACGTCAGCAATTTGGTCCGCCGAAGCGCCCACTTCTCCGTCGGTACAGAGCGATATCACAAAGATTGCCCCGGACCTTCTGCCCTCGCAAGTCGACGACCTCCGTCATTTGCTCATCACATACTCCGACATCTTCGACTTTGACGGCCGTTCCTTAGGTCAAACCTCTCTCGTCAAACATCGCATACATACTGGCGATGCGCTTCTGATTCACCGGCGACCTTATCGCGTGTCACCATCCGAGCGCCAAGTTATTCAACAAGAGTTTGACAAGATGCTTTCAAAAGGCATTATTGAGCCGTCCGCGAGTCCATGGGCTTCCCCTGTTGTCTTAGTTAAAAAGAAAGACAACAGTTGGCGATTTTGCGTTGATTATCGGCATCTCAATAAGATCACCAAGAAGGATGTATATCCTCTTCCACGAATTGATGAAGCTCTGGATTGCCTTCACGCCGCGAACTATTTTTCATCCATCGACCTGCGCTCTGGTTACTGGCAGATCGCCGTGGACGACAGGGACCATGAAAAGACAGCATTTGTTACAGCTGACGGCATCTATCAGTTCAAAGTTAGGCCATTTGGCTTGTGCAATGCCCCGGCCACATTCGGGCGAATGATGGACAGGCTGTTGCACAGCTTTAAATGGTCTATCTGCCTTTGCTACCTGGACGACGTGATCGTGTTCTCCCCGACATTTTCCACACACCTCACACGTCTTTCATCCATCCTGTCGGTGTTTCGTGCGGTTCGACTACAACTTAATTCTTCGAAATGCCACTTCCGTCGCCGCCAAGTTACCATCCTCGGGCATCTCGTCGATTCAACTGGCGTCCGTCCCGACCCCGCCAAGGTTCGTGCTGTCATCGAGTTCCCTGTACCAACTTGTGCCAAGGATCTTCGGAGCTTTGTGGGCTTGTGCTCGTATTTCCGACGATTTGTCAGAAATTTTCCAGACATAGCCTGTCCACTAACAGATCTTCTCAGGAAAGACGCTCCGTTTTCGTGGGGCTTCGCTCAAGCCACAGCCTTTTCACACCTTATCACGCTACTCACTACCCCGCCGATTCTCGCCCACTTTGATCCTTATGCTCCAACTGAAGTATGCACAGACGCGAGTAGCTATGGCATTGGTGCTGTTTTAGCCCAATGCCAACGTGGTTGTGATCGAGTTATTGCGTACGCCAGTTGGCTTCTTTTCCCTGCCGAGCGCAATTATTCCATTACCGAGCGCGAGTGTCTTGCTCTTGTTTGGGCAGTTAGCAAATTTCGCCCCTACTTATACGGGCGGCCTTTTACTGTTACCACTGACCACCGCGCTCTGTGCTGGCTTTCGAGCCTAAAGGACCCAACTGGGCGTCGAGGTCGCTGGGCTCTACGTCTCCAGGAATTCACGTACACTGTGGTGTACAAGTCTGGCCGACTACACCAGGATGCCGACTGTTTGTCTCGGCACCCCGTTGATGCCCCTGGCCTTTTCTCGCTCTCCGCTTTCAGCCACATTGGTGACGAGCAACGGCGGGACACGTCTCTAATGATCTCATCAACGGCCTGCAGTCTGGCTCGTCCGACCGGGCACTTCGCCTGTTTGTCATTGTAAATGGCACATTATATCGCCGTAACATGCACCCCGAGGGACAGGAACCCAAGGCTCGTACCCAAGGCGTACCCAAGGCTCACGTACCCAAGGCTCGTCGTTCCCGCACACCTTCGAGCGACCGTACTCGAGCAACTGCATGATGTCCCAACAGCCGGCCACCTTGGTGTTTCCAGGACGTATGACCGTATACGGCGACGCTTTTTCTGGCCCGGTCTCTACCGTTCTGTTCAACGTTATGTCGCTGCCTGCGCGTCGTACCAACGCCGCAAGAGGCCATCTCTTCCTCCAGCCTATTGACAT
This sequence comes from Dermacentor silvarum, assembly GCF_013339745.2. Lineage (NCBI taxonomy): Eukaryota > Metazoa > Arthropoda > Arachnida > Ixodida > Ixodidae > Dermacentor > Dermacentor silvarum. Next base: position 69,085,103 of record NC_051156.1, read on the forward strand.
ACCCACCGAGCCATTTTTTCCTTCTTGGCTTCGACGATTTCGGCCCCTTCCCTCTCTCCACCGCTGGAAATAAATGGATTGCCGTTGCTACGGATTATGCGACCCGTTACGCTATCACAAGACCTCTCCCGACCAGTTGCGCTACAGACGTCGCCGACTTCTTGATGCAAGACGTAATTTTACATCACGCCGCTCCTCGTCAGCTTCTCACCGACCGGGGTCGCTACTTCTTATCTCAAGTCATTGAAGACTTACTTCGTTCTTGTGCCACCAAACACAAACTTACGACTGCGTACCACCCCCAAACGAACGGTCTTACTGAACGTCTGAATCGCACTATCACTGATATGCTCTCTATGTATGTTTCGTCTGATCACCATGACTGGGACACTGCGCTACTTTGGTCACCTTTGCATATAACTCCTCACGCCATGACACCGCCGGCTACTCTCCCTTCTAGCTTCTATACGGACGACAACCAACGCACTTTTTTGACACATTTATTTCGACCCCTGCCACGCTGCCTACTGCATACGCGCGCGACGCCATTGTTACAGCAGAAAAGGCACGTCACATGGCCCGTCTTCGCCTCTCTGCACCGCAGTCACGGCAGAAGTTGTTGTACGTCGCCCACCACCGGGACGCCCGCTTCAATGCGGGTGATCTTGTCCTTCTCTGGTCCCCGTCTCGGCGCGTTGGCCTTTCCGAAAAACTACTTTGGAGATACTCTGGCCCCTATCGCGTCCGGCGACAAGGGACAAATGTCACTTACGAAATAGCCCCGCTCGATCCTACCACGTCTTTTTCCTCAGACGTCGTGCACGTGGCCCGCCTCAAGCCATACCTCACCCCGGAGGCGCCGGATCGGCGCTTTTCCGGCCGGAGGTTAATGTTACGAGACTTCGCGCAATGGGACAAAGATGACGTTGACCATCTGGGTGAAGAAGACGACGATCGAAGAGATTGTCTTTCCGCCATCTTGGCAGTGCTACAGCTCGCTGTAGATATTTTGTAAATATATTTTCAGTTATACCATTTCCTGTGACAATATATCTGAATTAGTCAAAGGTAAGCATGCGGCCTACAGTTCATGTAGAAGAAGCACGTATCGCCGTGTTGGAGACGATGTGGAACCGATGTCGGACAGCACGCGCGCAAGGAAGGAGTTGTCGTCCGGCCGCGTAGAGCTCAGGTGGCCCTGCGGCACGTCGACGCATGGGAGTCTCTGCTTGCCCGGTTTTCCAACAGTGGGGTTCTGCTCGGGAGCACACAGCAGCAGCCCACTGGGTCACGCCCACAGCCGGCGAGGTAGCCCTGGTTCCGCTCTCCCGAACACTCGTACAGCAAGACTCAAGACCGCCTGCCCTCCTGGACCAGTTTTCCAGCGGGAGAACCAGCCGAGGTGGTGTCTCAGCTGGCGAGAGCGTCGGTTCCCGGGCAGGCGTAGTGACGTGGGCGGCGATAGCTCCTATACACCTGACGCCCAACGAGGAAGCTAGCTTTCTCACTTGCTTCCTATATAATGGCGCATACGCACTACGGGGGATTGGCCAAGATGCCGCTTATTACAAACAGACACGTACCCAAACCCCGCCAAACTCCAAGCTCTCTATCCTGACGCGTACTACAGCGACATGCGCCCCTCGTGCGGTTACACCGCGACACTCGCACACATGCTGTGGGAGTGTAGAAACGCTCATCCCGACTCTACCTCGGACAAGTTGGAGAAGTCCCTCAGAAGCTCGCTTCTCGCCGACCAGCAATTCGCCTTGCAGCAGGCCCACGAAGCGGCCGCCAGGTATTCCCTCTCGGTCCCGACGTGGGAGGCGCCCGCTACGCCCCTAAGCGCGTCCTGCAGTACCTAAATGGAGTTTTTCCAGTCCAGTCCGGTGGTTTAAAAAGTGGGGCGGAGGGGGGGGGGGGGGCAGACAACTTGAGGCAAAAAGTATTCTGAGGAACAGTTGAATTATTGGATGAAACCAAGTGATTTTAGATACGTTTTTTTTTTTTTCTTATAGAAAAACGTGTGCTTTTTAAGGGAGAGCAAGCTAGACGGCATCAATTTTATTCACTATAATTGAAATTTTCTAAACTAATAAATAATAAATAAGTAAACTAAGATAAATTGGAACTTTGTTAAATAATAAAAAATACCTGTAAATTACCTAGTGTTATCCTTCTCTCACCAAGGCACTCGCATACGACCGTGCATACGTTCCTGAGGCTGAAACCCTATGTAGATCCCCGAAAGAAAAGAATGTTTTCAGTGTTTATAGCAATGCCTAAATTTCCGAATGCAATGGGGCTCTTGCGTTGCCCAGGGGGCGCTGCAAAAATGGTGCTAAAAAGCGCCGTCAATCCGAAACTGGGTAGTACCAAGCTCGGTCGTCTGCTTCGGCAAGCACGTTTACAGTATGGACCCGCCACATTCGGTTGTGTTGTATCACGGCTTGCAGCGAATATCTGGCGCCGAAGATTTTTCTATGGGTGGCATGCTGCATAAAGGCAGGAAATTATGCAACGCCGAATACGTGTACGCCGTTCAAGAAATAAGCGGCGAAGTTTTCGCGCGGTGTCAATCGCAAGTGAAGCGAGTCACGCACGTGCGAAGTTGAACTTCAGGTAAGGTTTTCACGCTGCTAGATTCAGGCGCACAAACGCGAGGAAATGCTTTCTATAAATGAATTCACAGCAGCGATAAGCAGACATGTGTACGGAACTGCTCGAGCGCACGATGGTACGCACCGCGACGGCAGCGGTCTTTCAGCATGCCGCGGTGTACGAACTGCTCGAGCGCACGATCGTACGCGCCGCGACGGCAGCAGTCTTTTTACATGCCGCGAAACGGCAGGTCTCCTGCAATCTTTGTTGACTGCATGCCGCTAGACAAGTAGTTATGCCTGCACTGTAGTAGTGGCCATCTGTCTAGCAATTGATAAATAACTGATGCAATGCATATAAGCTCGCAGTAACGTACGTACGTGCGATTCGCGCTGCAGCGCGCGCTCGTGCACTGCTCGCTTGATGTAGTTTTTAATGACGGCGCTCGAACATCGGATGTGCTGTAATCAATACTACCTTGCTGTGCTGCCTCAACGTGCTGGCTTGAGGTCAAGGATGAGCACATTCAACTCTCTAACCTGTGATGCTCGTAGTGGGGTAGTGAATTGTCACCGAATCAGCCCGACCATTTGTGGTCATTTGCAAACACCTGGTCACTTCACTGCGCACTGGTCGAATTGTTAATTGTTGCTGTGGCCGGGTCTCGAATCGTGAATCACCAGCCATGCCTGCTGCTATGTCGCTCTTCCATTTCGCTTACCCAGCGCGACGAGCTGCAGTTATCCATTGCGCCCGACGCTCCTCAGCGTGAGGCCTTGAAGGAAAACGGTAGAATCTGATATTGGGATTCAGGCCTTCTTGTTCATGGCAGCCCACGACGCAGCAGTAACGACGGTGACGCTTTTTCGAGGCTGAGCTAGGTCTCTCCGGATCGGCGTCGCCGACGTCTTCTGCTTCCAGTATTAAGTCCCACGGCACACGGATAGTCCGTTTTCGTAAACTATAGGCTGCGGCCAGCTCGCAGCCTGGTCGACATGGTCTGTGAGAAGTGACGAGCCTTCTCGCACTCGAAACAGGGCAGAAAAAAGTGCGAATCGACGCAAAACGCGGGCTAGAAACGTGCTTCGCCACAGCCAGGGCTCAATACTATCCAAGCTGGTACTACCCAGATGACGTTTTTCGCCGCCACCAGGCGCCGCTACTATACCTCAAACTCCAGTGCAAGACGCCCATTGCGAAGTGGATAGAGAATCAGCGGCAGGTTACTAAAAGATCATGAGCCATTCCACTCTGTCAAGGTGGATGACCAGCGAAGCTGTTTAGGACACGCGATACAGACATGACACAGAATTTTGAACAAAGGTACGAACGCATTTATCGTCTTGATCGGTGGTCATCGTTACGAAAGATATGCATACAAATTTCTTTATTCTCCTGATCGGCGGTCAGCATTTGTCCTGATTGGTGGAGAATTGGTGTTTGCGGCCCACCGCCGCCGATTGCACTCTCGCATCTGTTCTCGCCGTCGCTCTTCATAGGCGCGTTGGTCCTCGGAAGTCCGCAATAAACGCGGCCTCCTCATAACGACGACAGAAGAGAAGTGAAATTCTAAATAGAGAGCGGCAACTTGACTTTCTGGTTTGTTTATAAACCGCCATCCCGGGAGAGCAGAAGGAAAACTAGATGCGCCAGCGCTTGTAACACCGACAAACAAAGAGTGGTGCGAACGTAGACATGGCAGACGCGGGTCGCACAGCGGAAAATCTGAAAAACCTTTTTAGATGCGAAGCAGATTATGGCGGGGCCTTTGTCCGTCCCTCCTGCGGCGTCCCACACCCCCACAGCGCATGCGCGTCCCCTCCCCGTCACTGTCCTCTCCTACGCTCCCCCCTTTCTCTCCTCTAGGAACCCGGAGCGGCGCGCACGACAGGTGGTGCGACAGCTGCATACTCCGTTGGGGGCGCCACGGTAGTTCCGCGGTATGAAAATGACGGAGCGCGCGCGCCTCATTCTCTCTCCTGTGCAGCGCCGCGATGAGTGCTCAGACGCTCGGGGCCATCTCCCCGCTGCTTCGCATCCACACATGGTTCTCTTCAACGGGAGATGGAGTAATTTTTATCTACCTGGGAGTCTACTGACCTTGAAAAGGGTGCCTATTGATACTAATCTACACAAAATTACGCCACAGACAGGTTCGCTGTAAAATGATCAATTATGTCACGTTCTTTGCAGAAATGACATAGAGGGGAGAAGGCCAGACCTGTGTGGATAAAGCTTCAGGGGTGGAATACGGCATCGGAATTCTGTGAGGAAGATTTCCAACTTAAGTGTGGGACACCACTGATTGTCCAAAGGGTAAACCAAATGGTTTAAGTCCTTTATTTGGAATGTCTATTTTGCATAGTACTATAAAATATATCGTTTTCTAAACCTAGCCGCAGTGATATGAGCAAAAGTCGGCCGAACATACATGACTGATTCATGTAGGGATCTACGTGCAAGTGTGTCGGCCATTTTATTTAAAAACAAACCACGGTAACCTGGTACCATTATAAAGCGCACCAGACGTAAGGTCGAACGGATGTCTGCCTTCGAACGCCAAATCTCGCGCACTGCCTACGTAACTGGCCAAGCTCTCACGAGCCACACTTCCCGAGCGCCAATGCCGTGGCTCACAAACGCTACAGCGTTAAGGGCCCCGTGTTGCAGAAAATCTGGTATCGGTGTCGGCGGCCGCGTCTCCGGCCATTAAAATTATCTCGAACCATGCATTCCGATCCACGCAAGCACTCCGCGTGGCCCAGAGGCGATACTTTACTAATTGAATTTCTCCCGGCAGGGGCGTCTGCGCAAGGAGGCGCTTGGTGAGTTGCACCACCACGTACCTGAGCACACGGGGGTTGGACCTGCCCACGCATTTATGTGCGTGGCTTAGCCGTGTTTGGGGAATGGGGGATCCTGAAGGTTGAGCTAATGCCGGGTGTTTGGACCTTTAAGGCCCCCCGGCGGAGGCAACACACCTCTTTGGCCTCTGCTTCACATAGACGGCACCCCCGGACTCACCCACCCGGGGAAATCGGCGGTCGCCATTTCCTGTCCCGCTCTCCGATCTTCTTCTGTATTTTTCTGTCCTCACTGTCCTGTCACCTCTTCTCTTCTGTTACTTTCTCACTTTTCATAGGCGGCTTGGGTTAACCTTGTGTAGGTGCCCTATCTTGGGTTTATATATAAGGTTATAGCGGCAATGTACGGCTGGCGCCTGCAGCCTTACAGGTTAAGTGCTGCAGTGTCCGCTTGTTGGACTCCGTGGTGGGTGGCTGCCATTGCTGCCGAAGTACACCAAACTGCTATGGGAACACCCGCTTTTCCCCGGCTTCTTCATCGTCTCCCTCAGAAGAGGGGACGCACCGAGGAGATTTTGAATTTGTTCACCCGACCTAAAGACATTTTCACCCGATTCCAAGTACTACATAGTGAAAGAACAAAAAAAAACTAGCCAGAACCATATCACCATTTGTAGTTGCGAAAAGCTTGGCCAACACGCTAGGCCTTGGCTACAGTCACCAAAATGCCAAGCGGGGACCTTCTGCTTGAGCTACGTGATAACGAGCAATACAACAGACTCGGCAAGCTTGTTACTTTTGGTGATGTCCCAGATACCGTTTCAACGCATCGGTCCATGAGCACAGTACGGGGTGTAGTATCTGAAGCAGACCTCATCGACCTATCTGAAACCGAGTTGTTGGAAGGATGGAAGGAGCAAAGCGTGGCAAATGTGCAGTGCATCGGTATGAGACGGGACAACAAAGAGATTCCCACGAAACACCTGATACTTACCTTTGAATTAAGCGTTTTGCCACAAAGCATTGAAACAGGCTACACAAAGATAGCTGTAAGACCATACATCCCAAATCCTGGGCGATGCTACCAATGCCAAAGATTCGGCCCTGGCTCGCAGAGCTGCCGTGGTTGACTCACCATATGCCAAGTATGGAGTACAAAGGCATACCTCAGACAATTGCGAGGCCACACCTCACTGCGTTAATTCCGATGGTGACCATCCAGCATATACTCTCGGTCTTGTCCAAGCTGGAAAAAAGAAATTATAACACAGACAGTCCATGAAAACATATCGTTCAGGGACGCACGCAAAAGGTGCTCACCATTCCACACGACCACTTACGATGGTGTGGCGCGTCAAGGGGCAGCGTCGCAGCAGCTACTGCCACCTGCCCAGCCCACGCGCAGCGAGCTGTCTCTTGTGGCTCCTGCTCCCAGGGTGGATGAAGCTAAGTCTACTCCACCCAACGAGCAAACAGTCCCGGTCACCCTACGGTTGCCGGCACTAGAGCACTGCACGGGCTCGGGCTTACCCGAAAGCCCGGGCCCGGCCCGGCCCGCGGGCCGGGCCGGGCCGGATAGAGGAGTTTTTGCACGGGCTCGGGCCGGGCTCGGGCACGGTTTGTGCTTTTTGACCCAGGCCCGGGCCGGGCTCTGGTTTTTTGACGCGGGCCCGGGCCGGGCTCGGGCTGTCTGCGAGTTATTCTCGGGCTTCTCAACTCTGAAAAGCATGTATTTTTCGGTCTCGGGCCGGGTTCGGGCCGGTTTCAAGTCGGGCTCGGGCTGGGCTCGGGCTTAAGGTAAAGGGGTGGCGGACCGGGCCGGGCGGGTAACGTAGATTATTTCCGGGCCTGGGCCGGGCCCGGGTCTCGCCATAAAAGTTTTGATCGGGCTCGGGCGGGCCGCCCAATGTAAAAACGGGCCCGGGCCGGGCCCGGGCCGCAAAAATCGGCCCGTGCAGTGCTCTAGCCGGCACCACAACAGTCCTCGGTCGCAGCCTGCGCTACGCGTAGCGAACCCGCAGGCCCGCCAGCAGCTCCCACAGTGGGTGAAGTCAAGGCTGGCTCACCCTCAGCGGCCCCTGCTAGCGCTGGCAACAGCCGGCGCAGCTCAGGCCCAAAGGCAGCCCCATCGACCTCCGGGCTGGTGGGCGCAAATGTCTCGTCCTTCGCGGCGAGACTTTCTCGCGAAACTTCTCGCTCGCAAGAGCGCGTGTCCGGCGCCTCACAAGAGACAATGGACACTACACTCATCGCGACGGCGCACCAAGCGCCTAAAGAGCGGCGAGGTTCCCTCGACCGCTTCAGAAAGGACAAATACCGAGTTACGGGACCTCGAAAGGGCTCCGTAATCTAGAGCGATACTTCCTTTTTTAGCAAACACAGCACCAATTTACTTTCATTATGGATACACAAATCATACAATGGAACATCAGAAGCCTTCTTAGGAACCTCGACGATGTCCAAGAATTTCTTTACCAACACAATCCAAAGTGCTGTGTGTACAGGAAACGCACTTAAAATCGAAACATACACACTTTCTCCGACGGTATGTTACGTTTCGTAAAGATCGCGATGATGCTCTCGCATCATCAGGTGGTGTTGCCATTGTAACCCACAAAAGCATAGCATGTCAACGTTTGCAGCTACAAACGGCCCTTGAAGCAGTGGCAGTTCGACTTGTTCTTCTAAACAAACTCATGACCATTTGCTCGCTTTACATACCCCCACATTACCACTTGCACAAACATGAATTTCAGTCCTTTATAGACTAATTGCCAGAACCCTATATTGTTCTTGGCGATTTCAATGCGCTCAGCAGTCTGTGGGGCGACTCTCGTATTGATGCGTGAGGTCGTCTTGTTGAACAATTTCTTTTTACTTCTGGTGCGTGTCTCCTGAATAAGAAGGAATCTACATTTTACTGTCTCGTAAACAGAACCTTTTCTTCGATTGATCATAGCATAAGTTCCCCGTATCTATTATCTGAACTTGAATGCGAAGTTATAAAAAACCCGTACGGGAGCGACCATTTCCCAATACTGCTGAGAGCAACAAGACAATACGAATCTCCACCACGTGCCCCCCGGTGGAAGGTCGATTGGGAGAAATTCCAGACACTTACCAGTACGATCTCGTGGACTGACATGTCCTCGCTCTGAATTGACGGTGCCGTCGAATATTTTTCTAGCTTTATAATTGATGCAGCTTCTAACTGTATCCCCCAAACAAGTGGACTTTCTAGCAAACACCGTGTCCCGTGGTGGAATGAACAATGCCGGAACGCGCGTAGGCATCAGAACAAAGCATGGAGGCAGTTTCGCGATTCTCCTACTGCTGAAAACCTTGCCAATTTCAAAAAATTCAAGTCCCAAGGTAGGAGAACGCGCAGACAAGCCAGGATAGACAGCTGGCAAAAATTCTGATCAAGCATCAATTCGTACACGGATGAGGCCAAGGTTTGGAACAGGGTCAATAGAGTAAGAGGACGAGAAACACATCCGCCTCCCCTGGTACACACGCAGGGAGACAGCCTGGAGGACCAAGCGAACCATCTGGGTGCACATTTTGAACATGTGTCCAGTTCATCACACTATTCTCCAACATTTAACAGATACAAATCATCAATAGAAAAACAAAAACTAGACCGAAAGAGCACCGGGAACGAGCCATATCACATACATTTCTCCCTAGCAGAGCTGCATGCATCACTCACGTGTTGCAACCAATCTGCCCCAGGCTCTGACCGCATACTATACGAAATGTTGAAGAACCTGCCCTCTGAAACGAATAAAACCCTTGTCTGTCTCTTTAACTCTATGCGGCCCTCCGGCGAGATCCCCTCTGCCTGGAAAGAGGCCATAGTGATCCCTATCTTGAAGCAGGGCAAGGATCCATCATCCGTATCGAGTCACCGGCCCATATCTCTAACAAGCTGCCTCTGCAAAGTTTTCAAAAGATGATAAACGGCCGTCTGATACATTTCCTAGAATCAAACAAGCTGCTTGACCCATACCAGTGCCGTTTTCGGGAGGGTCGATCCGCCAATGACCATTTGATACGTACTGAGGCACAGATACGTGAAGATTTTGTTGGCAAACAGTTATTTTGGCTGTATTCCTAGACATGGAAAAGGCCTACGACACCACATGGCGGTTTGGAATACTGAGAGACCTCTCCCACTTAGGTATACGTGGTAATATGATAAATGTGATTGAAAGTTATCTGCTGAATCTCACATTCCGTGTTCGAGTTGGCAATGCTTTATCACGACCTTTTGTGCAGGAAACTGGAGTGCCACAGGGTGGGGTGCTCAGTTGCAGTCTCTTGACTATAAAAATGAATACCTTGCGTCTATGCGTCCCACGCAACATGGTTTATTCAACGTGCATCGATGATCTACAGATTGGATTTATATCGTGCAACCTTGCAATCTGTGAGCGGCAGGTTTAACTTGGTCTGAACAAGGTGGCTAAATGGGCAGACGAGAATGGGTTCTGCCTAAATCCACAAAAGAGCACCTGCGTCCTTTTTTCTCGAAAGAGAGGACTGTACCCCGACCCCGACATTGACCTGCAAGGACAGCATCTACCTGTAAAAACAGAACATAATTCTTAGGCATAATTCATGACACAAAGCTAACATTCATACCACACCTAAAACATCTAAAAAACAAGTGCATGAAAACGATGAATATGTTAAAAGTGTTGTCACGCACTACTTGTGGTAGTGACAAAAAGTGTCTGTTAAATTTGTATCAAAGCCTCATACGAAGACGCGTAGACTACGGGGCCATAATTTATCAGTCAGCGACCCCAACCGCGTTTAAGATGCTGGACCCCGTCCACCATCTAGGTATTCGCTTGTCTACAGGTGCCTTTAGGACAAGCCCTGTAGAAAGCCTTTACGTGGAATCCAATGAGTGGTCACTCCACTTGCAGAGGACCTACACAGCTTTAATGTATTTCCTTAGAGTGAACGCAAACAGTGAACATCCCTGATATTCCACCGTAAATGATTTGTCCAGCTCTGAGCTCTTTCATAACCGACCTGCAGTAAGAGAGCCCTTCTCGTTGCGTGTGAGAAGTCTGCTTGAGGAAATGGATGTCCCACTTTTTCAACATCATCTAATGACACCCAATCTACAGGTCCCACCGTGGCAGTGGCATATTGTAGACTGTGATTTGTCTTTTTTGCAGGTTACGAAGCACGCCCCGGTTACAAACATTCGAATGCACTTTCTTGAACTGCAACATAAATACTCCTGTCGGGAATTTTACACCGACGCACCAAAGTATTTTATGCAGCGGTTGGCCCATCATTTTTGGATGCCGACGTCCTGCACCCCTAAACGAGCATTTTCACAGCAGATGCTTATGCAATACTGTCGGCTCTTAAACACATGAAAGAATCGAAAATATTAAAAGAAATCATCTACACGGACTCGCTGAGCGTAATAAAAGCTTTAAAATCTCTTAAAAGGTGCAAAAATCCTATAATAGTATCGCTTTATTCACTTCTATGTAATATTTATGCGTCTGGGTAGCATGTTGTGGTGTGCTGGGTACCAGGACACCGAGACATCGAGGGAAATGTACTGGCAGACCAGCTTGCCACATCCATCGACGCAAAAGATGGAAACACATCTATGCCCGTCCCTGTTCCTGAAATGAAGCCATATCTACACAAGAGACTTCGAGTCCACTGGCAACGTTTGTGGGACACCCAGACTCATAAGAAACTTCATTTAATTAAGCCTTGCTTAGGGAACTGGCCATCGACCACGAAATCTAGAAGAAATGATGTCGTATTCTGTAGGCTCAGAATAGGACTGTGATGATGTGGATAGTGGCGTGCGGTGCCAAGACAAAGTGCGTGACAAGCCAGCTTGAAGTGATGGTGATTGTATGGCAGCACCAAGAAGAGGATTGCTGATGGTGACCTGCGGCCTGCTGTGATAGCGGCCTGGTGCAGTGCTTCCTGCTGGCCACCGGGGCGCCTGAGCTACCTGTCCGCCGACCGAGCCCGACGTTATAGCGGCCGAGGAGTTACAGGCCAGGCGTTACTGGCCAGCTACAGCAGTGGCCTGGTGTTCTACCGGCCTGCTGTTTTCTTCCTGCTGCCACGTCGCGACAAGGTGCGGCGCGACAGCAGCGACCTAGCCACAACGACGCTCCACCGTCACAACCACCGTCACGGGCACCGCAACGACGAGGCACTAGGGCGAGTGGTGGCGCGTGAGTGATAGGCACATGGTTATATAGGACAAACGATTCGCGGACTCTAGTCCACGTACATATGTATGTAAATAATCTGTATCGTGCTAGCGTGTCTGTTAAAGTCTGTGTTTCGTGTAGCAAGCTCCCGTCTGCCGTGTCATTATTAAAAGGATCCTGGGCCCAACTGGAAACCGGCGAGTTTTTCGTTTCCATCACAATCTGGCGAGCCTGCCAGGATCCGCCAGTAACATCCCAAACGCGGAAACCGGCAAGTTTGTCGTTGTCGTTTTCCCCATCACAAGGACACACTTACGGCACGCACAATTACCTGTTATCTGGAGGTGAACCCCCGACCTGTACTAGATCTGGGGAGGCACTTACTGTACTTCACATCCTAGTACAGCGCCCACTAATAGAACCTGAAAGAAAAAAGCACTTTGTTCAAGCCTATAGAGAGATTACACCCTTCACCCAGCGACGTTTTTACATAATGACCTAGTATTTCAGCACGATTCAGTTTTAGCCCTTTTAAACGACATCGACATTTTGCAAGTTCTTCGCCCGAGAGATTCGTAGCGGCATCATCTTCCAGAAGACGCTGCTGCGACAGTATATTTGGAATGCACTCTCCTCCAGGCCTTTGCATCTAAGGGTCTCTGTAAGGCTGTAGTTACTTGTATCGCCTATAACTTTTAATACTATGTTATGTTACATAACTATATTCATTGCGCCCCTATCACGTCATTGTCATGATCTTATCAATTTTGCCTTTTGCGCACCTTTTGTGCGAAGTATTTTAGGCCCCTTAACAGCCACCCCACACCTACCCACTATCATTCACACCATTGCTCACTCAAGACACCACGCCTTGGCACTCTTTGGCCATAGCTGGCCCTTGCGCCATAAAACAACTTATATCATCATCATAACCATCATCATCAATTGAATTTCTCATAGTAAAATACGTCAGAAAATTCGTAAAGTAATATTTACACACAACCTACAGAGATGATAGCGCCGGATTGTAATTGATTACACGAGAAAGCATAATATATATATATATATGTATATGTGTGTGTGTGAGTAATTTCCCTCCAAAAATAACCTGAGTTGCGAGTCAGCGCCTGTCTGTCACCTTCGCCTTACTGTCCTCGTTTCTTGTGCGCGCGCTGCAGTTTCAAGATGAGAAGTTTTAGTATATAATTTTTCATAAAGTACTTTTATAACCATAGGACTCCTTTCTCATTGACATGTTTTTAATAGATACATATCTTACCCCATGTATAGCGAATATTTTAGGCCAATATACAGCCACTCGATTTCCACCATGTTAAATTTTTCTCATTGCCATTCATCACCAACTGTCCTGGCGCTCTTTGATCATTTCTGGCCCTTGCGCCAAAAAACAATATCCATCAATCAAACTTGGACATGCAGCAGCACCGGCACGCGCAGAACTGTTGTCGACACCGTCGGCGTTGTGCCCGCGTTCGCACCGAACTTACCCACCTTCTCGGCTCGCAACGTTTTTATATAAATACGCATTTGGTGCCGCAGCTAAACGTCGCCTCCCCTCTCTCCCTCCCGTCCCCCCACCGCCTTTTGCGCGACGGAAGAAGTCGCGTTTGCTCTCTATATATGGTGATTGTAAAGGAGAAAAGAGACGCTTAATTCTGCAACCCTTCAGCGAACGCGCGTTTGCTCTCCGACGTGCGTTCGCTTACCCCGTGAAAGCGCGCGTCCCTCGCGCCCTTTCACTCGCACATACAGCGTCCGGAGCGCGGCGACGATTTCATCGCCATTGACGTCATGCGGAACCTCACGGCGACGGCGACGACGACTTCTGCGGTGGTGGTGGTGCCACGCTAAAGCCCGGCTGCTCCAAAAGTAGAGCAGGTGTGAGGAACGCTGCGCCGGCACCGGATCACGTGACGCGCGCGACCAATCAGGGTCGTTTGGTGTGTCGCGGGGAGGGCAGGGGAAAAAAAGGGGGTGGGCGCGCGTTCCGCCGGCCATCCCTTGCCTCAGATCACTTTCGGTGTCCGGATGGAAAGGCTCGTGTGGTGCGTTTCGCCGAGGAGAAGACTGCGTGCAGAAGATAGCGTCAACTTTTCCCTTTCCCCACGAACCACTTACTGCTACTACTTTGAGAAACGGCGCCGCTAACTCGCTCAGCAAAGGGCTCGTCGTGGACATGCTCATTCTAGCGTGAGGGCTTTCGAAGCCCAGGCGAAACGGCAGCGAAGAGCCGCGGACTCCGAGTTGCCAGAGCGTGATGTTGAGGCCAAATGTCAGCGAAGAGCCGCCGACCCTGATATTAGGGCAAACAAAGCAGAACGCCTGTGCCGGCGTCATCTTGCCACAAGCTACACTTACCCCCGTTTTCTCCACAAGGGAAGGGCTCGTGACTTTTTTATTCATCATCAGCCTATATTTATGTCCACAGCAGGACGAAACCTTCTCCCTGTGATCTCCAATTACGCCTGTCTTGCGCTAGCTGCTTCCAACTTACGCCTGCAAATTTCCTAACTTCATCACCCCACCTAGTTTTCTGCCGTCCTCCACTGCGCTTCCCTATACTCTTCGTATCCATTGTGAAACTCTAATGGTCCACCGGTTATCCATCCTACGCATTACATGGCCTGTCCAGCTCCACTTTTTCCGCTTAATGTCAACTAGAATATCGGCTATCCCCGTTTGTTCTCTGATCCACACCCCTCTCTTCCAACCTCTTAACGTTAGGCCTAACATTTTTCGTTCCATCGCTCTTTGTGCGGTCCTTAACTTGTTCCCGAGCTTCTTTGTTAACCTCCAAGTTTCTGCCCCATATGTTAGCACCGGTAAAATGCAATGAATGTACACTTTTCTTTTCAACGACAGCGGTAAGCTCCCAGCCAGGATTTTGCAATGCCTGCCGTATGCACTCCAACCCAATTTTATTCTTCTGTAAATTTCTTTCTCATGATCAGGATACCCTGTAAGTAATTGACCTAGATAAACGTAATCCTTGACAGACTTAAGAGGCTGGCTGACGATCCTGAATTCTTGTTCCCTTGCCAGGCCATTTAACATTATCTTTGTATTCTGCATGTTAATCTTCAACCCCACTCTTACACTTTTTGGGTTAAGGTCCTCAATCATTTGCTGTGATTCGTCCCCATTGTTGCTGAATAGGACAATGTCATCAGCAAACCGAATGTTGCTGAGATATTCGCCGTTGATTCTCACTCCTAAGCCTTCCTAGTCTAAGTGCTTCAATACTTCTTCTACGCATTGTGTTAATAGCATTGGAGAGATTGTGTGTCTTTGCCTGACCTCTTTCTTGAAAGGTATCTTTGTGCTTTTCTTGTGGGGAACCAAGGTTGCTGTGCAATTTTTGTAGATATTTGCCAAGATATTCACGTAGGCCTCCTGTACTACTTGATTACGCAATGTCTCTACGACTGCTGGTATGTCTACTGAATCAAATGCTTTTTCGTAACCTATGAGAGCCATATAGAGAAGTTGATTGTACTCCGCAAATTTCTCTCTATGATATGGATATGATCCGTCGTAGAACGTCCCTTCTTGAAGCGAGCCTGTTCTCTTGGTTGGCTAAAGTGAAGTGTTGCCCTGATTCTATTCGAAATTATCTTGGTGAATATTTTATACTTTTTTTATTATTTCCTGCTAAATCTAGATAGTTTTGCGTAAGAATTAACCATACTTTGCGACTTACTTTTCCTGCGTTACCTAGCGGCAAGCCAATGACACGCCAGACGTGCCAGGTGCATGAGCCGTGTGCCAGACACACCACCGAAGCGAGTGTGGCCGGCTGCGCATGTGAAGGTTCGCCTGTTCAACGTCCCATTTATCAGTTTTTTATAGCGATAGCGATTACATTAACACTCGAGACGCATTTTTGCCGTCGTCGTCACCGTGGTGTTTCGTATAAAGTCCAAATGGGATAACACCGTTGCCGCGCGCCGTATGCTGTATGTGCAAGTGGAAGCGTGCGTTGGAAGCCGACGATCGCGTCTCATTCTTGTCGGCGCAAGAGATGAAAGCGGGCTGGAAGCGCGCCGTCTTCCGTCGCACTGCAAGGAACCAGGCGGAGTGGAGGGAGTCGGGTCAGCGTTGTACTGCAGTTGCAATTACGGGGTTCGCGGCCGCGCGCGGGGCTTATCTTGAAAGCAATCTGCGTTAGGCGTAGAGTCTAGGTGCACCGACAGCTCATACTTTTGTGCGTCGTGCGTTCTCACCATTCAGTTTGCGTTGAAGCGATAGACCGAACGAAGGCCACTTCGCTCGCTGCTGTCAACGCGCTTGCTCACGCCAGCCTTTTGACAGCGAGTGCCCGCGGTCATCGAGTGTAATCTGTTCATGCTTGAATGGGCGCACTGCACCATGCTTCTTAATTTAGTTAAGGTAATGTTTGCAAGCTTACACGGCCGACAACACTACTATTCTTACTTCGTATAGATGTCTAGTAATTTGCTATTGCAATCGATGCTTCGCCTTTCGGGCAAAACAACGACTTTTTATGTGGCGTGCTTTCTTGGTCTCTCGGTGTACTCTTGCATTCCTTCTGCACTTTCATACAGCACCACTACGCTATTGAACTACGGCAGGGTGAGAAATTTCGATTGACAGTCTGCGCTGGATTTCAAAAACTGTAGGACTACGCCTGCGTCACACCGAGCGTTGTGACGCAGTTAGCGAGAAACAGCTTGGTCGTTGTGGCGCAATAAGGTTTTTTTTTGAACTGACTCGTACAGGGACAGGTTTTGGCGCTTTCTATTAAGCGTCAAAACATGTCCAAAACAAACATTAAGCCCCAAAATCTTTAAGGCAAGAGCCTTAGATGACGCATGGGTTGAAAAGTACGACGATCGTCCGGCATTATGACGCTTAAGCTTCCCCTTTAAGAGTGCAACGCGATAGCATTCAAAGATCCCTGGCTGCTTATCAGGCCTCCCGGTATCTGGAGCTTTCTTTTTCTCCAACTTCGCCTCCCCAAGCGGCTGCCGTAGGGAGCCTACATGCAACGCTGTTGTAGGCTGCTGAGGAGGCGAGCGCCATATCTGGGTGGTATTTTGTAAGGAGGAAAGCGCCGCGCGCCGCTGTATGAGGGGTAGAAATGCTGGAAAGGGGCTTGTGAATGAGTTTCTGCATAAGACAGTTATGTTTTCTCGTATATTCAAATTATAATTTGACGCTATCACGTCTGGAGGATGTGGTTACATCGTACTTTAAGTTTTTTACGGTTTTACCCTTGAGAAACTCGATTAGTTCACCAGCGCTTCAGCGCCACGCGGATGCCCTGCGTGGTCGGCGTGGTTCGGGATGCTTTTCTTGGCCGGGCCACGCCCCGGACGCCGACACCGACCGACACCGGATTTTCAGCGAAGCGGGGCGCGTTAAAATTCAAGTGACGTCTTAGGTGATGTATAAGACACATTAAAGAAACAGCTATCATGAGTAGAAGCAACTTCGAAATGACTGGAAGCTACCAGCATAGCCACACTTGGCGATGCATCCGCCAGTAAGCCACCAATTTCTTTATTACTAAAAGAACTCGATTACCTCTGTTCGCGTTGAAGAAAAGTGTCTGCGTGTGGTTCTCCAAGTCTTGTTCATATTTACTGAGCAATGAACTCGTGTCTTGTGACATTTACAGGAGTATAAGTACGCCTGTGACAACAGGAAATAAATCTGTTGTTGTTTAATGTGCCTTTCTCTGTCCCTCTAATTCTGCCTGCGCTAGAAGGAAGTAAACCAACGAAAAGGAAAAAGGGAGCCACGAGCGCTATAATGTGCCATTAACCACGCAGAGCCAGTGGCGATGTCTTGGCAACCGAAAAAGAAAACAAAAGAAAAACAAGCAAAACGAAAACAAGTAGTAGGAAGTAACGAGGCATTCGAATGAGAATGTGACTGCCATTTGATGAGTGCCTCGTGAGCGCGCAGGCTTTCGTCTTCATCCTCTTTAGTGTATGCTAAAGTGACTATCAACTTTTGTAGCTTATTTCAGTAGTATATTTGAGCACGCTCGCTGCACCTGGTGTTGTGACGCTGTTAGCGAAAAAGCAGCTCGGCTCGAAAGCAGTTAATGCTCGCGTGTACTGACTCTTACTGAGACAAGTTTGTAGCGCTTTCTGTGATGACCAACACTATTATAATTAATTTCTTTAATTTTTGGGGTACTTTTGGCGTACGTTGGCCGCACCCTGTGTTGTGACGCAGTTAGCGAAAAGCAGCTCGGCCGTTTTTACGCACTTGCTTGCACGTTGACTTAATCATACGGGCCCAGGTTTGTGACGCTTTTTATGAACCCCCGCCCCTCTTCTTTACCTTCTTTCGGTACTCACACTTGGCAAAAACGCCACGAGCGATCGCCAAGTGCGATAACATGGGATCGCGTTGCTTGCGCGGGCAGAACGCGCAAAACATAAGGCCGAGGAGGTCAAAGATCTGGAACTTGCAGCTCGAAAATTCCGTCTTCTGAACGACTGAACACAGGCCTTACAACCACTGATTTGTCATGAGTGCGAGTAGAAGGCATTCTGCAAGCATCTAGCAAGATCTGGGAGCCTGTTGTGCCACGTGTGGGTACGTGGCGTACGATCGCGTTGGCTGTTGTCATGTTTTGTCGAAAACGTGCAGTCGCCCGTGTATTTGCGCTTTAAAGTGCAGGAACTAATGCACGGGAATGGGGGTATGCTTAGAAATCAGATGATTTCGTTATATATTATGTATGCCTTTGTTTGGGATGAGTCGGGTATTTTGTACGCCATGTTTGTAAAGACGAGTTGCTTTTGTTTGTATTGTCGCCCATTCACCATTTTCGTACATTTCGCCTCTACATGCAGTATTCCTATAACTTTCAAATACCAAAGTGACACATGCTCCTAATTTACTTTCTTCAGCTGATTCCCTCCGGTGGAGCTTCGCACGGGAACTATTGCTGCTTACCTGGTGCCAGACATTAGACGAACGCACCAAAAGGCTGGAACGAGCATTTATTTGGAGCAAAATAAACATTTCCTCATCTTAAAAGGCGTCTTGCGTCTACTTTATGAAATTGCACGTTGCACAGTGTACCGATTGAGTGGAGGCAAGTATGGATGGCTCGCAGTCATATTTAAGCTTTGCGCTTTTCTCTTCCATTCTTCTCGAGAGCCAGTTGCGCGCGCTGCGCACGGCATGCTTTTTCTCCCGGCTCCCGTGGATGGGCCGCAGCATGCCATGGAGGTGCGTGGTTTCGGGGCAGTTTCACGCCCCACTGGTGAAGAAATTAAAAAAATGTAATAACAGCATCGAGAATGCTGAAGGTAACGTTTATGAGGAGGTTGGTTCCTTCCTAAAGCCGTATGAATGGGACATACTGATGTAAAAGGAGCTTTGAGGCGAATTCTATACTTCAGACATTTTTCTGCCACATGATAAGATGCTTTGCTTTGGGCAACTGATCTAGAATTGCATGTGGCGCATCCCCATGTGCTTGGCTTTCCTTTTCTTGCATGTACGCGCATGTGCGCCGCAGGTATTAAATTCAGCGTGCCTTTTTCAAAGGAATTAGTCGCGAGTGCATCGTCCGTCTATGTGTTTGTCTTCTCAATGTAACAGTAGCTTTCGCGCCATGGTCTTTAAACTGAATAGGATGGTTGCGCAATTTCAGTGCGATCAAACGGTGCCGGCAACCATTCATAGGCGTAAACAAAAGAAGCTGAGGAAAAGGATTTAGAGAATATTCCTTAGGCGTCGGTGTCAAGGAAGCTTTAAAATATACTTGGTATACCTATGAGGAAAGAAGGCATTCTACTGGGAGTTCAAAACTAAGCTCTACAGAATTTTCGAAAATCGCCTGTGGCAGGTAGCATAATTCTCATCGTTGAGCTGGGTTATTCGAAGAGGCGGAAATTAGTAGCACGAGAAATCGAAACCCATATTCAACTAATTAACAACAATTGACTAATGAACTTCTTAGTTAAATACTTTGCGACACATTGCAATTTACGAATTGTAGCTGGTGAGCCTGCAAGATACCTCCGCTTGAAATGAATTTCCAGGAGTTATCAACAGGTATATCAACAATATCCAACAGTCATCAGACAAGACAACATTGCCCCCACATTATCATTTAGAAAACATTCAACTTACTATTTTTGGAGACAGTCGGACACTCAGAGCCTGTGTTACGGAGAGTGAACGAACATAGCGCGACGTTCCTTCGCGGAGCGCTCCGCATTTACCGTCATGACGAGAGACAGCGCGTCGGATGCTGCAGCGTGAACTTGCACGATGACAAAAAACTACGCTCACACCTTTCGACAATAAGTGCCGTGCGCTAGGTCACGCAAAATTTGAAGTGAAGCGTACGCCGCACTTTGAACAAACACGCAAGGAAATAACACGGAAGAAACCGCCGCATTCAAGTGAGCAACGCCATTCCGCACGACATAGTAGCTGGCTTGAACAGTCTTGCGAAGCCTCGGGCAATCATCGCTGGTTAGTAGGGGCCACCAAGAACGAACTAATAAATTGTGAAATAGGCAAAAAATAGCGATAGGTTTGGCACGCCTTTCATTCCAAGCTTCGCGACATATTTAGATGGAGCTTGGCAAAGCTCCCACAATGCTATTTGGTTTGCATGCACATCTAAGCGGCAGAGTTCTCTACGACTCCACTGCGTATGGAGCCAAATATATGCAACGTGGGTTACCATTAGCTACCACTAAAAGCCACGGCACTTGCTCTGGATAGTCTGCAAATAGCATCTGAATATCTCATCAGCATTATCGGCAACTTCGACAAAACAGATGTAACAACAAATGTTGTTGTGCACCCGTCATGTTCTTTAGGTTAAATCCTTCGCTATGAAGAAATATATCTGAAAATATGGTGCGGAAACGTTTGCTACTAATCAATGCTGAAAAAACCTAGTACGATAGCGAAGCGGAATCCATATAATAGTGGATCTTTTTAGTGAGACTGTAAAAAAAAAAAAAAAAAAAAAAAAAACTCGCGGACAACTTTCTGTGGCAATGAAGGGAAAGCTACGGGCGCGTGGCTGCTGCACATGCGTTACCGCGCCTACAGTGTTTTTGGTTGCTCGGAACGGACACGGAATCTACACATGTTCCAAGTGCGACAGTTTCGCGTTTGCCCAGACGCCGAAAGAATAGGCCGCAAAATAATTTAATTTTTACCCCCGGTTGTGTGGTCTGTCTGATTTAACTCTTGCTAGTAAGGTGTTATGTTTTCTCTTCCCAAGCCTAAACTAACGTGGATAAAAAGGCGGTGCTCCATTCAGAAGCGCTCTCACTTGTGCAGGCTTTGGCTCCGTAGCTTTCCCTTCATTGCCACAGAAAGTTGTCCGCGAATTATTGGAACAATAGAAAGCATTTTACGCAAGTTTTAAACGTCCTGAAAGTATTAATCATTCACGGAGTTTTTAAGCATGAATTGTTTAAACTCCCGTTGTCGACGACCTTCAAGTCACCTTGAGCCAAAAGCCAGAGCCGTTATCCGGACACTCACACGAGAATATCCGGGCACTCAAACGAGAACATCCGGGCGTCGTTGCGAGAACAAAACGAGATCATCCGGGCAACCAGTCAAAAGTTAAGAAAATGCGGTCACGGACCCCAACCGTCTGTAGAGGACCTGATTACATACGCTAGTGACTTCCCAAACAATTTACAAAAAAATCACCGGCCCTTCCATTCGCGTGCTAATACGCGTTCTGCAGGACTGAAAAAAATAAAAGATATTCAATCAATATCAATCAATCAACTCCACTCCTTGAAGATGGTCGAACAGCACAGCTGTGTTAGTTACACCGCGTGCTACAAGTGCATGTGTTGCGCATGATGCAATTGCGTAAACACAAGTAAAACACAGATCTACAACAGGAACTTTTATTGCAACGTTGCGAGGAGAGAAGAGGCAGCGACTTCTGACGCTATACTCGACGAGCGTCCAGTTCTCTGGTCGAAGCAGTACGAAGCAGTACGTTGCCAGCTGCGATGTCTGCCAACGCCACAAACAACCGACTACGGCTCCTGCAGGAACTCTGCAACCAGTTAGACCGCCGACTTCACCTTTTGAGAAAGTGGGTATAGATTTACTCGGTCCCTTCCCCAAGTCTTCCACCGGGTGCCGCTGGATAATCGTGTGTGTGGATTATTTGCCACGTTATACTGAAACGATGGCACTTGTCTCAGCTACAGTAGCCGATGTTTTGGGGTTTCTTCTGCATTCTATTATCCTGCGCCACGGAGATCCTCGTGTGGTGATAAGTGATCGCGGCCGGCTGTTCACCGCTGACGTCGTGGAAGAGTTAATGCGCCTTTGTGGAACGTAGTATCGCCATTCCACGCCTTACCATCCGCAAACCAATGGCCTAACCGAGCGCACTAACCGTACCCTCGTCAACATGCTTTCAATGTATGTCTCAGCGCATCCTAAGAACTGGGATACCGTATTAACGTTCATCAGGTATGCCTTCAACACAGTAAAGCATGACGTAGCAGGATACCTACCTTTCTTTTTCCTCTACGCTCGCCATCCTCAAAGTTTCCTCGACACCATACTTCCTTTTTCACCTAACGAAGATGCTTCTGTCGCGCAGATATTGTGCCGTGCCGAAGAAGCACGTCGACTCGCCCGCTCAGAACCCCCTCGCCGAATGCTCATGCCAAGGCTCGCTACGACGCACAACGTTCGCCCGTCAGATTCGCCACCGGTGACTTCGTGTGGCTATGGACACCAGTTCGGAAAAGAGGACTTTGCCAAAAGTTTCTTTCCATGTATTCGGGCCCGTTCGTCATTCTCAAATGCTTAAGTGAAGTTACCTACGTCATCGCTAAATGGACGGCTGATAAGTACCGTTCCCGCAAGACGCAAGTCGTGCACGTCGCACGGTAGAAACCGTACCATCAATGCGAACTCTCACTCGCTCGGCGAGCTTCGTCTGCCCCGGAGAGAAATGTAACGCCGCACCGCAGGAGCGTTTAAGAGGACAAAGAAGCGGTGCGAGGTTTTTGGCTGATCGGTTGTTTCAGACCATCCCATCTCTTGTCTACGCTTTTCACTGTAAATAAATCCATTCTTCATCCGCAACAATATTTCAGACATATTTACCTTGACTGTGTACGTTTTCAAGCGAAACTTGTATTGGCTCACAAGTCTCGGTGGCGTTGTAGTCATGCAAAAACTCACGTGTGATGCATACCGTATACCCGCATTGGATATGCGGGTATGAGCCAGGGACAAGAAAGAAAGAAAGAAGGAAGGAAAGGAAGAAACGAAAGAAGGGAAGGACGAAAGAAAGAGCAGGTTCCAGAAAAGCAGTGCCGGCGCAGGATCACATGAAGCGCGTGACTAATCAGGGTCGTTTGGTGTGTCGCGGGGAAGGAAAGGGAAGGTAAGTGGTTGGCGCGCGCTCCGACGGGCTTCCCTCTCCTCAGATCAGTTTCGGCGGCGTATGGGAAGGTCCACGTGGTCCGTTCCGCCGAGGAGCAGGCTGTGTTTGAGCAACGAGGCCGCGAACTCGCTTGGGAAAGGGCTCGTCGTCGACAGGCTGATTCTAGCGTGAGGGCTTCCGAAGCCCTGGCGATAGTCAGCATCGTTCTGCCCTCCAGGAACCGGCAAGAGGGGTGCATGCCTCGGCAACGCTAGCGCCAATTCCCCGGTGCAACCGCCTGGTTTCAACGCGAGTTTCACAACCGGAACTGCGGAGCCAGCTGCTGCGCGTGCGACCGGTTGTAGTTCGAGGTCAACGCGGTACTCGTGAGTGCAATTCGTTCCGCGGAACACCGAAGAAACACACGACAAGTTTCGTTTACCCGCATGTCTGTCAAAGGGGAGGGGCTGCAGTTTGTTTTAACCTAAAGGACAAGAAGAACGCATAAAAATATTTGTTGTTAGATCTGTTTGCTAAAGTTGCCGACAACGCTAATTTTTAATATAGATGATATTTGCAGACTACTCCGAGCAAGAACCGTGGCTTTTAAAGGTAGCTAATGTTATCACATGTTGCGTGTATTCGGCATGCGCTGTCAAAGTCCTTTATTCCTTGAATTGTATTGTCGCGGTGCAACAAAGATAACAGACGAGGACACGCATAACAGCAACAAAAAATGTCGCAGTTTCACCCGAAAGGCGAAGCATCAATTGCGATAGCAGATTAGTAGAGAGCTATCGAGAGTTAGGATAGTAGTTTTCTTCTTTTTCTTTCTGGGGTTTTACGTGCCAAAACCATTTCTGATTATGAGGCACGCCGTAGTGGAGGGCTCCGCATTAACTTTGACCACCTGGGGTTCTTTAACGTGCACTACAACGCAAGCACACGGGCGTTTTTGCATTTCGCCTCCATCGAAATGCGGCCACCGGGGCCGGGATTCGATCCCGCGACCTCGTGCTCAGCAGCGCATCGCCTTAGCTGACTGAGCCACCCCGGCGGGTGGACCGTAGTTTTATCAGCTGTATAAACTTGTACATGCAGCAGCACCAGCAACGCGCAGAACTGTTGCCGACGCCGACGGCGTTTTGCCCGCGTTCTAACCGAACGCGCGCGGCGTTGGTGACTGTTGCCGGTCGGTGCCTCTGGGGCGGCTCGGAGATTTTCGACGAGATCAGAATGGGACACTCGTCGAGCAGGGGAACGCGCGTGGCGCTCGAAGACGGCGGGACGCTCTCCGCATCGACTCCGTCAATAATCTCCGATTATTGCGGTGCTTCACGCCATTGTCCCAAATTCTGGACTCATCGTCACCGCCAAGTTTCTCTGCTCCACCCGGATACCACCCGCGCCAAGGTGGGCCCATTTTCGGCAACTTCTGCGTGTTTTGATCTCCACGACGGCTCTCCGCCGGGCTTGACGTTGCGTTAGGCCTAGCTCCGCATCGCCCGGGTTTTCCCGGCGTGATGGCGGACGCCACCACGGTTACGGGCTATGACCCGACCTCACTTCGGGTCGTGACGATAGAGACCACCTCCTCGGACCAAGCCATGCCCTCGGAGCACGAGTATTTAGCCGACATGGTGAAACTCTGGCAACGGAAGCAATCCCAGGCCGCGGCTCCGCCCAAGGGCCAAGGGTCGCGCGCCGCCACCCTGCCACAGGTGGCTGCCTCCGGCTCGTCCCCGCGCCGCTCTCCAGACAGAACGCGCACCGCACCACCTTCCCCGCCGAGGCGTCAACCCAAGTGGCGACCCCGCCATACTCCTCGTCTCTCCCGTGACGACTACATCGTCGTGCTGAAGCCTCGCGCTCCTTTTGAGCTCAAGTCGGTCCTCCCGTCCGATCGTGCCGGCGACGCGATTCGTGCATACCTGGGAGAACACTCGTCCACCTCTTTCCACGTGTGGCCAGTGTGGGACCAAAACGTTCTCGTGTGCAGTGTCACCTCGTTACCTATGGCGCAGCGCCTACTTGGGGACATCCAGTTGCCGGGTGGGAGACCAGCAGCTCCCTTTTCGGGGCCATGCCAAGGCGTCCGGGGAAATCTGCCGGGGTGTCTTCACCATCAACCCGGCTGAAACCCCACAGCGCATCAAATCAGAACTAGAATGGTCGCAAGGCGCTATCCTGGCGGTCCGCAACTCGGTGACTCTACTGCAGCGGTGGTGACCTTCGAGGGCACGAAGCTCCCCCGCTTCATCTTCTACCACAGTGTCGTGGCCGTACGTGCGCCCGTACAAGAAGACAATCCCGGCCTGTTCCCTCTGCGGCACCATTGGGCATCGACCCTCGGCCTGCCCGCGACTCACTCCCGGTCGCTGTACCCGCTGTGGCACTCAAGTCCAAGTGACTTCGGAAGGCCTAGCTGAACACGAATGTAACCCGACATGCCTTCTCTGCTCCGGCCCGCATGAAACCGGCGCTCGGGGATGTCAGGGAAATATCGGAAACCTACACCACCGATCGACCTCGAAGCCACCTGCACCCCCGTCACCGGGAACGCGAGCGGCTTCCCAACCTAAGCCTGGTCACTTCTCCAGACCCGGCGAACCCACCGCCGACCACCTCAGTGCACTACCCGCCGCTTGTCGTGGCGCACCTCAGGTGAGCAGCTGGGCAGGGATTACTGCTCCTCAGCTCTCCCTCCCTCCCCCCTCCTTCTCCAGAGCTCTCCGCTCTACGAAACAGAACGCTCTTCTTCAGCGGCAAATCGCAGCTCTCACTAAGCTGGTGGCAACTTTCCAACTGCAACAACAGAAACCGGCAGGACCCCCCACTGCCGCTCCAGTTTAAACCCGTCGACCATCAGCTTAGCCCTCGCGCTACGCCCACTCCGCGTACTCCCCCCGCTCCCCCGGCTTCGTCCACGGCGCCGGCTGCTCAATCAGTTACGGGGGCACCTCAGAGCCCTCTTTCTATAGATCACACCCTGCCGCTCGAGGACCGTATTACTCGTCTAGAAAATGTAGTCCTCTACCAAATTTCCACCATTAATGTACAATACATTGTAGCTGAGGTGGTTCAGGCGGTCAGGCCTGGGCTCTCACCAGTTCCGCACCAGATCATCTCGCTCGCCGCTCGGCCTCCCCCGAGCAGCAGCTCTGCCCCGCGTCGACGCAAAGTTGCCGGTCCTCTTCCCCGGCCCTCAACCCGGCTTCCATCCCCCTTCCTGCTCCGCAAGGCCAGGGGCAGGGCATGGAGGATGACCCATAAAATTTTGGATTTTCATCATGGCGACTCCTTCATCTACACATTCGCCATCATCTCAATTCGAAATCACTCCAGTGGAAACTCCAGGGGCTTCGGGAACAGGCGAAAGCGCTCGCATCTTCTCCTTTCCTTCAATCTCGGGGCTCTCTCCCTCCGTTCTAGCCCTCCAAGAAGCCGGTCCAACCCTACCCTTTCAGGCTACTGCTCCCTATATAGGCGGCACCACCACCAGTCAACTCGTTCACAAATAATACGGCTGTTCAGTCGATCTAGACCTGACCTTCCCTATGATACTGCATGATCTCCGTTCTTCCCCCAGAAAATGCGGGGCCCAGTCAATCCATATTCTCAACGTGTACTGTCCCCCGCACCTTCAACGGTCACTTTCGCGGAACTCTTCTATCGGGCTCTCCAAGCGGCGGGCTCGGCAAACCCCTTGTGGTGGTTGGAGACTACAATGATCTTAGCCCACCATGGGCTTACCACTATGAAAAGGCTCGGGGCCGCAAGCTTAAGGAGCTTATCTCCACTCTCGGGGTCACGCTGCTCACCGACCCAGCGCATCCCACACGCCTGGGAAATTCAGTGACACGCGATACCTGCCCGGGACCTCTCCCTCACACGAAACATTAAACATGTTACGTGGGAGAACCTCGAGGACACTCCTGACAGTGATCATTTCCCTGCTTCGGATTGCCTTCCCGACGCAGAAAATGCGCCAATTCCGGGGCGCAGCCCGCATCACAGACTGGTCAGCTTTTCGCACCACGCCTTTCCCCCCTGCTCCCATCCCCGCAGGACTACCAGGCATGGGCATCATACGCCCTCAACACCCATCAATCATACACCCGATGCATTTGTACCTCCACCTCAGCCCCCGCAGTAGATCCCCACCTCCTCCACCTTTGGGAGGCACGCCACAGTCTTACCCGCCGATGGCGACGATACAAGCTAAATCGTAAGCTTCGCTCCCGCATACAGGCGCTTACCGCGGAAGCAGCTGACTACTCTGCACAGCTTGCGGACACAAATTGGGTCGATACATGCATGAAGGCAGCAGGTCAGATGAGCTCCAAGAGTACGTGGCGACTCTTTAGGAGCCTTCTGGATCCTTCCACTACCCGCGGGGAAACACAACGCCAACTTCGTCGCGCCTACTATGCCTATCAGGGCCCAACGAGCCAACTCGCGAACGACCTCTGCGACCGCTATCTGTGTCGTACCGTCGACCCCAAGGGCCCGGAGTACGTCTACTCCGGGCTCCCCAACCCCGAACTCGACGCCCCCTTCACGCTTCCCGATCTTCGGGCGGCGCTGGCCAAAATGAAGCGAGGTACTGCCCCAGGCCGGGATGGTATTACGGTCACTCTCCTGGCCAACCTTCCCGACTCAGCATACCTCTCGCTCTTACATTTAATCAACACAGTATGGGAGGGAGAACCCCTCCCCGCGGAATGGACCACTTCGGTGGTCACATTCATTCCCAAACCCGGTAAGCCCGTCAGCATTGAGGCATTGCGCCCCATCTCGCTCACCTCCTGTGCGGGCAAACTCATGGAGACCATGGTCCGCGACCGTCTCTCCACATATCTGGAAAGGAAGGCGTCTTTGCTGACTCGATGTTTGGGTTTCGCTCACATCTGTCGGCACAGGACGTCCTTCTCCAACTCCAGCACGACATCATTGTACCTAATACTATGCGCCACAATGACAAAGCCGTTCTGGCCCTCGATCTCCGAGGCGCCTTCGACAATGTCAAACACAGTAGTATCCTTACCAACCTTAGCACCACGAATTGCGGATCTAGAGCTTTCAGGTACATCTTTGCATTCCTCTCACATCGCACCGCCTTCATCCGCATCGACTCTGCAGAACACGGTCCGTACCCACTAGGCACCCGGGGTACACCACAGGTAGCGGTCCTCTCACCGCTCCTCTTCAATCAAGCCATGCTCCAACTTCCTTCGCTCCTCGCCCAGGTAGAGGACACACACCACGCTCTATACGCAGATGACATTACCATCTGGACCAACTCGGGCTCCCCCGCACAAATTGAAGACCGCATGCAGCGCGCGGCACTTATTGTGGACATCTATGCCTCATCATGTGGCCTGGAATGTTCCCCTACCAAATCATCTCTTCTCTCAATCTCACCTCTACCGCCACCTCAGATATATCTCCCGTCTGGCCCGATACAGGTCGTCTCAGAAATTCGCATATTAGGCCTCCACATCTCCTCTACTCTCAACCCTGGTTCTACCATTGCCCGTATTCGACGCACTAGCGAGCAGGTTAGCCGTATGATTCGGCGGGTCTCCACCAAACGTGGCGGCCTCCGCGGCTGGCACTCCCTCCGCTTGGCTCAAGCGTTTGTGACCAGCAGAGTCATTTACGCCACTCCCTACCTTCGCTTGCGTCGCCACCACGAGAACCAGCTGGACGCACTGCTCCGCTCGGTTCACAAGCGAGCACTAGACCTTCCCATTGCTACCTCCAATCGCCGCTTTGCGGCCTTGGGAGTACACAACTCGTATGACGAGTTGCGGGAGGCCCATCTCGTCAACCAAGTCAATCGCCTGTCCCAGACGACTCCTGGGCGCCGCCTTCTGGATAGGCTCTCACTGAACCCGACCTCTACCCCACTTCCCGCTGCTTCCGTCCCGGAGCTATGGCGGCACAAACTTTGGGTGGAACCTCTTCCTCGCAACATGGATCCCACTCAACACACAGGCAGACGCCTAGCCCGAGCACACTCTCTTCACACTCGGTACTCCAATTCTCCTGGCGTCTTCTGTGTAGATGTCTCGGGACCAACTCCCTCCGGACACTTTACGGCCGCAGTGATCTCCGAGGGCCACCACATTGATGGTCTCTCTTTCCGCTCACCGGACACAACACAGGCCGAAGAGGTGGCCATCGCTTTGGCCGCCTCTCACCCGACCTCAAGGGTCATTATCACGGACTCGCGCTACGCCTGTTCCCGATACCTCCAGGGTACCATAGCTCCTCTGGCCGCCCACCTTCTTCGGGCGGCCTCATGGCGCTTTGAGCCTCACTCCATCCGCATCGTCTGGTCTCCTGGCCACGCGGGTCTCCCCGGTAACGAAGCGGCGCATGCCGCTGCCTGCGTCTCTCCCTCCCGGGCCGTTACCACCTCCGACTCTGCGTCTACCCCAGACACCTCAGCTCTTACGCAGTACCGCGCAATTCTAGAGCATTATCGCAGCTCACGCCGCCTTTACCCAGACCCTGCACGGGGCCTCTCTAAAGCGGATGAAAGACTTCTGAGACGCTTGCAGACTAACACCTTCTTGTGTCCTGCGGCCGCCCAGCATTTCATGCCGGGTATACACGGCTACTGTGCGCATTGTGGGGTCCTGGCCGACACCTATCACATGATGGCAGTATGCCCCTCCATACCCCTTCCTTTTTCATCCCCCTTCCCCCTACCCACAAGAGAGGCTTGGGAGGAGTTCCTGCTTGGCTGCTCTACCCTGGACGCTCAACGCTCCCTGGTGGCCCGTGCCCGAGCGGCGATCATTTCCAGTGGACTTCCGGAATAGGGAGACCACCCAAGTGCTTCTGTAGAGCAACTCTCTGTAATTTTCTGATTAAATGTTTCTCCACCACCACCATACGCACGCCGCTGCCGCAAGGGGCAGCACATGTTCTGGGGGCCACTTTTTCGCTCGCTTTGCTGGCGCTTTTATGGGCACGCGCGGCAGAAGTGCTTTATTTCGATGAATATATGTCGTTCGCCTGCTTAAAATGACTCTACTTGGTTGGGGGAAGGCCCCTTTATTTTTATGCCGACGTTCCGATTAACTCCGACGCGGCGAGCAGTGATAAGCGCAGCGCGCCGTCTGCTCGAGCAGACGATGCGTCTCTCTGGTGTTCGAAATGACGGTATTTTGACTGTAAGTGGCATGAAACCTTCTACCTGCTCAGGATTTGGCGTCTAAATAACGAAAAATTGCATATCTTTGGGTATGGGTGTTTAAATGCTGACGGAGGTCGTAAATTATCCACTATTATGCCGCTTCTCCAAGGCCTCCTGAACACGTGCTGCCCCTAGCGGCCGCGTTCACTTTCGGTCACATGAAGTGGCCGCTCTCTCGCCCCAGCGCGGGCGCGCCGTCGGAGCACCTATCTTCTTACACCGTGGTCGGAAGTCTTTACCATCTTCTCGCCTCGCAACGTTTTTATATAAATGCGCATTTGGTGCCACAGCTAAACGTCTCGCGCGACGGTGCCACGCTAAACCACGGTTGTACCACAGACTGGTTCTAGGCAGTAGAGTAGCAGTCTGGGTCAGATACCAGTCGTCGTGTGTGCCACGTCTCTTCTCTGTCCTTCGTCTTTTCACTGGTTTTTACTATTCTGGTTCTAGGCCCTGTCACGGTAAAGCTGTTGTTGGAAGATCGACTCGCTTATACGTGCGGTAGTCCGGAGGTGGATCGTGTTCCTTCATGATGTCCCGTTTGGAATCCTATATACGCGGACTGAGCATGGAGGACTCTGAGTTCCATGTGCACGTACGCTGGTTCATGGGATGCGGAATCGACGCCTGGCGGATTTGCATGAAACGGAAAGTGCAGTCTGCCAGGGCGCTGCGCGGAGGAACTATGCTACGTCACAAGCAGAACAGGCAGAGAAGCTCTGCGTGTATCGAGGTCCGACAGTGCGTACGACCAAAGAGAGTCGGCGATTCTGGCTGAACAAACTGCACACTAGTGCAGATGGCATAGCGCTAAAGGGATGCCACCAGACAAAGGACCGTACGGACTGGCCCGGAGAGCCACCTGCAACCAACGTTGTTACAGGCATAGAAAGGCGATAGGAAAACGGGGAATTAGGGTTTAAATTTTCATACATGCATAATGGACAATTAGTGCGACAGAAGAAACCCACACTGATGTATGAGGACGACATAGTGCTACTAGCAGACAATGCAAGGGATTTATTGACACTTGCGAATATGTGTGGCCGCGAAGTGACAAATGTAGGCCTTATGCTTAGCAGGGAGAAATTGGGAATAACATCCTTAATGAAGTGACGAGTAATTACGTGGTGTCAATTCAACACCAAGTATGGGCATAATCAAGCAATATAAGTACCTCAGCGTATATATAAACAAATGAAAGACTTAATCAAGCATCCACCAAGATAACGTGCAAATAAAGGGGAAGCGGACCGCAACAATAACTAAACAAAGAGCCCTTTGGTGCCACAATAGATCTGAGGTGGTGCGTGGAATCTGGAAAGAAGTAATGGCGCCACCGTTAACCTTCGCAAATGTCATTCTGAGCTTAAAATCGATTTTTTATTAGGGTTGGCAGTTAAGCAAAGATCGGTAGGCCGGTTGGCTTTGGGATCCCACGACAAAACCACAAATTAGGCTGTGCAGGGTGACATGCGTTGGGCCTAGTTTGAAGTCACGGAAGTGCAAAGCACAATTATTTGATGAAACACTCAGGAGCACGAATCAAAATAAATGGGCGACTAAAGGGCACAAGTAAGTGTACCTGGAAAGAGTGGACACAGAATGGAGGAAGAGGTCAACAAAGCTCGAAATGAAGTACAGGGTAATTGAAAGCGTAAATAGACAACGTGGAGTTATCACAAAGAAAGTAAGAGAAACAAAGACTGAATTGGATGCAACGAATGGAAACCAAAAAATGTCGGAGTTTCACCCGAAGGCGAAGCATCAATTGCGATAGCAAATTAGTAGAGAGCTATATGGAGTAAGGATAGTAGCTTTATCAGCTCTATAAACTTGGACATGCAGCAACACCAGCAACGCGCAGAACTGTAGGCGACGCCGTCGGTGTTTTGCCCGCGTTTGCACCGAACGCGCGCGGCGTTGGTGACTGTTGCCGGTGCCTCTGGGGCGCCTACCGTCGCGCCTCTAACCTAAGCTGATTCGTATTATCGCGCACGGAGCCGCAGGTGTTGCCATTCGTTGCGCAATCCGGAGAGGAGACGAGGAATGGCGAGAGGAGAGGAGATAAGACAAGGAGAGGTGGGAAGGGGTAGGAGGATGCGCATGCGCAGTAGGGATGTGGACAATACACGGCGGAGGGAGGGAGAGAGTGACATAGCATCGACCATAAGATGCTTCTCATCTAAAAGGGCGAAAAGCCAGTGGTTCTCTGAGTAGCGGTGTTGCACGCGTAGGTGACGAAGGGCAGAATGGCGTCCCAGTTCGTGTGGTCGGAGGCGACGTGCATTAAAAGCATGATAAGTGGTTCTTGAGGGAAAGGGAAAGGTTGACGCTATCTTCTGCAGCCCTTGAGGGAGCACGGCTCAGCGCCAACGGGGAGGGGTAAGTGGGAGCTCGGCCTTTTGGGCTAAGATCAAATGTTCATTAAAAGCATGTCGCCGAGCGAGCGGTTGAAGCGTTCTGTGAGGCCATTGGTTTGGGGGTGGTACGCCGTAGTTGTCCGATGAATAACGTGGCACTCTTTAAGAATGGCTTCAACCACTTCCGACAGGAAGACACGTCTGCGATCACTGAGCAATTCGTGGGGTGGACCATGCCGCAGGATGAATTGGCGAAGCAGGAATGAGGCAACATCGCGCGCTGTAGCTGCTGGGAGAGCGGCGATTTCGGCGTATCAGGTGAGGTGATCTACAGCGACAATGGCCCAGCGGTTACCAGCCGACGTCAAGGGAAGTGGCCCATACAAATCAATTCCAACGCACCCGAACGGTCGGGTAGGGCAGGGTAGAGGCTGCAGACCAGCCGGCGAGAGCTGGGGCGAAGATTTCCGGCGCTGGCAGTCGGGGCAGGAGTGAACGAACTATTGAACGCACTTGTACATTCCTCGCCAGTAGTAGCGCTGTCGAAGGCGCTGGTAGGTTTTGAAAACTCCCAAGTGTGCGCACTGTGGATCGGCGTGAAAGGATGCGCAGATTTCGGAGGAACTACAAACAAAACTGGCGGCCGTCTGCGGCATAACTGCGTCGGTGAAGCAGGTTGTCGCAAACCGCGAAATGGCGAGCCTGACGACGCAACGTACAAGTGGTTGACTGCGGTGAGTGGCCAGTAAGCAAGTCTATAATCGAGGCAATCCACGGGTCCTTGCGCTGCTCGGAAGCCATAGTCTCAAAGTCGATTGAAGAAACAGCTAGCTGGGATATTGAGCAGCAGGTATTGTCGTCAGGCAAGGGAGAGCGTGATAGGGCGTCGGCGTCAGAATGTTGGCGTCCGTTGCGGTACAGCACGCAGATATCGTAGTCCTGCAGGTGAAGTGCCCAGCGGGCAAGACGACCTGAAGGATCCTTCAACAATGACAGTCAACATAGTTCATGGTGGTCGGTGACGACATCAAATGGGCGGCCATACAAATAAGGCCGGAACTTAGTAAGAGCCCAGATGATCGCCAGACATTCTTTTTCCGTGACAGTGTAATTGGTCTCGGCTTTCGTAAGGGTGCGACTGACATAGGCCACGACATATTCAGGAAAGCCAGGCTTGCGCTGCGCAAGGACAGCGCCGAGGCCAACACCGCTGGCATCTGTGTGTACCTCTGTAGGGGCCGTCGCGTCGTAGTGGCGCAAAATTGGGGAAGTCGTCAGCAAACGACGGATATTTGCGAACACTTCCTCGCACTTTGACGACGACGGATGAAGGGGTCCGTTGCATCCAAGGAGCTTCATCAGAGGTGATATGATGGCGGCGAAATTTCGAATGAAGCGTCGGAAGTAAGAACACAAACCTACGAAACTTCGCAGTTCTTTGATGGACGTAGGTTTAGGGAACTCGGCGGCGGCACGAAGCTTGGCTGGATCGGGGAGAATTCCATCCTTGGAAACGACGTAACCCAGTATCGTCAGCTGCTGTGCTGCAAATTCGCGCTTCTTTAAATTCAGTTGTAGGCCGGCATTTCTCAAACACGTCAAAACACGCCGGAGGCTTTGAAGGTGTGTCGAGAAGTCCGGAGCAAAAACAGCGACGTCATCAAGGTAGCACAAGCACATGTGTCATTTCAAGCCGCGCAGAACGGTATTCCTTCATGCTCTCAAAAGTTGCTGGCGCATTACAAAGTCCGAACGCATGACGTTAAATTCGTATAAGCCGGCGGGCGTGACAAAGGCTGTCTTCGGTTGATCGTCATCTGCCATAGGTACTTGCTAATACCCGGAGTGCAGATCGAGAGGCTGTCAATAGGCTGTCAATAGGCTCCTTGTAGGCTGTCAATAGCGTCGTCGATTCAGGGAAGCGGGTAAACGTCCTTACGAGTGATCTTGTTGAGGCGCCGATAGTCCACACAGAACCGTACAGAACGGTCTTTCTTCGTAACAAGGACGACTGTAGATGCCCATGGACTCTGGGAAGGTCGGATCACTTCGCGGCGGAGCATACCGACCACTTGTTCATTAATCACGCGACGTTCTGTAGCCGATACACGATATAGGCGTTGCCGCAATGGCGATTGGGAGCCAGTGTCGAATGTGGTGCGTAACAGTTGACGTCTGGACCAGGGAAGGTTGCTGGACGTCGAAAGAAGCACGAAATTCTTGTAAGAGGCACAGAAGCTGTGATCGCTGGCCCGCTGTAAGGTTATCGGCAACAGATGAATCGAAGAAATCTGTAGGCAACGGGCCAGACGTAGAAATCAAGCCGAGCGTACTGTAATGGGCACAGTATGGGTCTTCGGGAACGTCCGTAATTTGTACGTCTGTGATAGCTTCGACACTGCCTAGACATTCTCCATGGAGTAGCAACACAGAGTACGAGAACGGGTTACAAATAAATATAGCACTAGAGCCCTGTGTGATGTTCACCGTCGCAAAAGGTAGCAGTAGACCTTTTCCAGTGGAAAATCGGCCAGACGGAGAAAGTAGTGCGACGGCGTCGAAGAGGCTGCTGCAGTACATAGAGACAACCACTGACGAGTTGGGCGGAACGGAGGTGTCGTTTCTGACGAGTAGTTTGTTCGGAAGGGAAGCATTGTCGGCGAGCGTCAAATCAGAGAGCGGCGACAGTTCTAGTTCAGGTCGTGCGCAATGAATGACGCCATTGTGGCGGGAGAGAAAATCCCAGCCGAGGATAACGTCATGGGAGCACGACCAAATTACAATAAATTTGATGGCGTATACAACGTCCTCAATGAGAACTCGAGCTGTGCACGCCGCTAACGGGTGAATACGCTGTGCGACGCCTGTGCGGAGGGACACTCCAGTAAGCGGCATCGTCACTTTCCGAATCAAGCGACAACCCTTTGCGTCCATAACTGATACGGCGGCTCCGGTGTACACGAGTGCAGATGTGTGAACATCATCAACAAACACGTCCATCAAATTCGTCGGGCTACCCCGAGGACTTTCGCGTTTCGCCGGCGTCGCAGCCCTTGCCTCGAGGACTGCGACGATTAGTTTTCCTCTTCCCGAGCTGCGGAAGGAGGCCGCATCGGTGATAGCGAGCGTCGGCGTGGAGGAGGTGAGCGGCGGGTATTGGGCCTTGGGCGGAACGTAGGTGACGATGCCGAAGGGTCGTCGTAACATGGGCGCGGAGAACGGACCATGCGATTTGGCGCATATGTTGTTGCGCGATTACAGTAGCATGCGGCACGCGATTACAGTAGCGTGCGACGTGACCTGCGTAGCCGCACGCAAAACAGATAGGCCAGTTGCCAGATGTACGCCACCGATTCGCTGTGGTGGGCCCCGTCCATGTCGGAGGACGCGTTGTGCGGGTCGGCTGGTGATGTGGTGGCATGGCGGGCTGTGGTCGGGGCACAGTGAAGACGTCGGCGTAAGATAGAGGCCCACCTTGAGGGAAGGGGTGGGGCCTGGCGACGACTTCCGCGTAGTTGAGTGGTGCAGCCGAAGAGATCTGTTGGGGCCTGCCGACGAGTTCCGCGTAGCGGAGAGGTGCGGCCACAGGAACATGTTGGTGGCGCTCAGGCAAAATCTCGTTGAGTTCGTGCGCAATGGCGCGGCAGAGCGGGGGCTCAAAACTGCAAATTGGCTCTTGTACCGGTGGCGGTTTTGCAGAGGCCATCAAGGAGAGCTGGCGTGAAATTTCCTCGCGCACGTACGCCTTCATTTCTGCCATAAACTCTGACTGCTCAGAAATGGCCGTCAAGCCAGCGAGGTGTTCATCGCGTGATGGAGGGCGACGGGTCAATGAGCGCTTCCTGCGTAGCTCCTCGTAACTATGGCACAGTGTAATTATTTCTGCCACAGTCCGACCATTTTTGGCAAGCAGCATGTTGAAGGCATCGTCTTCTATGCCTTTCATAACGTTCCTGCTCTTATCATACTCCGACATGGTCGGGTTGACTTTCTTGCATAAGTCCAGGAGGTCGTCGATGTAACTTGTTCGGCGCGCAGCTTACGAACAGCAGGGCGATCAAAACATCCACAAAAGACGTCTTGAAGTCTGACCACGTAGGAAAATCGGTTTCATGGTGGTTATACCATAAGCTGGCCACGCCCGCGAGGTAGAAGAGCACGTTGCTGAGCTTAGCTGCTTCGTCCCATTTATTGTGGGCGCTTACCCGCTCGTAGGTCGTTAGCCAATCCTCAACGTCGGTGTCATCCGCGCCTGTAAAGATAGCAGGGTCCCTGTGGTGAGGCACACCAGAGCAAGGTGCCGGTGAAGGGGAAGGCACTTGTTGGGAGGCTTCTTCAGGCATGGTCGAAGGTACGGTGCGGGATCGAAGTTCTAGGTTGCAGGTTTGAAGGGCGCAGACGCTCCACCACTTACCACTTGTAAAGGGTTTATTAGAGATCGGAGCAGCGAAGCGTCGACAGTCAAACGAGACACATCTTTCAAGCACGAGCGCCGTTGCGAGCAAAAGCGCTGGACCCACTAGCGTCTGGTCAGACTAGAGCTGCACCCACTAGCGTCTCTCTTCGCTACAATATAAACCTATACATATACTTACTGTACATGTGTACAGTATATACAGCGCTTGGAGGAGGAGGAAATAAACTTTATTGAGGATAAGGGAAGGGGGAGGGGGAGCCGAGGTCAGGCAGATGGGGATAGAGTGGCGTCCAGCTGGCCGCGACCTTCGCTACCCAGTCCGCCAGCCCGGCTTGGGTTTGAGGGTTAGTAGATTTTAGTACGGAGTCCCACGCCTCCTGTGAGGGAGCTTGCCGCAGCAGATTTCTTGGGGGAGGATTATTCCCGCAACCCCATAGAATATGATGCTGATCAGCTGGATCTGTGTCGCAATATTTACATTTTGAATTATAGTCGCCTTTGGATATATAAGATAGAATTTTGGGGGACATAACAGTACGTTTACGCCCTGCGGTGATCCGTGGCTTGCTTTCTACTAAGGGAAGAATCCGATGGTGGATATATCCCCCGGTCTCCCTGTACGCGGTGACAATTTCATTGTAGCTGTGACTGGGTGTCGTTCCACCTGGTAGCGGTCCCGCACGTGCCTCCACCGCCCGGTTAATTAATTCTCGGGCAGCACGGTGGGCCATTTCATTCCCGCCATTTCCAGAGTGGGCCGGCGCCCAGATAAGCGTAACCTTGCCAGCTGGTTCGCTCAGTATTTCGGAGGCTCGTGGGCCTACCGACCCTTGCTTGTAACTTCTAATAGCTGACATGGAGTCCGATATTATGAAGCTGTATCGCGATGCTGCTATACCAAGCGCAATTGCGGATTCCTCGGCTTCGTGAATGGAGCCTGCGCTTATTTTACGTGAGCTCACGGTCTGGCCTACGTTGTTGACTGCTGAAATTGTGAACGTGTGAGCGCTCTCCTGTGCAGCGTCCACGTATATAGCTGGCTTGCTGCTAAGGCGGCGGCCGAATGCCTCGGCCCGAGCCTTCCTCCTGCCTACATTGTTTTCTCCCATGTTTTTGGGAAGGGGGGGGGGATGATAATTTTATTCCTAATGCTGGTTGGAATAAGAATTCTATCCGTTATGCCGGCAACGGGGCGGAGATTCATGGCTTCTAGAATTTTGTGTCCTTGAGCAGAACATGAGAGGCGCCACAGTTGAGCAGCCTTATGTGCTTCAATTATTTCTTCTATAGTGTTATGCACTCCGAGGTCTAGGAGACGCAGGCTACTGGTGCCTTTAGGGATTCCCAATGCCGTTTTGTAGACGGTCCTGATCATGGTATTGAGTATTTTCAAGTCAGATTTTCGGAGGTAGAGATATGGGCACGTGTAGGCCAGCCTTCCAATGAAGAAGCCTTGAACTAGTCTGCATGCCTCATTTTCTTTCACTCCCTGATTCCGATTTGTCACCCTTCTGAGAATATTACTGAGCTGTTGGACTGTAGTTCGTAGCTTGCTTAATGTCACTGAATTCTGGGCCTTCTCTTGAATGTACAAACCAAGTACTCGAATGGTTGATACGATTGGT
Organism: Dermacentor silvarum; assembly: GCF_013339745.2. Taxonomy (NCBI): domain Eukaryota; kingdom Metazoa; phylum Arthropoda; class Arachnida; order Ixodida; family Ixodidae; genus Dermacentor; species Dermacentor silvarum. The sequence continues at coordinate 69,123,727 of NC_051156.1, forward strand.
ACCTGCGCGCCGTCGATTAGAATTTTATACTTGTCTATGACGTTAGGGAGCTTCCTGCACATTAAGAAGAGTTCCGACTTTGCCGGAGAGCATTCGAGCCCGTTCTTACGAGCATGTCATTGGACTTCATCTGCAGCCCTCTGCAGCGCTTCGACCACCTCATCTGAAGATCCAGTACGCGTCCATATGGTCACGTCATCCGCATAGATAGCGTGTCGTATGTGCGGGATTGCCGATAATTTTCTTGCAAGTGGATACATTGCAACGTTAAATAGAAAGGGAGAAAGGACAGCCCCTTGAGGAGTACCGCAAGTCCCTAGGGAGATCACTACAGCGCTTATATAGTCCTTGACACCGCAGCGCCCTAGCGGTCTCTATGCAAACAGAGCTACGGGCAACGGACAACGAGGGACAAGGCTCGGCCATAAGGTGCTTCGCCCCTAAAAGCAGAAGACCGGCGGGCTGCTCGGGCGCGTTCTCTTCGGCGGCGCCCGTGTCTTCCGCTCAAAGCAGACTCCAAGCAGACGACACTTGCGTTCGGCGTTCGCTTCAGCGTGCACGCCGTAACGTTGTTTTTGTGGGCCTTTAAGTCAAACAGCAACTGTTCTTGTCGGTGTCTGTTAGATGGCTGTAATACAAACAGCGCTGATACGTGCAGTGTACCCTTGTTGGGGATTTGCTAGCCTAAGATGGGACGCAGGTGGGACGAGTGAGTGCCCTCAGTAGAACTTGTGGTGCGCGCGGCCGAACGGGAGCAACGCGCGCGGTCGCGAACGGGAGCAACACACGTGACCGGTTTCCTTGGCAACCAAGACGGCGATAATTTCTTTCTCGGCCACCAGGTGCCGCCAGCATGATAGTGGCTCCGCGGGCTTGTGACATTTTCTGGTCGCCGCAACTGGCTGAGTTTCCACTCCTAAAGGTTTCCTGCTGTGTGGTCTATACGTACGCGATCTCGTGGAACCTAGCTTTTAACAACATAGCTGTAAAAACATACCGGAGGAAATATCCGCAACAAAATGAGGCAAGTGTATGTTGAAGCCAAGATCCGGGGACCACTTAGCACATCCTAATGGAATGCGAAGGAATTAATCCAGTGATACCTTTAGGTAACGTGCACACCTTCCAGAAGCACTTGGATTTAGAGTGCACGGATTCACCAATTGGTCAGCAGCCGACATAAGCAAGAGACGCTTAGAGTACTGGCGAAAAAAAAGCCACGCGATTGATAAAACCAGATCAGTTACAGACATAGATAGCAGTACAAGGTAGATTGAAAAACTTTGAGGAAGAGAAAAATGATTACAGATATTTATCCAAAAGTCATCGGTCGGCACGTCACACCCAGCACAGTTACAGCGTTACAGTTACAACTGCTACATGCAACAGCTACATGTCGGGACACCTGGTGGAATAAAACGGAACTGGAATGCAAAGTTTGCGCGTATCGACGCTACGCGGTGCGCATGTCATATTGCGTCGCAAGTGGCACCGTTCGATGCTGATGATGCTTATGTTGATTTATTGGTATTCCCTTAGAAATGGGGCACTGAAAAACAGTCACCTAGCCGGCTTGATTTAATCAGGGTATCCTATACATTTTCCGTATAGAACTCCTTAATGTTCTTCTTCTTCCTCAAGACAATGCACCCATTTCTTGGCCAGTTCCCCATGGTGGGTAGGAGCTACTATCTTGATAGAAAACACAACCTACCTTCTACCGCTACTTATGCAACTGGTACGAGCCATGTGTTGAGGCAACAACAACAACTTATGCAACTGCTACATGGCATGTCACCTGTTGTAATATTATGCAACTGCACTCAAAGTGCGGTGGTATCGACGCTATGCTGCACGCATCTCAGATCACGTGACAAGTGGCTCGATACAATGTTAAAGATTGGAATTATTATGATGATAATTTATTGGCATCCCCTTTTAAACGGGGCGGTGACAAACAGTCACCTAGCCTACTTGATTTAATCAGGTTTGCCATACATGGAGCCGCTCCTCCTGCTTACGCTGTGACAGGGTTGTGTCTGCCGGACAGGCCTGTGACTTTTTATACATTTCATTAATCATATTTTTCTTTCTTAAAACAATCCAATCATGTATTGGCCAAAACCCCACAGTGGGTAGGAGCCTGGTGAAGCTGCGATGGACATTGGTGGCGACGGCGGGGGCGACGACAACCTTGCTAACCGTAACAGCTATTGGAATGAGCCCATAACAACTTACGCTGTAAAATGCTAACATGAAAACCATGTATAGCATACCTGAGTAACTCAAGCAGGCTAGATGACTATTGGTCCCCTCCCCATGTTTAAGGGGATGCAAATAAATCCCCATCATGACAGTGGTGGTCCCGGCCATGCAGGGGAAAGACAAAAAAGTCGCAGTTACGCCCAAAAGGGGAAGCATCGATTGCGATAGCAAATTAGTGGAGAGCTATACAAAGTAAGTATAGTCGTTTTATCGCCCGTGTAAACTTGCAAACATAGGCACACTATCTAAGTTAACGAACATGTTGTCACGCGCGCACAAGCAAACATGCACCATCTCACTCGATGACCGTGGAAACTCGCTGTCTAAACGCTGGAGTGAGTCAGTGTAGCAGCAGCAGCGATCGAATCGACCTTCGGACCGGCACTCGCATCAACTCGATTTTAACCACGGAAAACAGGGAGGGCGGACTATGCCCCCGCCGTAGATAGCTTTCAAGATACAGCCGCGCGGGCGTAGGGTCGCCGCGCAGTAGTCCCCCCCCCCCCCTTTCACCAGGAGCCTTCCGGCTCGGTGGGAGCGCGCGGCCGCAGTACAGCGCAGCCCTTAACCTCCCTAGCCTCCCTCCGAAGCGTTGTGCGCGACATGAATACTACGCGCTTCCTTTCTGCTTCCCGCCCTTGCGTGCGCGAGCCGCGATTGCGGTCTCACCGTCGCACGCTTTCACTCGCGCATACAGCATATGGCGTGCAGTGACGATTTTATCGCCCTTGGACTTTATACGAAACCTCACGGCGACGGCGACGCCGACGGCAGAAGTTTGCTTGTAGTGCTCATATAATGCAATCGCAATAAAAAGAACCAGAAAGCTCGGCTTCGCATGCATGGCTGTACGGTAATGATAGAGCAGGCGCTTTTTGCGGACAGAATGGATTTCAGTACGTAGGTATGCGTATACTGCCTCAAACCTTGATGCGTTCAAGACGTCCGTCGTAGTTGCTAGTATTCAGCAATTCCGCTGAACAAAAGGCTCGGTATAATTTGCGGGCGCTCGCGCTTGTGTTTTTGTGTGTGTGTGCGTGCGTGTACTCGTGTTTCGACTCGTTATGCACTGACACAAACCTTCGCTGTCCATAGATTACAACTCGTTAGATCTACTGCAATTTCTTATTCAAAACTTTTTTCCGCTCTTTGTGTTGAAAAAACTCAAGAATATGCACATTTAAAGGGGTTTTTTTTTTCATTAAGAAATAGTTCCTGCAGGAAAGGAGCAGTTATTGAGACTACTTCTGAGCAATTGCCGCACGCCATCACGTGAAATCCTAAGTGAGTTTAATGTGGATAATTCACAGCCATATGACATAAAATAGCACGTACGTAGAAAAAGCCATATCCTTGAGAGTTCAATTTACTAAGTGATGATGACATAGTGATTATTCTTACACGTGAGTTCGGACTGCAGTGCCGCAGCTAACCCTGCTGAGCCGCTGACGAGGCAGTTCACATATACAGAATTAAGGCCCACAAGAAACATTGCGAAACATTTCCAGTGCGATTAGAGAGGATGCAAAGGAACGTCAACAGCAGTGACCACAAAGCAGTCGTCGATGTGGTGCAATAGAAAATTGGGCGAGGTAGCACAATTTGAATAACTGTTTCATAGTGGTAATGGAGTGCAATTGCAAAAGCGGTAGCAGTGAATTCATATCAACAGCAGCAGCTTTTAGCATTTTCTAACTTTAATTCGAAGAGTTGATATTTACAGAAATCACCACCCAAGCACTCCGTACAGATGGTTAACCAGCGAAGCTGAAACGTGCAGCCCCGGCGTTTATCACAGGGTTAATCTCGATGGTTCCTTAAAGCCTTTCTCAATTATAGGCTACGTCTTTGTGTTTCTTATTGAGGTTACACACGCACACGTTTGGCTGCGATAGAGAGAACGACATCAGTGACCGTATGTCCACAGTCCGCCCGTTGTCGCTTGCGTTCGATGTCTCGAGTTTGCTCGGCGGCGTGGTTAGGAGCATCCGCCTGCCATTGCCGCTAGCGATCCTTCAAAACTAAATTGCTTCAAAATTGAATGTGTCCGTCACGGTAAGACAATGAATCGCGTCAGACAATGAATGGTAAACGCGGCCTCCTTATTACGGCGACAGAAGAGAATGGAAATTCTGCGCTGGCATGATGAGCGGCAACGGAGCCAGCTGTGGAAGAAAACGTCGACGAACGCGGGCGCAGTTGGACGAATGCGTTAGCGCGGTTGCGCCGAGGGGCGCCAACGAGCCAGCTGTGCAAAAGGACGATGACGCTCGTGCCATTGCTGATGATCATATCTTCTGCGCACATTCGACGGACGGATTTTCGTTTCGCGTATAGTCGGATACAAACTAAGTCTGCAGTGAAGCCCCGCCGACGACCTCATAACCGCCAGCCACTGTTCCTCCGCAAGGCTTCAAATAATTCGTACTTCAAACTTTCCCGGTTGTCTAAACAAGGCCGAAACCACGAAAATTAAGCTATAAGCGCGTAATTATACACGTTTTCACTCGTTCATTATAGTGGAACGGTGAAAGCCTAATTCCTTATTCAACTGAAATAAAGCGCTTGGAACGTAAAAACCCGGCGTGTGCCTCACATGTTCACAAGAAGCAAAAGCCACAATTTGTTAGTTTTCTACAAATTGCAAATAGTAACGTATGACAATACACGTTTATCTTCAATAATTATCGTTATCGTTTATTGCGTTATAAAAAAATGTGGGCAACTTGCACTATTGGTGGAAAGCTGCAGTAAACAGCGGAGCTGATGATCGACCTAGCTTCTTCCAGGTTTTACTAGGAAATGCTAAGTTCTGCTAGGCACGGTATTACGAATCGGCTCGCCGCCGACACGCAGATTCTCGCTTGGCCGCGTGACAAACTTCAGGATGAGCGGCTTCTTCTTCGGGTGTCCGGATCTTTGGTCGTCTCATGTCAAGGCTACATGTACTCGCGACTAAGTCAACGAGAGTTCTGCCGCCGTCGCGGCGGCTCCGAGCTTTATCTCCGCGGTGACGTATCGGTCAAGCTGCGCCTCCACATTTGCCGGGGCGCGGCTGGTGGAAACCTGCCCAGCCGCTGCCAGAGGCGCCTGATGCAGTCACGGAGACTGCGCGCGTTCGACGTGGACGCGGGGAAACGGGGAAGCGGGGATGGCGTCGGCAGCAGCTCTGCGCGTTTCCTCGTTGGTGCTGCTACAATTTCTTTCCCTTTCTCTCGCTCTCCTTTACTTTCTCTCTTCCGAGCATAGCGCGCCGCATGCATGCTCTCCTTCCCTCTGCTTAACGTCCCATGTCAAGGCAATATGTGCACGAGACGGAGGAGGCGATGCACACGCTGCTCCGCGAGGTGGTTGCTAGGCAACGCGCGGTGATGTCATTGCCAAGAGCAGTTTTTTTTGCACTACGCGGCGCTATCAAGAGCTTAACCAGCTCCGCTGTTAACAAATTTTGTCTGCACAAAACGAATCGGGTCTTAGGCACACTCCAATCAGACCCCAGTTTCCAACATGGACGTCTCTCCTGCGGAAGCGTTTCTGGCTGAGCACGATTGTGCATCTGCCGTTCCTGCGTCATCGAGCTCGCCTTCATCCACTGCGCCGTCATCAGATGTGCCTTAGACGTGGCAGGCTGCTCCGACGACACCGAGCCAGTTCAAGAGAGACAGCAGTCGGAACGCCCTCTGCAGTGGCGCTCAGCACATCTTGCTGAATTTGTACTTGAAGCTACCAATAGAGCAACCGGATGTAGCGATCACGCATATCTGCGATAGGGTAAGCGAACTGACCTTGTAAGCTTATGCAACGTTCTCGATGTCAGGAGCACTGCAAAAAACATGGACGGTAAGGTACGGGTGCCTCCTCAGAAGCAGCCTAGAAGAGAAGGCTCTATAGGCGCCTGCATACTTATGACAGTTTCACACTAAGAAACTGCGTTCACGGCTTTTCCGGCCGCAACGAGATTCCAAAACTTCAGAAGATCATCGCGGAATTAGCATCCGCGAACAGAGAAGATCTGCCGACCCTTCAGCCGAGGACCATCCGCCGCCTCCTCCTAGAGATCGGCTTCAATAGCGAGAAACTTGGGAGGAACTCCTTGCTCATCGAGCGCGAAGACTTGTTGCGGAGGGAGCACAAGTATATTTACAAGATTGCTCGGCACAGGGAAAAAAGGGTGCAAGATATTCTATCTTGATGAAACGTGGGTCACTGCTGGCCACACAGTAAGTAAGGTCTGGGCTGATAAGACCATCAAGCCGCCACGCGACGCATACTTGCGTGGCTTGACAATGGGGCCGAAGCTGCCGTCGGGAAAAGGAGAGCAGCCGAACGTGACCCATAGAACTTATTTGGCACAGATTAAAAATCCAGGGACAGCAATGAGCTGTCACTTCTATAACTAGCGATGAAGTTATAAGGGCCTTGAAAGACATACTAGGGGAAAAGCTGCTGGAGAAGATGGAATAACAGTAGATTTAATTAGAGATGGAGGAGATATCATGCTTGAAAAGCTTGCGGCCCTTTATATGCAATGCCTCACAATTAACTTCAAGTGTACTAGAGAGCTGGAAGAACGCCAACATTATACTAATCCATAAGAAGGGAGACGTTAAAGAATCGAAGAATTAGAGACCTATTAGCTTGCTTTCAGTAATGCATAAAATATTCACCAAGATAATTTCGAGTATAATCAAGGCAACACTTGATTTCAACCAACCGAGAGAACAGGCTGGCTTCAGGAAGGGATATTCTACGATGGATCATATCCATGTCATCAATCAGGTAATCAAGAAATCTGCGGAGTACAATCAACCTTACTATATGGCTTTCATAGATTATGAAATGGCATTTGATTCATTAGAGATACTAGCATTCATAGAGGCATTGCGTAAGCAAGGAGTACATGAGGCATATGTGAATATCTTAGCAAATATCTACAAGGATTCTACAGCCAGCTTGGTTCTCCAGAAGAAAAGTAGAAAGTTACCTATCAAGAAAGGGGTCAGGCAAGGATACACAATCTCTACAATGCTAGTCACTGCATGCTTAGAAGAAGTATTCAAGCTTTGATACTGGGAAGGCTTAGGAGTGAGTATCAAGGGCGAATATCTGGAGAAACCTTCGGTTTGCAGATGACATTGTCCTATTCAGCAACAATGGAGAATTACAGCAAATGATTGAGGACCTTATTCGAGAAAGTGTAAGAATTTGGTTGAAGATGAATATGCAGAAGAAAAAGATAATGTTCAACAGCCTGGCAAGGGAGCAAGAATTCAGGATCGCCAGGCAGCCTCTAGAGTCTGTAAAGGAGTCCGTTTATCTAGGTCAATTACCCAGAGGGGACCATGATCATGATAAAGAAATTTACAGAAGAATAAAATTGGGTTCGAGTGCATACGGCAGGCATTGCCAAATCTTGACGGGGAGCTTACCACTGTCGTTAAAAAGAAACGTGTACAATCATTGCATTCTACCGGTGCTAACATATGGGGCAGAAACTTGGAGGATAACTAAGAAGCTCGAGAACAAGTTAAGGACCGCACAAAGAGCGATGGATTGAAAAATCTTAGGACTAACGTTAAGAGACAAGAAGAGAGCGGTGTGGATCAGAGAACAAACGGGGATAGCCGATATTCTAGTTGCCATTAGGCGGAAGAAATGGAGCTGGGCAGGCCATGTAATGCGTAGGATGGATAACCGGTGGACCATTAGTGTTACAGAATGGACACCAAGAGAAGGGAAGCGCAGTCGAGGTCGGCAGAAAACCAGTTGGGGTGATGAATTTAGGAAATTTGCAGGTGCAAGTTGGACTACGATAGCGCAAGACCGGGATAATGGGAGATCGCAGGGAGAGGCGTTCGTCCTGCAGTGGACATAAAATATAGGCTGATCATGATAATGATGATGACAGCAATGAACACCCCATTCAAGACCAAGGATGTGCACAACCTTGTCCTTGCTGAACTGGAAAGAGTCACACCGGGGAACTGGGCCAAGGCTGTGTAGCATGTGAAGGGCGTCAAAACAAACATCTGGGAGATGCATGGGTACTCTTCAGTGCATGTTAGTGATGCAAATGTTGGAGGGATCAGTGTGCCTCTATTCAGTGATATGCAATGTTCTGCATTGCTTAGTGAGACTAGGCTACTGCGATCATTTCTGGTAGCAGAGAGCTCCTCACCGAGGCACTGGCAGTGTTCTTGCTGAGGACGTCAACTCCACGTCAGTCATATCCAGAAGGTAGAGCCAGGCAAAACCGTTGCCCGCAGAACTGGTTCAAGGACTACGTCAAAAATGTTTTTTTCTTTGTTTTTCAAAAATGCTTTATGAATGTTCATGTCTTCTACAACTATAAAAGTGCTACCGAATGTAATTGGAAGTAATTATCTTGTATAAGTATGCAAAAGGGTACATTACTTGTGCGCGCATTACTTTTCACTGAAGTTTCCAAACCATGCTTTCACTTTAAATACAACAAAATGCTCCGTAGGTCAAATTTCTATAGCGGCGAAGGACGCGGAATGGTCCGTCGTAGGCGGGGGTTAGCGGTAGTAGGACAGCGTCTCGGCGCACGCCGAAAACTGCCACCCTCCTACAATACTATTACCTCATTCATCTGAGCGGGTTGCCAGAGGTCGCGGAGATCCCAAACCTTGACAAATGCGAGCCATCCTGCTTAGCATCCTAGGTCTGTACTTTCGGGTAAGCGCGCACCTTTGCAGTGCTCTCAGTTTCAAGAGCTGGGCCTATCTTTGTTAACGACGAAAAAAAAAACACAAAATGGTGTGTGTAAGATTTGTTACGTTACCAGTAGTGGGAGCTTTCATGATTTCCTGTTTCCGAGATTTTTTCACATTTCCTGAATGCGACCTTTGAATTCTGAAAGTGAAAAGAATTTAGAATTTTTCCAATCTGGCGCGCTCACATCAACAATACTTATGCCTTCCCGTAACACCTTAGAATTCCAAGTTCTCAAATTCTCGCATGGCGTGATCTCACGATATGCTTAAATCATTATTGCTAATTTCATTCAGTAAGTTAGACTCTCAATAAGTAAGTGAGCAAAGCTGCACTTATGGGACACGCACAAACATCAAATTTCTGAACTGGTACATATGTTACCCTCAAATACACTCTGGACAAAAAACACTATAACAAAAGGTCACGAAAATATTACCAATGTGCCAAAAGTTTCATTACAAACTTAGTACACAAAAAGGTTCATGCATTTGTTCAAAATTATATTTCTATACGTTTACAGCCTGTTTACGTCATCTTAATGCAGAAGCACTGTACAAAACAAACTGAAGGATTAAAGGATCTAATGAATAAATACTTCCCCAACGGCGATCCAAAACTACTCACGCGCCAACGAAAACTGGCGCGGGCGGGTTCCCGTCGGATCTAGGATAGTGCTCGCGCCAGGGCTTGATTGAGGCGGCGGATGTAGTGATCACGTGCTCCGCATGTTGGTTGGTTGTAGCAGATGCATTCGGCGGCGTTGTCGTCCGCGTCCCGCTTCAGTTGCACGTGTTACGTGTGCAATAATAGGTGCTCTCGCAGAGGCATTGAAAGACAAACCTTGATACCTGAACAGCCATGTCTGAGAATTTCTAGAATAAAGCATCCCTCCAACAAGACCAAGCCGAACATACATAAAGCCACCAGAAACCACGTAACATTGGTTCGTGCCCCGCGCCAGAGGAGACCAGCTGGAGTGCCATTGATTACGAGGCACTGGCCACCAGCCAACCTCCTTCATGCTCCTACTGCGGCAGCCAATCAGCAATCACTGAAATTGACAAACCACTCAGTGGACACTCACAGCATACCTCATTTTACAGCATACATCTTTCTATAGTGAATCATAGGCCGTTTACGCTAGAATATAATAAGTTTTGTAGTGTGCCCCGTCATGTTATTCACATATGCGTACACAAATTTTGATGACTACGGGTTATTTACACTACCTACGCACTGGTATCAATACCCTAAAAATAACAGGACTAGGCAGGGCAACACAACTACGTGAATCGCCCTCCACCATGACACAGCCCATCACGCTTTTCCGAGGCGTGGCGAACCGCATTCCAAATATATTTGCCGCGATACCATAACCAATTGCTCGACACTCATCGCATTGCACTGCTGTTGTGCAGGACAGCCTCTACAAGCACAAAACAACAACCTATACGAAACCGATAATGGGCGCCTTGGACCACCGTAAAAGGAACGTGCCTACTCCTTGAAGAACCTCGGCAGGTGGCGAGTCCGTGTTCATGGGCGATTCTGCAACCAGCGGCACGACTCTTATTGTGTTGCATTGCCTTTGCGTGGAACAAAAGCATCACCCGTTAGGTGGACTGAGCAGGAGCAACACCTTGCATGGAGAAGCAGTTAAATGACACCGCCACTCGACAGAAAAAGGCGCCAACTCATTGGAAACACTCACCAATTAGCGAGTCTGCAGACCAAGCCAATTCTTCAATCACCGGTAGACTCTCGTCATGTTAAACTGCTTTATTTGGGAACAAAAGCCTCAATCGTGAGGTGGAATGAGCGGAGAGGAACACCTACGGTGAAGCAGGCCGTTGGCGCTGCTTCACGACGGAGAAATACGCGAACTCATTCTAGACGCTTTCCTGGTGAGGAGTCCTTATACTACGGATATTCTGTAACCAGCGGCATGACTCGTATTGTGTTTCCCTGTGCTTGTGTGCACCAACATCATCATCCGTATGGTGGACTGAACGGGGAGGAATTCCTTGCACGGAGAAAAGAACGATTCGCGCCCTTGACCCAGAAGGATTTACCCGCGCCAATTTATTGAAGACACTCTGCACGTGGTTAGTTCATATACAATGGTGATTCTGCAACCAGTGGCACGACTCTCATTGTGTGGTACTGCGGTTATGCGAATCAACAGCCTCAACGAGCGGAGAGGAACTACTTGTGCGAACACATCATTCGGCACCGCGCCCGACGTAGGCAGGCGCCAACTACTTGAAAACACTCTAACGGTGGTGAGTCGGCGTCCGGGGTGATTCTGCAGCCATCACATTGTTCATATTGCTCCACTCATATTGTTCCACTAGCTTTGTGTGGAATAAAAGCCTCGCCCGTGATGTCGACTGAGCCATGTGGAACAACTTCTACTTGAGTGGGCAACATCCAACACTAGGCACGCCTAAGCAGAGTACATACTAAACCAGCCACCATCTCAGCTCGCCTTGTCTTTGCATCTACTGCAGATTGCCTAAAGGCGAAACTAACGTACGCTTGCCTGTGTGCGAAAGATTGCGCTGCGCGCATACGCATGCGCAGATGGTGCGGGAGAGATCGTAGAAAGTCGATCCAATATATCGCGAAGGGAGGCACACAGCGCTGGTGTGTGTCTCCCTTCTTGCTTTCTTGTCGTGTTTTTTTTTTTTTTGAGCTGTTTCCCAATGGAGTATGTACGACTAGCCAAGCCCCTACGTTCTTCGGGTAAAACCGGCTCCGAACGACTTGTCCCCGACATCAGCAAGGGTGGTTATGGGAGCAGCGATTGAAGCGCGACTGTGCCCTCATTACGAGGGTATTACAATAGGGAGGCGGGGGGGGAATCACAGGCGCACAGGCACTGCTCAGAGATTATACTGATACATCATAATAAAAACAAAAGAATATACAAAAGTAAGAATAGAGTGAAACACATCGGTAATGTACAAGATAAGTCCAATTGCAGCGAGCATTAGTACATATTAGGAGAACATAATGCAACTGCAACGAAAAGCAAACACCAACAACATCGAAAACACTGTAAAGTCCAATGATAATAATAATAATAATAATAAATTAATAAGATAATAATAATACAAATTATAGGCAGCAAGTCGTGAGGGAATAAGATCTTGAAACTTAATTCAAGTTGCGTGGCAATGTCTGATGTAAGGCTCAATTGACTCAATTGGTAAAGCTCAGATGACTGAATTGAGTCAAGACTCAATTCAGTCATTGTGCGCGCGGTAAGAACGAAATAGCATAGTGGGAAAGAAAAAAGCGCATTTCATGAAAACGAGACCAGTTACATCTATTGACTAAAAGAAGATTCACAAAAATTTTATATGCGCATGGCGTAAATCGAATAGACCACTTTATTTTACGTTCATTATATTAATAAAATAGCTTTTTTCAGCGCCCACCGTAAGAGCGCCCACCGATAGCGGCGGGCGTTGACGGCGCGCTATCACTTGCATTGCAATGCAGCTTCGAAGTGCGCCGAAACGCGCGCTCGTAAAGTTCACCTGTTACAATCAGCCCCCCCCCCCCACACACACACACACACATTTGTCGGCTTTGCTTGTCGACGTTTATCTGAATTTGGGGATGTGTTTAGTTTCATTGTTGCTTAAACTGTTCAGTGACACGTAGTGATTTGCGACCGCCAGATAAGACCGGCAGTTGTTTTCGTGCGACAGCGCTAGCCGACGGGCTTGGCGTCCGACGAAAGGACGAGCACTCATATGCCCAAAGCACGGTCGGCCTCCAGAAAGAAGTATGTTCTGTGCAGGGATGCGATTTCGACACCCGTACGGCTCACCTTTCCTGCATCGCTTTCCGCGC